>NC_052532.1:177978982-178291982 GCF_016699485.2 Gallus gallus
CGAGACCAAATACTGAGTCCTTCAGTTTGGTCACAACAACCCCAGGCATCACTACAGGCTTGGGTCAGAATGGCTGGAAAGCTGCATGTCACACAAATACCTGTGGGTGTTAGTCTACAGTGAGCTGAACATGAGTCAGTAGTGTGCCCAGGTGGTGAAGAAGACCAATGACATCGTGGCTTGTATCAGAAATAGTCTAGCCAGCAGGAGCAGGGAGGTGATCATCCTTCTGTACTCAACTCTGGTGAGGCCGCACCTCGAGTACTGCATTCAGCTTTTGGGCCTGCCACTGTGAGAAAGACGCTAAGACCCTGGAGTTTGTCCAGAGAAGGGGAACAAAACTGCAAAGGGTCTGGAGCACAGCTCTTCCTCAGAGTGGCTGAGGGAACTGGGATTGTTCAGCCTGGAGAAGAGAAGGCTCAGGGGGGACCTTATAGATCTCTACAACTGCCTGGAAGGAGGTTATGGCAATGTGAGGGTCAGCCTCTTCCCCTCTGAAACAGAGATAGGATGAGAGGGAATGGCCTCAAGTGGTGCCAGGGGAGGTTCAGGCTGGATATTTGGAAAAATTTCTTCTGAGAAGGAGTGGTGAGGCATTGGAACAGGGTGCCCAGGGAGGTGGTGGAATCACCATCCCTGCACGTCTTTTCCAACCTTAATGATTCTATGATTCTCTTACTGTTACTATGAAACACTACAATCTGGCCTAGAATTAATAAGCAGCCATGGGCACTTTTCCTAGTCACATCTGCTTTCTGTTGGGTGATGAACTGTCATTTGCAATTTCTGTCTTCTTCATTCTGTGAAAATTACCTGCACAATCACCAAGTTGAGAAGACACTTCAGTAATCTATCATTTGATTTCCACTGACGTGTTACATTATACATTATGCCAAATACTATTTCTTAGTTCGTTAGAAATCATCGAGATGTATTTCTTTCTCAGGAGTATTAGAATCTCCATTCTAATTCATTAGAATCTCCACTGGCAGCCCTTGCACTCAGGAAAGCCCAGTCTGGCCAAACTTAGGAAAGCCTAAGAGATGAATACTTATGTTTCCAGTCCTGCTGAGATCTCTCCAAAATTCCCAAATGGACTTTTTGTTCTGATATGAGGAATCATCTGATTGTCATGAGCAATAGTAACTAAGGCATGAGAAATTTTACCAAAGACTTTTGGAAAAACAAAGGCTTCAGCAATTTACCACACACATACTACAGAGATTTCATTACATAATTTTATAATTAAGGAGAAAACATCAAAACATATTGTCACATTCAAGTTAAAAACAATGGCTTATACTGAAAAGCATCTGTTTCAAGTTAACTACAGATGTGAACTGTTAATAGAAACCATGACTATTATCATTAGTGTTTTTGTTTTAGTTCACTTTGTATCACAGAAAACTTAACTGATTCAGGCATCTTTTAATAAAATTAATCTTAATCCAATTAGGCAGAAAAATTCTGATATTTTAAAGAAATGAGTATAGTTTGGAGCCCTTTCAAGTGCTAAATTTTCCCTAATGTCCTCTGAAATACAGGGTATTTTTATCTGTATAGTGTATGAGTTGTATGACTGCTGTAGACACTTAGGACTGATTCAGCTCTCACAAGTACCTATTCTGTATCTTTGTTACTTTTTGAACTTTTTCACATGCAAACCATCATGAGAACTATAAGCAAAGTATGTGATATTCCCCCACTGGCAATTTGAAAGAAAAAGAAAAGGAGGAAAAACACTCTACTTCTTACTTAATACCAAAGTGCACAGTCGCTAGGAGGAATGACAGAAAATTCACACAACACAACGCTGATCACAAATGAACACATGTACAAGTTTATGAGTACACAGAGAATGTAGCAAAATAACAAAATGCAGTTGACCAGACATTTTTAGGTGCCTGTTGCAAAACTGAAAAGTAGCTTGAGGGATCTCATAGAGAAAATATCTTTTATTGGATCAATAGGACTCTGTGCAGCAGTATGTGTGCATGGAAAATCGTCAGTTTGGGGCACTGGATTTTTTTCATGTGTGGTGTTACTAAAACTGTATTGTTTTTACATACTCCAAAGTCTCAGCAAAATGATCTCAGAAGAATAAAAGAACATTAAAAGGTATTCAGCTGCAAGGGATGCATCATACATGTGCAATGTAGATTTTCTCTTGATGACTGTAAATCGTTTTTCAGTTAGCTGAAAAAAAAATGCTGGAGAGAGATTATGGTTTTCATTCTGGAAGTAAAGCATTTATCTGTCAGAGCTCTAAATTAATATCTAGAAGGAGAAGAATGGAATATCCTAAGAAAATGGCAGTGTTTTTAACTAATGGACACTTAATGAAAAGTTGTTCCCCATTTGAATTTTTTTCTAAATCTTGTAAAATTCAAGTTATGTTTTGTATTCATAACAGAGCAGTAAGCATTCGTAATTTTGAAACAAGCCTTTATTTTTAAAGTGGTATTTCTAAGGTGGTGTACTTACTTTGCAGGGAGTTATTTCTAACTTATTTCATTCTTCACTTTCACTGAAGAAGATAAACAAAAGATAATGTAATTACTTCTGTCACAAACTGCTGTGCTTTATGCAACTGCTAACTGAAACATTTTTAACACCTGATAAACAGCATTTTTTAACTAATTCATTCCAGGTTGAGGTGGTAGCTTGTAAAATACTCAAATGTAGGTAGTGGCTGGCAAGTTTTTCTAAGTCATAATGTTTTCTGGTTTGGGAGGCAGGGTTGCTTAGTCCATCATCAGTAGTGTAGAAATACTTTCCCTCTACACTTTCAATCGCAGGATGAGGACACAAACAATCTGTTCATCTGAAGTTTCCAAAAGTTTACCATGAGAATTTCTGTGTTATACATTGAAAATAATTTCTGCTGATCTCTGCATTTTTGAACTTTGTATTGCTATGTTGCTTTTTTACAGCCAACACACAGATCCCAGACACCAAATGAGATGTATTTCTCAAGGGCTGTGATAAAAATTTAAATTTTTTGTGCAAACAAGTTTTCTCCACATATGAAAATGCTTAAACAAAAATTTAATGACTGGATCCAGAAAGTTTCCTTTAGGCCACAGAAAATTACTTTAATCTGTGAATGTGATTTGCATCCATCAGAAGACAAAAATTCTCAATTAACAGTATGGTTACCCTAAAATGTGGATTTATGTCTGTTCTTCCTTAATGGTGTCTGTTTCTGTTCTGCAAGTTAAAAATAATGCCTTTCTAATGTTTCTCTGCTCAAAGGAACAGTTGACTAAACTAAGGTGTTTATTGATGGAACATTCAGTAATTTAACAATACCTTCAGCTGGCCACATTATATCCATCATGAAAGGTTAGTCTGGAAATAACACAAAGCCATATTGGAAAGGCTTGAATGTAATTCTGGTTTACCAGTCTGAGTTGGAGTACTATATAGACACACTTTTGTGAAAGGAAATGTACATTCAAAATGAGTTGAAAAATAAAGAGTTTAATAATCCCATACCTGTTCAACAGTATCATACAGTGTGAAACATTCCTATGGTAAATTTAAAGTAATTCAAGCTAGATGCCTTTCAGAGCTGCAGTGGCAAGTACAAAGCTTGTTGGCTTGATCCTCCAGAGTAGGCAGTAATGAAGGAATAACTCACGTTGCACACCTTGGAGGCCAGCGGGAAGGGAAAGGAAGGGAAGGGAAGAGAAGGGAAGGGAAGAGAAGGGAAGGGAAGGGAAGGGAAGGGAAGGGAAGGGAAGGGAAGGGAAGGGAAGGGAAGGGAAGGGAAGGGAAGGGAAGGGAAGGGAAGGGAAGGGAAGGGAAGGGAAGGGAAGGGAAGGGAAGGGAAGGGAAGGGAAGGGAAGGGAAGGGAAGGGAAGGGAAGGGAAGGGAAGGGAAGGGAAGGGAAGGGAAGGGAAGGGAAGGGAAGGGAAGGGAAGGGAAGGGAAGGGAAGGGAAGGGAAGGGAAGGGAAGGGAAGGGAAGGGAAGGGAAGGGGTGAAGTGTGAGTTCTTCACTCTGGTAAAGCTTGATGTTAGTGAACTCTTCTTTGTTGGTACTATTTAGTAGTGAGGCACTGGAACAGGCTTCCCAGGGAGGTGGTGGAGTCACTGTCCCTGGAGGTGTTCATGAAACATGGAGAAGTGGCATGGAGGGACATGGTTAGCAGACATGGTGGACATGGGTTGACAGTTTGGATGATCTTAGTGGGCTTTTCCAACTTTAATGTTTCTATGAGTCTTTGTTTCTACTCAGGAAAGGAAGACCCAACTAAGTCAATAGTTGAGTATTTTCCCAAGCTGAGATGGAAGTATTCTCATACTAAGCCCCACAGTGTTCATTATAATAACAATGACAATCATAGAATCATAGAATCACTAAGGTTGGAAAAGACCCACAGGATCATCCAGTCCAACCATTCACCCATCACCAATGGTTCTCACTAAACCATGTCCCTCAACACAACATCCAAATGCTCTTTGAACACCACCAGGCTCGGTGACTCCACCACCTCTCTGGGCAGCCCATTCCAGTGCCTGACCACCCTTTCAGAGAAGTAGTATTTCCTAACGTCCAGCCTGAATCTTCCCTGGCTCAGCTTGAAGCCATTCCCTCTAGTCCTATCACTAGTCACCCGAGAGAAGAGGCTGACCCCCAGCTCACTACAATCTCCCTTCACGTAGTTATAGAGAGCAATAAGGTCTCCCCTGAGCCTCCTCTTCTCTAGACTGAAGAATCCCAGCTCTTTCAGCTGCTCCTCATAAGGCCTGTGCTCCAGACCCCCCACCAGCTTTGTTGCCCTCCTCTGGACATGCTCCAGGGCCTCGATGTCTTTCTTAAAGTGAGGGGCCCAAAACTGGACACAGTACTCAAGGTGCGGCCTCACCAGTACTGAGTACAGGGGGATAATTACTTCCCTGTTCCTGCTGGCCACACTATTTCTGATACAAGCCAGGATGCCATTGGCCTTCTTGGCCACCTGGGCACACTGCTGGCTCATGTTCAGTCTAGCGTCAATCAACACCCCCAGGTCCATTTCCTCTACACAGTCTTCCAGCCACTCTGCCCCAAGCCTGTAGTGTTGCCTGGGGTTATTGCAACCAAAGTGCAGGACCTGGCAATTGGCCTTGTTGAATCCCATCCCACTGGCTTCAGCCCAGCTATCCAGTCTATCCAGATCCCTCTGTAGGGCCTTGCTACCCTCAGGCAGATCAACACTTCCTCCCAGCTTGGTGTCGTCTGCAGACTTACTGAGGGTGCACTCAATGCCCTCATCCAGGTCATCAATAAAGATATTAAACAGAACAGGCCCCACGGTCCTGGGGGGACCCCTGGGAAACACCACTCGTGACCGGTTGCCAGCTGGATTTAACTCCATTCACCACCACTCTCTGGGCCCGGCCCTCCAGCCAGTTCCTTACCCAGCCAAGAGTGTATCTGTCCAAGCCACGGACTGCCAGCTTCTGCAGTGGGAGACAGTGTCAAAGGCTTTGCTGAAGTCTAGGTAGACTACATCAACAGCCTTTCCCTCATCCACCAGACGGGTCACTAGATCATAGAAGGAGATCACGTTGGTCAAGCAGGACCTGCCCTTCGTGCCTGATCCCCCGGTTGTCCCGCACATGTCTCAAGACAATCTGCTCCATAACCTTCCCTGGCACCGTGGTCAGGCTAACAGGCCTGTAGTTCCCCAGATCCTTCCTGCAGCCCTTCTTGTAGATGGGAGTCACACTGGCAAGCCTCCAGTCTTCTGGGACCTCACCTGTCAACAAGGAGCGCTGATAGATGATGGAAAGCAGCTTGGCTATCACCTCCGCCAGTTCCCTCAGCACTCTCGGGTGAATCTCATCCGGTCCTATGGACTTGTGGCAGTCCAGTTGGAGTAGCAGGTCGCTGACTGTTTCCTCCTGAATCGTGGGGGGAGCTTTGTAAATGGATTTACAAATGGAGCTTTGTAAATCATAACAAAATGGACACTTTGATGTTTATTTCACACATACCAAATATAGTGCACTGCAGTCTTCAGCAGGGCATTTGACACTAAAATCTTAATAAAAACACTTTCTGTTCAGAGTTCATGAAAATTGGACTTACATGATAGTATAGATCAGGAAGAAGCTGCAAAGTCCTCACACATAAAACATCTTAGACTCAACATGTGATCCTGTGTTGGAATCTTACTTTAGCAAAGACAGCAGTATCAAGCCTAACACTTTGGCCAGAGTTTACAAATGAAAAGGAAAGCTTTTTCCACTTAAGCTCCTATCAGTTGTACTGGCAGTAAATTCCTCATCATGGAGGGAATCCTATAATCCCGCATTATAAATCTTTTACAGAGTTTAATCTCCATCATGAAAACGATTCATATGCAAGGACTGACCTTCTGCTAGTCTTTAAAGAAACCAAATTTATGTACTGTAAACTCAAGCTATCTCAAACTAAAAATAATATCAATTCTTTAGCTCTTATCTTTTTCTTCTGAAAGTACAGTAATTATTGTGTGATAGGTCCTTTTCATGTTGTCAAATTTATCAACTCATTCAGTCAGAAGTCCTTACAGTGAAAAACAGCAAAACATTGGGTTGAAGAGGTTTCTTTTTTCAGTGGTTCGATTACTTCTTACCAGTTACATACTTTCTTTACTTGCAGCACTGCTCTAATGATAAAAATGTAAGATCTTCCTGATGTTAAAATGAGAGATTTCCAAACTAAAATCGTTAAGGGGCTAAAATATAGATACTATAACCTGTCCTCTGGCAGCATCCACAGGTCAGGTAGCTGGAAAGCTCCTAGTTTAGCATATTGCTGCACCCAGTGTAAATGTCAGCTGGGACAGGGAAGAACAAAAACTGGTAATATGATTTCCTCCTTCCACAGTTTCTTATTCCTTATAAAACTGTAGACAATGAGTTTACCTTCTTATCTTTTTCACCAAGCCTTCTCCAGGGAATGCCATGAAGAAAAAAGCAGTGAAATACGCATTCATTTTCTCTTCTTTATCTTTGCTTCCCACTTTTTGTCATTTGATGTATGTTATGATCTGTCAAGTATGATCTTTGAATATAACAGAACAGAACCGCCTGACCATGTTAGGGCTAACCAGAAATTATAGCATATACATTAATTAAACCTTTAAATCTAGCATGGTCCCTTAACCACTATATGTACATATATATAAACTCCTTTTTGATAACACAGTATTAATCCAAGAAAACCTAAAATACTGTATGAATATTAGTGCCTAACTAATAACTTTTAGTTACTTCTTTTGAATTCATAGTACCTGTGAGAGAAAACTATTCCAGATTCTGAAGAAGCAGTCACATGGCTGGGTATTAGTCAAACACCTCTTCAACAGCTCCTAAAACTCTAGGTTACCATCCAGCTGTCACCTCACTATACTGTTTGTGTCCACTTCCCACCCCAATGACTACAATTTTAATTATGGTGCACATGTTATTCAGCAGGTTGTTTTCCATAGCTTTGCAGGCTATCAAGACTCCAGAGCACAGCCTGAGAACTACTGCTGTAAGCTACCAAGGGTATAGTTAAAAATTTAAAGAGATGATAATTTCATTATCATATTGTTTCTTTGTTCCTGACTGGGTCCCTACTTGTGATGAGTCCTAATAAATTGTGCAAACACCTATATAAATGCGAAGTACAAAAATAAGTATTAAATAAGTGTTTAAAAAAATAATGAAACAGCACTAGATACTCATAAGTACTCATTGCTTCTGAACCTCTTCCTATAGTCATCACAAGAAGAGATACTTGAGAGATGTCAACTTGAAGGCCTCAGCACTTGAAGTACTCTCTGCATTAAATATGTCACATCTACTGAACCAAGTGCTCTGATCAAATACGAAACTTTTGAAGAGCATCTGTTAGCCTGGAGTGGGAATATTTATACTGATGTTTGTATTGCAGTTGTTTCTAGTATTAATGTTATGAGTCAATTTAATAAGCTGTGCAAACATTGATAGCCTGTTACTTCAGGATCGTTGCTTTCAGCATTTCAGGTCACTGAAGTGTTGTGCAAAGGAGAGGAAGAGTGGTAGGAGGAAAGGAAGAAAGAGAGAGGGAGATTCAGAGTGAAGAAGGAAGGAGAGAAGGAAGGAAGGAAGAAGAGAAGGAAGCAAAGAAGGAAAAGATACAATGTGTTCAAGTCTATTTTGAAGGGAAGTATGAGGAAAGTGTTCAGCCAAGGTCCTAACAACTGATACACCCCATAGAGTACGATTGATTTTGCTTGTGAATTTGAGCATTCTCACATGTGCTGGGCAGCTGGCACATGTGTCATTCTGTGCCTGATCAGAATTACTGGACTGGGGAAATTTACACTGTGAGAAGGGAGTAGAACATAAGCAGAGCTCTCTCAACAAATGTAATCGTCACTGATTAAACTTAGCGTTACTAAGGAACCATAATAAGATGACATTAAATAGTCATTGACTCATTTCCCAATGAGCAATGAGAACTGAAAGGGTTACCATATGTCATTAATTTAAACAATATCAGAGGGGCCTCATAAGAATGAAAAATTACTAACATGAGTAATCTGTACATATACTCAAGTCCATTTTCTTTTGAATCTTGAGATTTTTACAAATAAAAGGAATAAATATTTTAGACATTCTGTTTTGTTACTAAAGTGTTATTCTCTTGAATGGAACTCTAAGTGTGAAGGAGACGCCTCAAGTCGATAATTACTATACCTGCCCCCTCAGCTAGATAATTACTGAGTTGAGACATGAAATATCACTATGTCAGTAGTTAAGTGAACTAACATTGACTTTGATATACAGGTATGAGGACCAGACTCTTAACTAGCATAATAAATAGGAAATCTTCATCCAGTTTGGTACTGTAGAGCTACTTTGATTTACAGCCATTGGAGAATGTGACAATGTAGACTATAGCTATTTTTAGACGGCACTCTCTGGAAGAAACCATTATGATGAGGCCAAACTCTACACTCCTTACTCAGATTCAGTCTCAATGGAATTAAGAGTAAGAATAAAGTGTGGCCCATCTTCTGAGAGTTATATGTGAGAGTGGAACATAAATTCCGATGCAGCTTAATAAGAATGACTTTTTGATCTATGTGCATACATGTCAAACCCAGTAGAAGACAGGTTAAATTTTAAAAGCAATGGTTCTTGAAACACAACAAAGCTTAGCCAAAAAGATAAGAAACCAATCCAAGAAAGAGATGCTAACATAGTTCTCCCTCTTACTCGACAGCTGCTTGTTTGAGGATCTGTCATATGGAAAATATGTGAACGTGATGAAACATCTGTTAATGTATCTCTGCTCCTTAAAAGCAAAAACTGTAGGCTTGCTGCTATTTTCAAGAGTGCCCAGACACTTGTTCTGTGCATTGTAGCTTGAAAATGGCAATGGCTTAGCCTGCTTGGGGCTGGAATGGCAGCACACTTCAAAATCATCTCAGGCATGTGGGGT
Source organism: Gallus gallus (assembly GCF_016699485.2). Classification (NCBI taxonomy): domain Eukaryota; kingdom Metazoa; phylum Chordata; class Aves; order Galliformes; family Phasianidae; genus Gallus; species Gallus gallus. The sequence goes on from NC_052532.1 coordinate 177,988,435, forward strand.
AACACAAAAACAATGTCTTAAAACAGTGTGTAATCCTAAAAAGAGCCATTCCAGAGGATTTCCATTTCAGAATACTTAGCATGAGGATAGATATCTAAATGCACACACAGCTAGTTTAGCTTGCAGTTTACTCTTGCTAGGTAGATAATTACAGCCTAGCTGCCTCTTCTACCTCTTTTCATCTAACTAGGCAGCTACTTCTCTGTTTTCTTGCACATGGTATTTGTATCTGCTGGAGACACTGGTAAATAATTCCTGGCATTTGTTACAAGGGCTGCTCTGAAAGTAATGCCTCCTACTTTATTATATTGGCCCACAGTCTCAGAGGCAGATGGTGGTAGTATGGCAGTAGAGGCTGAACCCTCCCACCAATAATTTGTTACATGTTGTTGGGTGGGACAGATGGCAGCAGAGGGGCAGTCTGCCACAATAGTGTTTGACATGGAAGTGCAGATGAAGCAAATCTGTGTAACTGAATTCCTCAGTGTGGAAAAAATGGCACGCATAAACATTCATCAATGCTTGTTGAATGTTCATGGAGACCAAACAGTGAATGTGAGCACAGTGAGGTGGTGGGTGGTGCATTTCAGCAGTGTCAACAGCAGTGTGAAAGACAAGCCACATTCTGGACAGCTATGCACAGCTGTTGTACCACAAAATAAAGAGCATCACAATCAGCTCATTAACATGAATCAACTAATGGTGAAGACTGTTGAAAAATAGTGCTTTGTAGCTGAGAATTTATTCTGTCAAATTGTCTTAGGCTCTGTGTAGCTTTTGTAGTTTCTGTGGAAATAAATAGGAGGCATTACTTTTGGACCAACCTACTATTCAATTCTTTACTACAGAAACTGGGTAAGTATTAGCAAACTGAGTGTAGTTAGGAAAAAAAACAAGAAGGCTCCTTCTTCAGACAGAAAAAGGGAATAAAAGCAAAGAGTCCAAATACTTGTTTCTGTTGGCTTTAGTAATAGCCAAGCAGCTTCACAAACTTAATAAAAAGTGCTCTTTTCTCCTTAATGCCCATAAAATATATATCCCTGTACAGAAACAGCAATTCCACACCAGACTGAGATTGCAATGAAATAGTATATTGGTTGAACAGAGTGTTATTTTTCTACTGACAGACAAGGAACTTTATGTTATTTCAAAATCTATTACTCAGTATATTCTCATTTGTCTGTTTTTTCACAGTCTGTAGATACAGCAGTAAGCTTGCTTAGCCACATTAGGAAATTTTAATTTTTAACCTGAAGATGAGATGACAGTCTGTCTCAGCTGCTGTCATGATCTTTCATGTCAAGATGATATGTTTATTCTTGGGCATTTACACTGTAGTAGAGAACGTCATAAAGGATCTGAGATATAAATGTGAGTTTTGATTGAATATGACACTGCAAATAAACATACCAATATACTCTGTGGCTTCATCCTCCTCTTGGTTCTGCAGCTGATATTGCTGAGCACCTGCTGCCATAGAGCTGGACATCATGGAATAATAAAATCATAGAATACCTTAGGTTGGAAGGAGCCTTAAAGATCATTGAGCTCTAACTCTCTGCTGTGTTCAGGGCTGCCAGCCACCAGCTCAAGCTGACCAGGATCCCATCCAATCTGGCCTTGAGCACCTTCAGGGATGGGGCATCCACAGCTTTCTGGGCAGCTTGTGCCAGTGCTTCACCACCCTCTGAGTAAAGAATTTTTTTCCTAACATCCCAAACCTAGCCTAAATCTTCCCCTCTTTAGTTCAAAGTCATTCCCCCTTGTTCTACCACTATCTGCCTGTGCAAAAAGTCATTCCTCCTCTTGCTCATAAGCTCCCTTTAAGTACTGGAATGTAGCTATGAGGTGTCCCCAGAGCCTTCTCTTCTGCAAGATAAACAAAATCAACTCCATCAATGTTTCTCCATAAGAGAGGTGCTCCAGCTCTCTGATCATCTTTGTGGCCCTCTGCTGGACCCACTCTAACAGTTCCTCATCTTTCTTGTGACAGATCGGGCCTCATGAGGACAAAGCAGAGGGGTACAACCCCCTCCCTCTCCCTTGTGGCCTTCCCTATCTTGATGCAGCCCAGGATACTGTTGGCCTTCCAGGTTGCAACAGCACACTGCTGGCTGATGTTCAGCTTTTCATCCACCAGAACCTCCAGGTCTTTCTCTACAGAACTGCTCTCAGTGAGTTCTTCTCCCAGTCTATAGATGTATCTGCAGTCGCTTTCACTATGCGTATAGGAAAATACCAGCCTGAAAGAGTAGAATTTTGGTATGAAATCATACTGCCACAGAAAAAAACATGCAAAAGCTCTGGAGAAGAAAACAAACAAAGCAACAAGAATAACAAGAGTTGATTTTCTCGGTAAAATCTGTGCTACCCAACCATCATACTCTTGCTTAACAAAACATGGCAGCAGAGAAAGACAATCACACAAAATGTCTATGATCATCATCAGATAGGCCAGGAAGACTTCTTTTAGAGAGCACTCTTAATTGTGCTGCTGCCATTGCGAAATGGGTGTAGAGGCAAATCTCATACAGTGACGAAGATGGAAAAATCAGACTAAATCTTCGTGTCGGTGCCTTTTGTTTTTACTGCTTTGGATGTGCATTTTGCAGAGCCATAAAATCATGGAAAAACCTACCAAACAACCAAACATTCTTCTTTAACCCTTTGGCACTGGAAAAGGAGTGTCTGGAAATCTTGACATTTAGCGTCAAGGGTATCAAAACAAAACAAAACAAAAAAAAAACAGTTCACAACCCTCAAAGTCTGGCAAGAGAAGTGAAGGACATAAAAGCTGTGAAAATGAGGCTAGCAAGACAAAAATGAAGAAAAGGACTGGCTGTAGAAAATACTAGATCTTTGACTGATTTTTGAATAGATACAAAGAAAAAAAATGCATTTAAAAAAAGATGCATTGCATTGTTTCTGCTTTGTAAAAGTAGGAATTAAAGCAGAAAATGAGGAGTTCATTGGATTGCTAATAAAGTTACAGTGAACTAGTCTTTATAAGATCTTTTTTTATCATAATGTTCCCCCATTCTAATCAAAGAAATTGTTCTAAATGAAGTGAGTTCAGAAAGCGTTTCTGAGCATTTTAAGGTCCTTTTACACCCCAAGCATGAAAATCCAGTAGGATTCAAATAGCTTAGCAACTATTTTTTCAGAATAAGACACAAAATAAATAATCTTTATTTTGACACTGTGTTATTATTGCAGACAAATTTAGCTGGTCATCTCCCTTCTAGTTCTCATAGACAATCATAGTAACAATCCAGTTGCTCATTGCAATCAATATAATTATGTGTAAGTCCAGCAGCAGAAAATTTGATGCAGTGCTGAGTATTTGCTTATTTGAAGAGTTGATTGACTATAGGCATATATTTTTACATGTACATGTGTATATGTGGCCAAACGTAGAATCATAGAATCATAGAATTGTTTGAGCAGGAAGGGATCTTTAAAGGCCACCTATTCCAACTCCCCTTCAATGAACAGGGACACCTACAGCTTGATCCAATGGCTCAGAGCCTTGTACAGCCTGACTCTGAATATCTCGTAGGACAGGGCATCCACCACCACTCCAGGCAACCTGTTCCAGAGCCTCACTACCCTTATCATAAAAAGGTTTTTTCCTATACCCAACATAAATCTCCCATCTTTTAGTTTGGAACCATTTCCCCTTGTCCTATCCCATCAGACCCTTCTAAAGAAGTCTGTCCCCTCCTTTCTTACAGCCCCTCTTTAGATACAGAAAGTCCACTCTTAGGTATCCCTGGATTCTTCTCTTCTCGAGGCTGAACAGCCTAACTCTCAACCTGTACTCGTAGGTAGGTGTTCCATCCCTTGGATCATGTGGCCCTCCTCAGAACGCACTCCAGCAGGTCCATGTCTTTCCTGTACTGAAGACTGCACAAGTCCCTAATATTTTGCATGCCCTGTCCTTCCACATTTATTATCCTGGTCCCTGCAATTGCCAATCTAGTTACTTTGCTATTCATCTATTATAGGTTGATGGGGATTCACTCAAGATTATCAGGGGAGGGGAGGGGGGGAAGGGAAGGGAAGGGAAGGGAAGGGAAGGGAAGGGAAGGGAAGGGAAGGGAAGGGAAGGGAAGGGAAGGGAAGGGAAGGGAAGGGAAGGGAAGGGAAGGGAAGGGAAGGGAAGGGAAGGGAAGGGAAGGGAAGGGAAGGGAAGGGAAGGGAAGGGAAGGGAAGGGAAGGGAAGGGAAGGGAAGGGAAGGGAGATCAGGAAATTGTTGATTTCAACATCTAATAAGCTGTAGAATGCATTTAAACTAAAATTAAACTATTCTTATCCCTGGTAGAATCAAACAAATTTGTTAAAATTGCAAATAAACAGTGTATCTTACCTGAACTGAATTTGAGCTATTTTACTCTTCCTTCAAGTTATGTATACATTAAAGGACATACAGCTAATATATGCATTTTGGTTCTTTTGGTTTTCTGACTTGATGACTACTACAGCTGTTGTAGATACCTGAAGACTAAATAAGAGGCACAATGTTCTTTAAAGGATCCACGCAAACTTCAGCTACAACAGTAACAAAGTGTTTCTAATTCCGAAAGTAAAATGAAGAATGGACAGTGTTGAGAAAGGCAAAGCTCAACCATATCTCAGATTTGCAAGGGATGCCAAATGTAGCAAGGAAAGTTTCTACTGCTCTGAGAACAGGAAAAGACTGAACTATGAAAATATGAACCTGTTGCTAAAAGGGACAGATGATTTGGTGACAGCAGACATGGGTGAGATTGAAATATTCATTTCTTTCATTTACTCAGTCTACACCATGATCTCCCAGGCCACTGTACTTAGTGAAACAATTCAAGAGGAGAACAACCACCAGCAGTAGATGAAGATCTAGTCATGGATTGCCTAGGAGGAGTCAGCACACTTGCATGCATGGGAACAGATAGGCTGCACCTAAGGGTCAGGACAGAACTGGACAATGCTCTTGCAAGGCTGTTCTAACATTTTTAAGTGTCTTTGAAATCAAGGAGATCCCTTGATGACTGCTGAACGCATCTTCAAAAATGTTTAAAAGGACAATCCAGAGAACAACTGACTGGTAAGCCTTACTTTGGCCTCTGGAAAAATGTTGGAGCAGGTCTTCTTGGATTAAATTCCTAAGCACAGAAAGAAGAACAGCCAGCATAAACTTATCATGGGTAAGTCATGCCTAACAAACCTGTTATTTCCATGAAAAAAAAAAAATCACTGAATCACTAGAGACAGGGAGAGCAGTGGACATCATTTTCACTGACTTAAGCAAGGATTTTAACTTAGTTTCCCAAGATATCCTTGTATCCACACTGGGACAAATGATGTGTATTAGTGGAAAATCATTTAGATAAAGCCACGTTTGGATGATTAGGTTCAGCAGGAAGTGGTTAGTGAGTTGAACTAAACTTGGAGATCGGTGGAGTAATTCAGAGTCTATCCTGGGACACGTCCTTTTTAACATTTCAGTAACCTGGAGGAGGTACATCATGTTTGTACATCATGTTTACAGTAAACATGTTTACATGTTTACATGGACATGCACACTTATTCTGTTCTCTCTTCAAAAAAGAAGGAATATTTTTCAATGCAGCGTTGATCTATAGACAGCGTGTAGAGATACAAAGGTATTTTTGTAGGTCCTTATGTGTTTTCGGTCATTTTTCCTGCATCTCATACCACCTTTTTTCAGCCTGCCTTTGCTCCCTTCCCGGCCTGAATCAGTTTTCTCTGTTCCCCACTCCTTGTTTTCTACTTTTGCTTTCTTTTCCCCTGGTCCCAACCCACACCTATCTATACTCCCAAACATCCATGTCTCCTCCCAGCTCTTGCCCCTTACCCACAACCTCAATATTTTCTCCTCTTTCAAGTTTTCTGAGCTGCAAACAGGAGAGTGCTGAGAGGTAGGGCAGACTCTGGGTTGGGTTTGCTCTCACATTCCATAGGAGGCAGGCAACTTCCGTCCAGGGAAAGCCCTACACAGTACTGCAGCTTCAGATTGGTGCTCCTGGAGCTTTCAGAGATGCTGATGCTCACCTCTGAGAAACATGTGGGAATGATATTTCTAGAGTGGCTAATGAGTTAAATTTGGATTGTGCTTCACAAGGATTGATTTAACCATACCCTTGTAAAAGGGAGTCTTTAAAGACTTTTGCAAGAAAAATGCAAGTCTTTCATCAAGATTTGAGATTTGTTCATTTAGTAATAATGAAACACGAAATATGCCATGTTTCAAACTTGCCAGTCTAGGCAGGTTTCCAGATCTTTAGTGGTAATATGAAATAAAATTAACAGGAATTTTGTTTTGCTTTACTCATTTTCTGTGAGCATCTGTGGAGACTTTCTTTTTAATACTCTTGCTTAATATCATATTCTCCAGAAGCTCCAGAAGTAGCGCAGCCAAAGATAGTTCCAATTATCCAATGTAGAGCTTGCAGGAAAACACAGTATTATTAATGTTCTTTCTTGCTATATTTTGCATCTGTAATCAAGCTCATGTGCAAATAATAACACTTAGACATCCTATTACTTGATTGTGCTTTTAATTTGAGAAGTGTGATAAATAAGTGGGATCAGCTGGGCTAGCAATTAACTGTGCATTGAATTGCAGTTTCAAAAATAGAGCCTGAGTCAATGATCTTAAAAAGACTGGTCCCAGAATACCAGTGTGTCCTGTGCATTTGTACATATATTGTTAATGAATATGGAGCCATTGAATATTTTCTGACATGCAGATGTGGACAGGTACTGTTGAGTAAGAGAGAGAATTCAAAATGACAGGAAGTTCTCAAGGGCTTACAATGTGAGTGGCTATCTGACATCTTCAGGTCTCTGGGCATGCCTATACGTGGACGGTACAGTACATACATGTATATATCTTAGTCTACTCTGAGTATACAGATTGGACTAGACAATGTCCAGAGGTGCCTTCCTGCCTCAGCTGTTCTATGATACCTGACATGGGACAAATGTCAATACTGTCCAACTCATCATTCAAATGCCAGGATACTACTGCCTTCAGAAACCTGAGGGTAAGTGAATGGAGGAAGATCTGGGGAGAGAGTGCAGTGGAATGTATTAAAAGAGAGACTTACAACAAACCAAAAAATTGAAATTGAAGACTTTGACAGGAGCACAAAAGGTCTAGAAGAGAACTAAAGCCACTTCTAGCTGTTAGGTTTTCTGGGAAAGAACTGGACAAAATAGTTGTCCTGAATAAACTATTTGAAGCCTTCAGCTGTATTTTTTTCTCAGTGAATCATTGACATGTATGTCCTCAATTTTGAGAAGCTGCCATAGATAATTGTCCAGGAATTTATGTAAATCAATTTATACCAAGAACACAGTGCTTGCAAAATACTGGCTAATAGTTAATTATGAGTAGTAGTCAGTCAGCTCTAGATCACATCCAAAATATCCTGTTCCTAGGTGAATACATACAGAAAGTCAATAATAAGATATTAAAAAAAGTCAATCCCATCTATGCATGACAAAAACAAACCAGAAATGTTTCTATGTAGAACAGTTACAAAAATGCAAAGAAAAAATTGTAATGTACTTGGAGTGTGATATTCCAGGATGGTATAAAATCCATTTCATTTTAGTGCCAACAATGGGATCACTGAAGTTTCACTGATTTATACCGGACATAAGACTGGGATTTCTTTCTTTCTTTCTTTCCTTCTTTTCCTTTTTTTTTTTTTCTTTTTTTCTTTTTTTTCCCCTCATTGTTCAACCAACTTCAGTGCACAAGATCAGAAAGGATTTCAGAAGACTCCAATAACAGGCAACAGAAACAATGAGACGCAAATTGATTAAGGCATGAACAGGGTATTGAAGAGAGGCAGAGGAAAAAGAGAAGCCAGGTTCTGGAAATGTTACTGTAGTGGTGACAAGTGGACTCGATGAGAGAGATGAAGGACAGAAAAGACAGTCAGAGGTTAAGGATGTCTCAAGTTTGGCAGTAATTTGATACTAACCTTAGAGAGCTGACAAAAATCTTAGCAAAACCCTTAGCAAATTTAAGTAGTAAGTTAGCGAAGCAGAATGACTGGTCAACAGATTTCACCCAGAGTAGATTGAGAACAGATTTCCTTCATCAGATTTATTCTACTGTCAGTTTTGATTAAAATTCTTACTTTATAAGAAATTAGAACTATGAATGCCTTTTTCCCACTGTCTGGATTTATCACCGTGATAGCCGAAGAGGTATCTTTATAGAGATATTAGAGAGCCTGGTCATGCAGAGTGCTTTCCCAAATTGTCCCAGCTCACAGAAACCAAGCATTGAGAAAAAAACCAAGATTGTCTGAATTTAAAAAGTTACAGTCTACAAACATATAGCAATAATGGACCCAAGGGACTGCAATGCATGCTTTGCCCACTGTCTCTTTCGTAATCCTGCTTACATACAGATGTGCACCAACATGTACATACTCAGTCATTTTTTCTTCACTGTCAGAGAAACGATACAAGGAAAGAGGCTAGGTTTGGTTACTGAAGTGTCTTAAGCTACAGCCTTACAGGAAACACATGGGAAACAAGAAAAAGCATAAGTTTCAGAAGAATGACCACTTCAAGCCCAATTGCCAGTATGCAACAGAACATTCTCAGGAACACCCTGTTTAATAAATTGGTAGTAGTAGCATATAAAATTTAGCTGTCTGAACTAAATACAAACTACAGCAATGCCAGTGGGAGGTAATTTACATTGACAACTTTTCAAAACAGCTGATTTTGCTCGATATAAAATAAAACTTTCAAGAATACTCTATATCTATTTTTAAACATAACAGTCCTAGTGAGGGAAAAATGAATATAAGGAAGAGAAAAGATGACTTATAATGGGGAAAGGTATAGAGGGAAGCAAATGGCCTGATCCCAGATAGCCCTGTGGCTCCTGTTTGTTCCTGCAACTGGGTACTCTAATGCAAAGGATAAAACCATGCAGGATGGGGCAAGACATGGGCCTGCATTCTGGTACTACAGATCAGGGCTACTGGAAGTTGTGCATGGCCTGCCCTCACAGTTAAAAAAAAAGCACAGAACAAGAGAAAACAAGTGAAATAAACACCCTGAAACAAAACCAGTAGCCAGTGTAGCTTGGAGCAGAGAAGAAACATGAAAGATCCTCACTTTGTGTGGCCTGAAAGGACAGAGCAATGATATACTTAAAGTAAATCAGGCAGAACTGCACTCTGGTAGATTCGTAGGACAAAAGGAGCAGTTTGCTCACAGGCTGGGTGAAATCTTGATCTCCCCTCACTGCTTCCCCCTAGTTCCTAATCATTTAGGGCCAGTTCAACAGCTTGATCAACCTCCCTGTGAAGCTGCAGGGCTAAAGGCCAGCCAAGGGCCATGGAGCAGCATCACTCCTCCACTAATTAACTCCGGCAGAAGGAGCCTGATCAAAGAAGTGCTGACATTCAATCAAAAGTCAGACAATATGCTCATGAGTAATAAATGCTGTCATATTGTCAGGTTGTGCCAACTCTTCAACTGAAATGCACGCTGGAAAAGGGGGAGGAAGGCGATAGAGGCAATTGCACAACATATGTGACAGGGGCTCAACAAAAATAAATAGTTCCCCAGACAGAAAAAAAAAAAAAAAACCAAAAAAAACTCCCCTAGTCTCCTGTGCTCTGTATACCCAGGCACACAAACCACTGTGTAGTAACACTGTGCTTCACCTCATCCCAAAGTTGAACGCAGGAGTCTAAGCTGGATGCAAAACCCACAGGTGGCACATAGTTATCCATGAGCTGCATGGTAAAAGCTTTCTCTAGCACAGCAAAACCAACTTAACACTTGATTTATGTACACCACAGGTCAAAAGAACAAGAAAAAGGGTAGAAAAAAAATTGACCTGTCTGGGAAACAAATCCATGAACAAACAAGTTGTAGATCTGGTCTGCCAGCGCCAGCCATTTGAGAAACTGCTTCACCTTGCTGGAGGTGAAGCAGGGGCAGATCTCCAGATCTTCACCACCTTGAGTTTGTTCTGCTTTTTAGGTAGTGGGATCAAAAATAACAGAAGCAGAAGATTATAAAACTTCTTCATAGAATCATAGAATCATAGCATGGCCTGGGTTGAAAAGGACCACAATGGTCATCGAGTTTCAACCCCCCTGCTATGTGCAGGGTCACCAACCACCAGACCAGGCTGCCCAGAGCCACATCCAGCCTGGCCTTGAATGCCTCCAGGAATGGGGCATCCACAACCTCCTCGGGCAACCTGTTCCAGTGCATCACCACCCTCTGAGTGAAGAACTTCCTCGTAATATCTAACCTAAACCTCTCCTGTCTCTGTTTAAAAGCATTCTGCCATGTCCTGTCACTGTCCACCCTCATAAACAGTTGTTCCCCCTCCTGTTTATATGCTCCCTTCAAATATTGGAAGACCACAATGAGGTCTCCCCAGAGCCTTCTCTTCTCCAAGCTTTACTTGATGCTTTCCCCAAAATCCATATGGCAGGGGTTAAGACTTTAACCCCATAAAATCAGGTCATAGGACTTCATGAGAAAATTACCAGAGATAATCTTTCCGTGGAGTTAAGGTGTCTGAGGAAAAAGTCAAACCTTGAGCATGTCCAACGTGCTCAAATCTGTTCATTGCCAGTGCTAAACAGGGTAGGTGGCATGTATCACCAATATTGAATATTTACTCCTTTCTCCTAATGGCCTTTTTTCCCCAAACAAAAGCAATACAATATCCTGTAAACACCACTCTCTCTTCACTCATTACAGTACTCTTACTTGAGCCATTCCTTCCCATAGTCTAGTTTTGCTCATCAATCAGCCTCATCTTATGGCATATTTATCAGTCAACCTAATACGCTATGTTCTATAGATCTTCAAGGGTACAACACTCTTCCTTGAGAACAGACTGCAGGAACATCTCTAGGAGGTGATGTTTTTTCCATGTAAAAACATTCTCCTTCAAAGAGAATTCTGCTCATGAGCATACAAATTAAGCAAAAACTGTCATCATGAAATCTGATTATTAAAAACACATATATTCTTACTAGAAATCAGGCATAAGATAGTCAACATCACAATACTGTATCTTGAATCTGCTTGAATACCTGATTGAGTCACATGGAGTGCACAAGTGCAAAGGCCATTCTAAAGGGCAAATAAATTCTGAGTTTGGTCACTGCCACAATACCTGGAATACCACTTCCACTCCTGTGCATGCCTTTATAAACTTTCTCATATAAAAAAGGTATTGCAGCCTGCCTCTGCCTAATGGATTGGAAGCACAACTGAGACAAAGTTTGATGTCACCAGCTCTCTACTGCAATGCCAAAAATAAGGAGAAAAGTGTCTATAGGAGAAGATGCATAAGAGAAAGAGCCTAGGACAGAACATTTGTAAGATTCTGCCTCCTCTCAGTTAAGGAAAGCATGTGTTTCTAAAGGCTTGTTTTTACAAAGTGCATTCAGATAAGTCTGGGTTTTTTTTGTTTGTTTTTTTTTCTAATCAACACAAATCTTTATTATAAGTGCTTCCACCTGTATCTGGCAAAATAATCAAGAGAAGGTTATGCCTGCAGTACCTGCAGCTTCAAGGACAATTCGAAGTACAAGTCACTGCTTGTGATTTTTTATAGTCCTGTATTATTTTACTACTTTCAGACACTAGCTACATTATGTGACACACACTGCATATTACTTTCCACAGCTACAATGGAACAGGTCTCTATTCATATGCTTAAGTTGATGTTAACAGCTCAGGTCATCCCTAAAATATTGAAGTAATTTGAATATGGCATGGACATGAAAGGTCCACATTTTCAAATATTCAAGTATTGTGAAAGTTTAAGAATGTTTGGGCCTGATAATCTGTACAAGTGTGTATTTATCTCTTCAATACAAATTAAAAGGAACTGTGAAGACTCAGAAAATCTGAAAACTTAGTGGAGGCTTTTCACAGATGTGTCTGCAGGTATGTGCAAGTAGATTTTTTGTGTTTCAGCAAACAGATAACTAAGAAAATGTTTTTTAAAGCAATTCAACGAATGTGAAGTGTGTGAGTTTTATTATGAGAACCTCTGAATGTTTTATAATATTATCCAAAGAAAGGGAAGAACATGTGGAAACACATTCATTCATTCAATTGAAAAATCAAAATATTTGGGATAGTATTCATCTCTCTTAGCTCTGGAAATTTCCACTTACATATCTAAATGTAAGTAAGATGCTCTGGGCTCCTCTGAAGCAAATAGTAAGAGAGATATGTTTTCTGAGGAGATATTATTTTTGTGCCTTGTTGTTGTTATTACTGTTAGTTTTCCCTTACTTCCATGCAAAGCATATTCTAAAAGTATTTGATGCTCTGGGAGACCGCAACAAAACAATCTTACATCATACACTGTGGGGAGATTGAGTCCTCTGCTAGGGCTCAAATAACCAGAGTAGCTAAGGTGGGAAGACATCTCTGGAGATCCTCTTGTCCAACACCTGCTGCAAGGAGGGTCACCTAGATGTTGCTCTAATAAATCAGTGAATCTTTTGGAACAAAAATGCCTGGACTTTTCAGGCATGAAGATATGTGCTTTGCTCTCCTGTGTCACACATCACAAATGCACAATAGAAATGTGGAAGCGAACGGCAGATTTCAAGTGGCATCATGATTCCCTGGACCAGAAAACAAATATTTAGCAATGGTGAAATGAGTTAAAAAAAATAAGAATGGTGAGTGGGGTGGGGAGGAGACAGGAAAGGATGCAAAAAAATCATAAGTCATCCCGTGTCATGGCTTGGTAGGAAAATGTTTTCACACTTAAGTCCACTGAAACTACTCTGAAGTTCCACCCGATGTAACGTCTGTGTTTTAGTAATAATGATTGAAATGCAACACACCAGCCTTTAGTTATCCTGCCTAATGAATGTTATCACATGGAAAAGGTAAATCAATAACAGCTGAGATCAAACATACCAATCTCCTTGTGAGTGTACAATGCTCTCATTTATATAAATCTTTATAACCTGACTGCCCTTCTCATTTAAGTGCAGTGAGTGAAACACTGCCCAGTACAAAATAACTTCTCTCTTTTCTCCATGCTGTTTGAAAGAGTAGCCCAAATGAATTGCTGGAATGACCATCGAAAGGGCTACTCATTAGTTATGTCTGTTCTTGGGTATTAGCCAGATGTGAGCTAACGAGACCACAAAGTGCTGTTGGTATTGGCAGCAAAGACAGGGTTCATCATAGTACCTCTTGTCTAGACTAGGGATGTAAAAGGAAATAGAAAACAATTCTACAACTATATGTACTTGATGTTCCTTCCCCCTTTTCTATAGAAAAAAAAATGTAAGACAGTTGGAATTTTTCATTTTTATTTGGGAAAGACAAATTTGGAAACCAGAGTGACTCATGCTGGAAAGTGTCTGACTGGCATGTGATAGCCAGCTAGCTGCAGAGAGTTAGGGCTGTAGGAAGAGTCTGAAGTAGGCATGTGGATTCAGATTTTAGTGTGTTTTAACTCTTAATATCCTCATCACTCAGTTTTCTTTATTCACTATGTAGGGATAGGAAAGCATCCCACAGTCTATTTGTTCACTAGCAAGCTGACATATACCAACAGGTCCATAGATAATGTGAATAAAATCTTCAGCTTTAGGAATGTATTACGACTCCATTGCCAAATATGTTGCACAAATGTCTGTCCAGGTAATTCTGCAGCACATATACCCTAGAGGGAAAATTCATACCAACCCACTGTTTCTGACTTGCTTTTGCAGCTGCAAAACAATTGCTTTTCTCAGAAGATCATCCAAGACTGTAGCACCCCTGTCTGAATTGAGACCCACCCACTCTTTACATAAATTCTTTTCTCATTTCCAGATGCTGCACTTCACTTCCTAGCCCACTCAGGCTTAGACAGAGAGGTGCTAGCTGACCCAAAGCTATAAACTGAAGGAAAACTTAGAGTCTTTTTTCAGAATTTTCCCAAAAATCTGATCACGTCTGTTTAAGTTTTTTTTCCAATCAGTGACAATGACCATAAGCTTAACACTTATTGCTATCTTCCACCTCCTTTCCTTCTGTAGAGCGCTAACATCACTCTCTTCCACCCACCCCTCGTTTCTATTGAGAAGGGTAAGCAATGAATTTCTTCAGCCATCATGGCTGCCCTGAAAAGCTCTATCTTACAGCCATCAGCATTTACCCATTACCTCAGTTTCATACTAATAAAGCAAGAGGAAGAATTCACAATCTAAACTCTAGCATCTTTTAAATTCCCCTACTGATGCACACTGTCAGAAGGATAAGGGCTCATAACAGCGTACTTTACCACCACCACCTGCTTATAGAAAAACTATCTTGTCTTCCACTTCAGTTTCCTGACTTACATGTTGTTTTCCACTTCCAATTCCATCTGAACTTTCCTTAGCTATTTATCAAGCCATGTAAATTCTGATGTTCTAGCAGGCACGGATTCAGCAGCAGGACTAATAAAGCTCAGACCACTTCTTCATAAACCTGCACTTTAATATCTTCATCAGTGACACTGAGTGTGGAATCAAACATGCCCTAAACAAGCATGGTGTGGCTGATAATCTTTAGGAATGAGATACCATCCAGAAAGACACAAATAGGCTCAAGCAGTGGGCCCAGGTGAACCTCATGAGGTTCAACAAAGTTAAGTGCAAGGTCTCGCACCTGGGTCAGGGCAACCCTACAACGCTATCAGTACAAACTGGGAGATGAAAGGATTGAGCACAGTCCTGCTGAAAACAACCTGGGGGTACTGGTGGGTGGCCAGATAGACATGGCAAGCAGTAATGTGTCCACAGATCCTAGAAAGCCAACCATATCCTAGGCTGCATCCAAAGCAGTGTGGCCAGCAGGGTGAAGGGGTGATCCTGTCCCTCTGCTTTGCACTGTGAGACCTCACCTGGAGTATTGTGTCCAAACGTGAAGGCCTCAGTACAGGAAAGACATGGACCTGTTGGAGCATGTCCAGAGGAGGGCCACAAAAAATATCCAAAGGATGGAACACTTCCCTGTGAGGACAGGCTGAGAGAGCTGGGGCTGTTCAGCCTGGAGAAGAGAAGACTCTGGGAAGAGCTGAGAATGTCCTTTCCATATCTTAAAGGGGGCTTTAAGAAGGAAGAAGACAGACTCTTTAGCAGGGTGTTTTGTGTTGGGACAAGGGGAAATGGTTTCAAACTAAAAGAGGGGAGATTTAGACTGGATTTTTTTTACTACAGGTTGCCCAGAGATGGGTTGGGTGCCCCATCCCTGGAAACACTCAAGATCAGACTGGACAGGGCTCTGAGAAATCTGATCGAACAGTAGGTGTCCCTGCTCAGTGCAAGGAAGTTGGATTAGATGACCTGTAAGCATCCCTTCCAACCCAAATGATTCTATTACTCTATGAAACCTACCTACCTTTGTGTGCATGCTCTACAATGTATGACACTGTAATGTAAATGTGACTGTTTGCCACTGTGCCTTCACAGACACCTCTCAGATGGCTTTTTTTTTTTCATAATTTTTTCATTCTCATGCTTCAGTTTCAGAGTGCTACCATTCAGGCAAAGAGTCCAAGAAGAGCTTTCTGTGCTGGATGTTCACCACTTGCAGTGTTGGACTTCTCCCAGAGCAGACTTATGTGATGTCTTCTGCGTCCTTCTTGGCCCTCTCTTCCTTTCTGATCTTTGATTGCCTTTGTTCAAAATTCTGTTTATGCAATCTATTAAGGACTATCTCTTTGATAGCTTCCAGGCCCCCTCGCTGTGTAAGCAATGACCTAATGAGGTAACTGAGGTGCTCTACAAAACTGCACATCCCTAAACTGCCCACACAAGATTCAAATTTGTGCTGAATCATAAGCCCTTTGAATACGTGCAGAGAAAGTTTTCCAGATTTAATGATATTAATTCTCATAACACCCCTTCAGATTTCAATTTGGCATAGACTAGAAAGTAAAAGAAGCACACTTGAAGTCTAGTGTTTTACAAGAATACACAGCATGTGTCCTGGTTGAAGCAGAACTCACAAGTCATCCAAACCATCACTAAAGCAATGAAGGGCAGGAGTTTTTTCTCACATAGCTGTCTTATGAAAAGGGATGGCAGAACAGACTGGGAAGGCTTTTGGTAACAGCTGGAGTAAAGGGTAGAACACAAGAGTAAAAGTACAATCTATTCACTGCAATAAAATCTTAGTCTGGCTCCCAACTTTCATGTTAACGACTGTGGTGCCAGATATTTTTCTGCTTCACAATTGCTTGATTTTCACTTAGGGCTTTGCACATGATTGAATCAATTGAGATTGTGCTTTGGCCTTATATTTCTAAGGTATTTTTTATTCCTTTTATACACATATTCCCGATTATATTCAGGGCCTGGCATTGTGTTCAGTGTGCAACCTGTATTTAGGAAACTCCCTTTGGTTTCTTCAAGTAATAAATGTAATCCCCATATGTGTCCTGATCATCCATATATGGAAAAATCATCCGTCTTTTAATCTGCTCTGAAACTACACTTTATCTGATACTTTGGAATGTTTAGGACATTTTTTCTCTTGCCTGTCTCATTTCTCATTCTTTCTGGACAAATGCCAGAAGTCTCGCAGGAAAGCACCTCTGCATGAGAATAAAAACCCACCTTATAACTTTGGAATGGTCTGGGTAAGGTATATAAACTAAAGCCAAAAGTATCTCTCCAGCCTTATTGTTTTTTACACTCAGTCAGATATCAAGACCCATAAGTCAAATCTGTGTAATTACATTTCGTTCTCTCTATTAGCTACAGAAATGACAGTAAAAAGTTCTTTCATCTATTCACATGTTGTTCTCAGGTCAGTTGAAGAGAGCAGGAGCTGGAAATACACTTTCAGAGATGTAACAAGTACTAAGCAATGACTTTTGCATAATTTCTTTATTAAAAACTACAGATTAGGATTGATCTACAGATTTTCCAGTCTTTTGTTGAATTTTGTAAGTAGTAATACCTAAGAAAAAGATGTATTTTCTTCCTAAGTATGTCTTAAACTATTTTTTTTCCTTACTCTTTGAAGAATAAGACAATTACATTTGGGATCAAGTCCTGTATTCTACTTAGAAAATATTTTATTTTCTTATTAGGAGTATAAAATAAGAGATTTTTTTTCAAATCCAATTGACTTCCTGTCAATTTTGTTTTCAGATTCTTCCATATGGCTGTTAAATGAAAATACATATATCTGTAGAGTTCAAAGGACTTTAAGATCATGATGTAACTACATTTTTCTTGAAAGCGTTGAGCTACACCTGCAAAGCTGTTTTTTCTTCTGCCTTGTCAAAAATGTTCCAATCTTTTTCTGATCTCCTCACCAACGTGTTTTAAAAAGGTGATAAAGACTGATTTAAATTGTTAATCATAGTAATGTTGTCTGGTTCATTTCAGTATTTTAAAAGGAATATAGCATTCTGTGCCTGAGTATAGCTTGAAACTTCCCATTCACTTTTCTGTTTTAATCAGGTAATCAGTTGGGTCATAGCAGAGGTACTGCTCACATACTGAAATCTGTTGTGTTAAGCTCTGTGTGCAAATATAAAGGACAACTCTTTTCTTAAGGAATCTGTCTTGGTAAGGATTTTTTTGTTGTTGTTTATTACCACAAGCACTCATGTATCTTAATATCAGTTTTATTTTGCAGAGCCCAAAACTGCACATAATATTGGACATGAGACTGATAAATGCTGCAGCCTCTTTGGACTGGCTGGCCGTGCTTTGTTTTATGTACCCCCAGAATGTGGTTTGCCCTCTTCACTGCTAGGGCACACTGCTGGCTCATGCTGAGCTGCTGTCACCAGCACCTCCAGGTCCCTTCCTGCTGAGCCACTCTCCAGCCAGTCAGCTCCAGTCCGTGACTGTGTCTGCCTTACTTTATTCCAGCATTTACCTGTGTTGAACTTCATGCTGTTGATGACTTTCCAGTGCTCCACTGTGCATACATTGCTCAGCAAGTCCTCTTGTTTCTCAAGATAATCATAGGATCATAGAATCACTAGGTTGGAAAAGACCTTAAAGATCAACAAGTCCAACCATGACCTAACCATACTACCCTAACTAACAACCCTCTGCTAAATCATGTCCCTGAGCACCACATCAAAAGGGTTTTTATACACATCCAGGGATGGTGACTCAACCACCTCCCTGGGGAGCCTATTCCAGTGCTTAACAACCCTTTCTGTAAAGAAGTGTCTCCTAATATCCAACCTAAACTTACCCCGGTGCAATCAACAGCACTTCTCAGATTAGTATAATCTGAATTTGCTGATGATGCTTTCCAGTTCTGCATTCAGATCACTGATAAAACTATTGAACAGTACTGGTCTGAGAATTGAGCTCCAGAGGAACACCATTAGAAACAGTTCTCCAGCCAAATGTAGCTCCATTCAGTATGATATCTGAGCTCTAACACTGAGTCAGTTCATCACACAGTATAATGTGTACTTGGTCATCTCATAGTTGGACAATTTGTCCAGAAGGGTGCCATAGGTGACAACATCAAAGGCTTTATTAAAATACAGAAATATTATGTCTACTCCCTTCCCTTAATACACCAAGCAGTTATTGTAGAATGATAACAGATTACTAAGACATAACTTTCTTTTCATGAATGCATGTTGATTATACCTGATAATAGTTTGTTCTTTAAATACCTTCAATAGCACCCCGGATAATCTTCCCCATAATTTTCTCAGGCAATGAGGTTAAAGTGATGGATCTGTAGTTTCCGGGGTCTTCTCTCATGCCCTTCTTGTAGATCATTATCATATTGGCTAGCTTCCAGTCAGCAGGGATCTCCTCAAACTCCTAAAAGCTTTGGTAAATTGTTGAGAAGGATTCAACCATAACATCTGCTAACTTCTTCAGTACTCTGGGGTGAATCCCATCAGGCCCAATGAAGTAATGAACATTCTACTGATAGAACTAGTCACCTACAGTTTCGGTGACAGCAAAGGGAGAGACTGCTCCTCCTGTCGTAATCCTCCAACTCAGAGACTCAGAGGAATGAGTAGTCCAAGATCTATAATCAATATTAGAAACTAAAAAGAAAAAGTAATAAATGCTTCTGCCTTTTCCTCATTCCTATTTGTTAGGAAGTCATCTTCATCAAGTATCATTCCAGAGTTTTCCT
Source organism: Gallus gallus (assembly GCF_016699485.2). Taxonomy (NCBI): domain Eukaryota; kingdom Metazoa; phylum Chordata; class Aves; order Galliformes; family Phasianidae; genus Gallus; species Gallus gallus. Next base: position 178,007,594 of record NC_052532.1, read on the forward strand.
CTCGATTCCAACATAGTTTAAGAAGTCTTTTTATTGTCTGTCACTATACTAGCTAGTGTCAACTCATACTGAGCTTTGATTTTTCATGTTTTCCCCCCGTAAATGTGAACTGCAGCTCCCCCTGAGAAGCATGATTTTCAGAGATTATATATTTTCTTTTTCTGCCCAAGTTCCATGAATAGTTCCCAGTTCAGCCAGGCCAGTCTTCTGCCTAGCTTGTTTGACTTGTGATAACACAGTGGGATTGCCTGCTCCTGGAAAAGTAAAAGCTGGTATTCAAAAAGTGACCAGATTTCTTGGACCTCTGCAGAGCAGATTCCCAGGGAGCATGCTAAATAGTAGTTTAAAATTTGCCCTCTAAAAGTTCAGAAGGGAAAATCTGCTTACATATTTTTTTCTTTACAGCCAAAATTTGATCTCAATTATTTCATGATCATTGTGGGCAAGACAGTCACCTCCTGTCAAATCTCCCACAAGGCCTTCTCTATTCTCAAACAACAGATCTAGGAGGGCACCTTACTCAGTTGGCCCACTAAGTACTTTCAGTGATCTAAGATGGTGCAACTAATCACGGGGAGTTCTCCCAGAACAGAAAGTGTATCTATTTGTATCACAAGAGTGAATGTACACTGTATCTTTTATAAATAAGATATTATTGTTATAATAATTACAAGACAGTGTTTGCAGACTTATGTGAACAGAAATGAGCTTACTATATTTCTTTTTTCAGTATAAGGTATTTGCCACAAGTCTTTCCTCCTTAACGAGCTCCACAAGTGATTTCTCCACATTAATTCCATGCTAACCAACTTGTGTAATAGTGCACAATCACAAAATCAATAATCACAAAAATTTAGGACAGAAGGTACCTCTGGAGGTCATTTCATCCAAATTCCTCCCGTAAGTAGGGTTTGATGACTTAAGACTGTGTCCAGTAGAGTCCTGAGTGCCTTGGAAAACGTTGGATTCACAACCTATCTGGTAACCTGTTTGACTACCCTCAGGGTGATATTATCTTCCTAATATTGATCAGAAATTTTCCCATGTTGCAACTCATGCCTGTTAAGCCTTTTCTTCTCACCATGAACTTCCAACAGCCTGGTATTTTCAGCATGAGGTAGCTGAAAACAGCAGTGAGGTCTCCCTTTTGCCTCTTCATCTAAAGACTGGACAAGTCCTTTTCCCTCAGTGCCTCCTTGTAGGTCTTTCACCAGCCTACTGGCTATCTTGGTGGCATCTGATTGACTCACTCCAAACCCTTGGTGTTTTTCTTATCCTAGAGAACTCAGAGTAGACACAGCAATCTACATGGAGCCTCAAAAGTGCCAAATAGAGCTGAACAATGACTTTTCTCAGCCTGATGGCTGCAATCTTACTGTTGCAGCCCAGGATATAATTAGCTTGTGCTGCAATTACACATTGCTGGTTGATGTTCAGTTTCTTGTCTACAGGGATCTGCAGGTCTCTTTCTGCAAGGCTAGCCCGTGGGTCCCCGGCCTGTACTGTTCAATGGACTCATTTCCCTCCAAGATGCAAGAATGTGAATTTCCTTTTGGTTCACTCATGAGGTTCTTGTCAGTTCATTTCCCACGCCAAGATCCTTCTGAACAGCTGTCCTACTATCCAGCATACCTGCCTCTCTCCTCAGTTTGGAACAATCTGTGAACTCCATCATCAGTGTTATATGTGTCAATAAAGTCAATGAAGAGTATGTATTATAACTATATACACACATGTATATTGTTACAATACAAGCACATATATATTTTTAGTATGTTTTCCCTCATTAAATATCACCAGAACCAGGGTTAAACTCTGACTTTTTCAGTGGGAGCATGCACCTGTGTCTGCCTTCACTATCAGCATGTTTAGAGAATTCAGATGCAGATAAATTCTGCTGAATTGATGTAGACAAAAGTATTCAGCCAGTTTTAGAGGAGACAAAGGACCAGTCACTGTAAATCTTTTTCCTTTTTATACTTCAACATTTTCCCCAAATTTAGCCTGGCCATGCCATAAATCTCTTCTAGTGTATACCATACATCTGTGAAATGCTTTTTGTATCTTCAGTACAGTGCATGGGAAAATGTAATTTTACATGCAGCTTGCTTAGGCTCTGTAAGCTTGAATCTTGAACAGGAACTCTTCCTTCTTCACACATCTTCTTTGCCTAAGAAGTTAGATTCATGTGAACAGGGGGAAGTGTCATTTGCAAACACTTTAGGTCTTTACACTGTTCTTTTACAGCTTCAGATGGCATAGAAACATGTAAGAGTGCCACTTAAATTTACTATTACTTTCAGGAATGGATGCACCATATATGCTGCCTTGCAAAGAGTACATTTCTTCCTCATGATAGAAAGGATCTGATGACTCACCTTTGTTACTACAATTTTGAGGTTCCCAGCGGACAGCCTTTGATCCAGGCACACAGGTGAATCTTTGGGTATGCATCTCTACAGGCTGAGCATTTCTTCTTAGTACACGTTGTACCTTCTTCACACCATGTTCTGCAGTGATAAAACATGTTTCTATTACCTCTTAAGTCCTCTGTGAAAGGCCTGCTCACCTTTCTTCATCTCTGGTTTGTGCTGCGTAGTCACTTAGCTATGTGCAGTCAAGATGAGTCTCTACCTTCTCTGTCCAACAGTCAGCTCTCTGATGCCCTATGTCCAAAAGGCTAAATCTATCTCAGTGAGTACTCTTCTTGTTCATTTATCTTCATGTCTAAATTAAGTCTTCTCCTGAGACACGTGTACTAATAAAATTGGTTACTTCAATTGCCCCAGGAATACAAACAGAAAGGGTACAAGAGAGACATCTGAGGACTGATTCATGATTTAAGCTTCACAGAATAGGCAGGGAGGCTGCTATGTCTTACTGTTTACTTACACTGTTGTTCTGCTATGGTCGCTCATAGTCTTCTAGTAGTGAATGAGCCTTCACACTTGCTGTCTCTCACTGTGAACTGTAGTTGGGTTAGTAATGCTGTGACAAGTTATGCGGAGAACAAAATGTCATTTGCAAACAGATTACCAGGAAATATGTCTTGGAGATTAGATTTTCATTCATGGAGCCAATGAATTTCTCCACTCTTTGTTTTCATTTCTATGCAGTAAAATTAGTATGAAAAGTGATGATGATCATCATCATCATCATTAACAATTCAATAATTGTTAATTATTCATTTGTTAATGTATTGTATCTTGAAGAAACCGAATGTAAAGTAGCAAGTGATGTCAGCATGTGTAGTGAAGAAAAAATGGTCTATGAGAGTATACTCTTTCTTGCATATAATGACATGTTCTTGTTGCTGGAAGTCCCTAAGGCTGATTTCTTAGCTGCAGTTTCAAAACATCATCATTAGTAAGACACTAGGGAATAAAAATGTTCTGTGAATCCGTTTATGTCTTTACTGGAAACCCCACTTTTCCATGTGAAGGAGGAACTTGTGTTTAAATTTGACTTTTTTGCCCTCATAGATAATTTGAGCATATTGTGATTTAGAAAGCACATATTTACTAAATAATTCATCAGTGAGGCAGGAAAATCATTTGGCAAGGTCCATTCACTCCCCACAGGCTTATGAATTCCAAAATTTTTTGTCCCGCCTATTCGGCACATCTTTCCTTTTCTTTATTTCTGAAGAAAAGGAATAACAAGATTAGCACACACACACAAACAAACCAAGGGAAATGTTCTGTAATCCTTCAATGGGAGGCCAGTTCTAACCCCCTGAATCTGTTCACTCCATTCCACTAGTTCTGGATCAGGCCCATACATAGCATAGCTTCTGCTCCTCGGCATGTTTCAGCTGACAGCCAGGGCTGCACAAGAATGCATGAGAGAACCCTCTGTCCTTGGCATAAAATGACTGGGTGTTAATCATTTCTCACTGACTGACATTTTTTATACCTCCCAACTTTCCAGGTCATCTGTTTCTCTCCTCCTGGTGCTCTCAGTCACCCTGTTTCATTGCTGTAGAGACTCAGATGCTCTCTGCAGTGCTCCACATCCAGCAGACTCCTGGTAGTCAGCAGCTCTCTGGCAAACAGGACCACGACAGCCTGTAACTGGCTTCAAATTGTGCAGCTGCACTGCACTGGGAGAAGCTAAGAATATATTTCATTTAAAAGTGAAAGAATGGCTACTTCAGTAATGTGATCTGCTGCAAAACTGCACTCTCCTCCAAGGGCAGTCAGGTAAAATCCATTACTCAAAGAATTTCAAAGATTCTTTTTTTCTATATTTTTCAGTAACAATGTGGCCCATTGTTTACATTTTAATTAACTTCTGTTTCACTGACTTTTAAATAAGATTAATTAACCTAATGCTTTCAGCTGTATTACTGCAAACTAAACTTATTCAAGCCTTAGTTGAGATCTTCAAAGAGTAGAGCAGCTTTTTTATGTAGAGGAAATCAAATTAGTAATACCTTTACAGCGATTTAGTAGCTCATGGACACCAAAGTGATGAGAAATTATTCTTGGAAAACCTTTCCTCAGCAGCCTCTGGTCTCAAAGCGAGTTTCTTCTTTAGATCTGCAGTACGTACAACTATCACAATGAGAAAAGGGAAGTTACTTGTGCTGTACAGCAAAAGATCAACATAGAAAATATCAAAGTATCCCTCTGCTTGTGCAAAAAAGAAAAAAAAAAAAATGAAGAGCACACCTGGCTTTAAAGTCACCTTAATGGAAATAAAAGCAGAGAAGATATGTTGAGAGCCACTGTTCCATACTTACTAATCCCTCAGCTGTGATTTCACTGCCAAAACTTCAACTCTCACCAAGAATCACAAAGAAGAGCTCTGCTTTTCAACTGCAGTTTTCATTGTGGTGACCTGCAAATATGTAATAAATGTATTAAGAACTGGGGGAACGTTGTGTTACTGTTTCCCTCTGAGAACGATGTTGCACACCTTAAAGGAAATATACGATTGACTCATTTAGAGGAAAGATATCTATATATAAAATATTTCTGCATTCATGTATCCCTGATATGAATCAGTATGGTTCCTTGATGGTGTACATTTAGAGAAGTAGATCTTTGGCTAAGACTACAAAGCCTATTACACAACACAGGAAACGTGAAAAGGGAGTTTCAAGTGTGCAATGTGCCACTCCCAAACTAGTGACATGCTGATTTGATCTTCCAGCATCTATTGTTTGCTTTAAATTATTCCTCCTGTCAGAAGCACAAACGTGCTGTAACAGCAGCTAGGAACTGGCTGGAAGAAAGGAAGTTCCCAGCTATGCTATCTTTTTTCTAGACACAGATTCTACACGGACTTTCCCTTTTTGCCTGCCTTCTTCACTATTTTCTCATAACCCTCAGGCCCTTCCTGTCTCTGTTCACTTTTATTCTTGTTTTTGTTTTGTTTTGTTTTGTTTTGTTTTGTTTTTTTGGCATGTATTTTTCCTAACTGAATCTTCTGACTGTATATGTAATCTGTCAGGAGAAGAGGTAAATGAATCAAGTGTTCATCTACCCTTGCCCCACTACCTAGACAGATATTGGAGAAAATCTTACCAATTTCTAACAGGATTTCTTGCCAGCTGCTTTTGACAGTCTTCATATACTCAGAGGCAAATGTGAAGAATATTTTTGGTAGCTATTCCCGTGTACCACTGATGAGCTTACAGAGGTAACTAACCAATTGTTACAAGTTCTGGCTACTCTGGACATTGAGGACATTAGAGATTGCTTCCAGTTCTTTTGAAGATTAAGGTCTTATGTCCATTCTACTCAGGAATGGTAGATAACCCTTAAAATAACCTGTTGAATGTACTAATCTAAGAAAAAAATATTTTTTATCATCTATTAGGAGGCAAGGCAGTCAATCACCAGGCTTAGCTATCTGGGAGAATACCATAATCATCTGACGACCACAAACAGTAACACCTTGTCAACACTCTTCTCTTTCACAAACCAAAAGTATCCATGCAGCTTTGATGCATTTTCACAAATAAGTAGCAAAAGCTAGATAGGACTGTCTGTGGTATCAAAATTATCCTGAATCTCTCAGTCAGTAGCATGACGAGTAAAGGAATCCTCTTGCTTGGCTGTCACCACATTAGAAAACCACTACAGTGAACTGACTAGTCCTATGTACACATTATCAGTTCAATCCCTAATACTTCTTGGCTTGTTTTGCTGAGGAGATTGGATGAATTAGAAAGGACTTCAATAATAATAATAATAACAGTAGTAGTAGTAGTAGTAGTAGTAGTAGTAGTAGTACTAGTACTAGTAGTAGAAGTCTAAGTAGTCCCCAGCCATCTTATCCAACAAAGCACTCTGGAGCTTAGTATCATAAAATTCTATCACTGAAAGCCAAAACACCTTAGAAAATACTGAATTCAATATATCAAGAAGAATAACAAGTGCCTTTGTTGTTGAATAAACGGGAAACTCCACATTTGCTTATTAGTTACAGGAATTACAGCTATAAAATAGAACAGTGATCTAGTGTGGCTTTCTCCTTAACGGATGCCATGTGCTTTCCCATCTTCATGACTAATGTCTCTTCTAATAGCCATATTGGAGTTATATTCTACTGCTTGAAAGAGGTCATTCCATGAGCACAAGAATGGATTAAACAGGTTTCCTGTGTCTCTGAGACTCATGGCTGATTGATTGAGTCAGGTATTTTTTTTTAATATATTTGAACTCTGATTAGGGTTTCTGTCTTAAGAATGTATTCCATTTAGAGCAGTAATCAGAGTGAATCAAGTGTTAGAAATCAACATTAAACACACTTAGCATTCACAGTTTTAGAAGTGAGAAAAATTAGCCACCATGTGGATTTTTGGGGGATAAAATCATGAAAACACAAACTGCCATGTCATAGTACATCTAGGCTCTCCTTCCTCAGGAGAGGAGAGCCTTCTTTTTGTGACATTTCTAGAAACATCTGTTGTCTATGAAAAGGCTGCCTGCATATCAAATGGACAGGAAATTAGCCAGTAGGTTCAAAATAGGGCATGGGACTCCCATGCAAAAGACAAACAAAATTAGCCTCATCACATAAGTATAATTTTTATGTCACATCAAACCAATATATATAAATCAATACAATATCTGATAAAATTCTCTGTGGGTTGATTTCTCTTACTGCTTAAGACATGAACGTAAGACCTAAACTGAATTAGTTTTGCCTCAGTTTTTACCACATGATTCATACTGTATGAATGTTATTCCGAAGGCTTCATTTGTGATCGTTAGGTCTGTTTTTTTCACAGTGGAGATGTGTGACTGTGCGCAAGAGATCATGATGGGTTATATCCAATAAGCTGAATATGTGATACTTTTTGAATTGCTCTCTTGCAATTCCAATTTTTCAATATGCCTTTTGAAGACTAGACACCAGAACTGAGCTGTGCATCACAACATCCATCATATCAAAATCAGCTCTGGAAACAGAAAGTTGTCTCCTCCTGGTATTTGCACATAACTATTTCAAGAATTATTTCATTGTATTTAGATGAACAATGGCAACCAAGTCTTTTAGAGTACCTTCTCTACGAAGTATAATTACTTTCCTCTATAAGAGCTGTCATTTTTACATTTTTAGATATATAGCTTTACATTTGGTAACACTGAAAGTCATAGTATTTGTCTTGATTTACTAAGCAATAAAGATAGGCCTGCATCAGAGAAAGATCCATCTCATCAACCTTCAACCATTTTAAAGTCTAGCCTATAGTTTATACTAGCAACATAGGTTCCTTTTAGAGCCTTAGGAGAGTCATAATTACCTCCAGAGGAGACTTCCTCATATCTTACAGATAACAAAATCTGAAGTGTTGTCCTCTGAAGTGCCAGTAACTCTCCTTCTACCCTTAAGGACTAAATAATCAGAGTAGATTACATACTTGACTTCACGGCTGCTAATCATGGGACATAAGACAAATCCAGTGATATCTCAGTGTCATTATTAAGCTCTACCCTGATCTTCATGCATTTTCTACCTTCTTTTTAAAAGAGTGATTTTGGATTTTTATTCAGTCTAGGAGTGTAAATTTTGACACAAAAGAAGGCCAAAGGTTACTTCTACAGGCCTCTGTAGAGACAAACACATACACTACTGATTATTTGCCCATTTCCAGATACACTGGCATACCTTCTCGTTAACATAATTAACCATTTTTTGTTTTTCTAATTTGATTGATCAAAATGATGTGTGAAATTGAATTGAATTCCTTTTAGAATGTAGCTGCTTTATGACAGCATTGATGCTTGACTTGTTATTCATAAATTCACTGTATTTAACAATGATTACATAATCCTTCTTCAGTTTTGTTTTGTGGAGTCCCGTTCTACTTGGGGGTGTCAGTATCAGGCCACTAAACTTAGAAATACCTCATACAGCAGTGACTTTCCTCCTTTCCTCTGAAGCTTTGCTGTTGTTATAAGGCTTGTGAAAATCAGTGGTCACAGTTCAGAGAGTTCTCCTTAAAGAGGTGGATATTTCAAAATGTCTAATCCCAGTTCATAAAGTTTAACATTTTCTTCAATCATTAAAGGAAAAAAAAAAACTTATCATCCAAATATGACACAAATCTGCCTCCTGTTTTATTCAATACAGAATAGAAAAACGTAATTTCTTTTGTATTTTTACTAACATCTCTGACATTTTCTCCTAAAACTACATTTCACTATTATGATCATTTTTTTCATCTAAAAAGCTCCTACATTTTTATTTCCAGGTTCAAAATCCCAGTTTTTGAAATATGCTGCACAAAATTTTTTTCATTTCCTTTTGCTTCCCTAATTAATTTTCTCAAACTCCTCCTTTTTAGTTTATAACCTTTCTCCTTTTTCATTTTTAATGTTCCTTTTATAGTTAATCAGATCCCTACCTATGTCAAACACCTTAAAAAATGCAACAATCCATACAACGTTCAGTAACCCAACATAACACAGAAGATCTTTACAGCTGTCCCACTCCTGATCTGCATTCATCCATAATCTTTGGCTCCCAATGTAATGAAGATCTGCAGCTTGTCGTATCTCTTTCTGTGCTGGATACTTTGCTACAAAGATCCATAATGGTACATGATTTCTTCATTCCTGGAAAAAAAATAATAATGATTTTTCTATGTCTAAACCAAGACATTTTTTATTTCCAAAAATATCAAAGCAGATACAGACTTCCTAAGATTCTTTAAAATTTATGCTTAGTTATAGTGAAATGGCAATGATCTCACAGAATAGCATGCTAAATTTTTGAGGCTCAGAAAACCGCGTTCCTATTTTGATGTCTGTTGAGGTTTCTGAACCCAAATAAGACCCTGGATAGTTTCAGCTCCAAGCAAGGAAGTATCATAACGTTCCCAAATCTTAAGCTTGAATGGCATGAACTGGGAAATGTGAGGACCTTGGATACAAGGAGCAGAAGCAGAACAAGAAAAATATTTGCCTAGAAGAATTAGGTATTCAAGGAGCCTAGGTAATCTGGGATTGTATGATATAAATTATAAGAAAAGGCAGAGACATACAATAATCTTTTTAAAAATTTAAGCTATGACTGTTTTTTAATAGAAACAAATCACTTCTTGATTTTCTGTGAAATCCTCTTGTACTGAGCTCTGAACTTAGCCCCAGAAAAAACACTACAGTGGGCAGATTTCCCAGAAGAAGACTCAGATGAAGCAGAATTGGAAAAATTACTGTACTTAAAGTGATTTCTAAACTGAATATTTCCCAGATCTAGTTTTCTGGAGTAACAAAGTTACATGAACTTATATCCAGTAAAATGGGATTGAAGGTTAGCTAAAATATACTTTTGTTATGCAACAAGACAAACATTTATCTAAGGCTGGCTATAAAGCTAAAGCTCAAACTACATTCTGAAAACATGCCCTCTTCAATGTCTTATCTGAATTATAAAATGTATGACTGTGTTCTGAAAATCAGCATTATAATAGCCTACCCCAGGTCATTTCACTTTATCTACCTCAGTACAGCACTACCACCCCAGCTGTTGAATCATAGAATGTTTTGGTTTGGAATGGACCTCAAAGATCATCTAGTTCCAACACCCTGACACATTGCCCACTGCATCCAACTGCCTGGGGCTCCATCCAGCCTGGCCTCAAACACCTCCAGGGATGGGGCATCCACAACTTCCTACTTTCACTGCATGTATTTTTCTTTCTTACCCTCCAGTTTAACCAGCAGGTCCTTGCTCAGCCATGCTGGTTTCCTGCCTCGTTTGCCTGATCCCTTACTCTGTGGGATGGAGAACTCTTGTGCTCTCAGAAATGCATCCTTAAAGAGCTGCCAGCTCTTTTCTGTTCCTGTGTCCCTAGGGACAGTTTCCCAGAGATAACTCATACAATAATTCCTTAAACAGTCTGAAGTTCACTCTCCTGAAGCACAGGATCCTGACTCCACTCTTTACCATGCCTGTGTTCCTTGACCATGTATAGCAACAAAGCATGTCCGCATGAAGTAGGTAAGTCAACGCTATGATGTCAACATATATATAATTCTGAAAACAAGGAAGTACTAAAAATTCAATAGTTAAAATGATCTGGACTGAGAGTGATCTGAAAAAAGAAAAGTTTTTGGTAGCACAGAAATTTTGAAAATCTTGGTTCAGGCTGACCCTTTTTGTTGACATACTGTGGCTTGATCACTAAACTAGAAAGCAAACAACAACAAAAAAAACAATTCATCCTGCTTGATGACTAATCCTAAGATATATCTGGAAGAGACAGGAAAAAGCACACAGCCTGCTCCAGCCCTTTCTTCCTAGCTCTGTCTTATTTTTTCCTCTAGCTGAAGAAAGGAATTGCAAGTGGATTGCTTGGCTGAATGATGGACTGAATGATGTCAAAGAAGAGATCATTTAAAATAGCATCATCTACTACTGGAAAATAAATAAATAAATAAATAAATAAATAGAACAGATATAGTAAGATACACAACACCTCAAAACATTCATTCTGTGAAATGAGACAGGATAAATAACACTTTTCACACTGATTCTGGTGAATTATAGTGCAGTTATTTTCTGATGAATTACTGAGATGAAAAGTTCAAAGATCTTCAGCCATCAGCATATAGAGATTCAGGAACAGCTTTCAATGAGGGGTTGCAGAACTAAAATGCCTAACTTTTTTTTAGGAAACACTTGACAAGTTTATGAGTAGAATTATATGACATGGTTGTAAACCATGTACCATGCCTGTTTATAATGTGCGCAATCCAATATAGTTTGAAAGTCTCTAGGAGTTCTGTAGTTCATTGACAAGAGCTAACCATCTCCTTCCCACCTTAGCAGACATTTATAAAATATTTTTTTCCCAGCATCTAAATTTGAGTGAAATTAGTAAAAGTAATGATAAAGGGATGGGTTTTGTCTGACACCATTCCTTTAGTTACAGGTAGGTATCAAAGAGCACAACCACTGTTCTTTGTTGGATTTTTTTTTTTTTTTTGTGTGTGTGTGTGTGTGTGTGTGTGTGTGTGTGTAAATATTAATGTTATAACTTTACTGAGACAAGGATATTCCCAGTGGGGAAATCAAAAGGACTTTGCTATTAATTGAAGTGGGGTCAGAATTTCCTTTATTCTTCTTTCAGTTCAATTTTGATTCCATGTGACCACAGAAAAGAGTTCAATAACTATGCTCAAAATGCTGAGAAATCTGTCCTTCAACAGTCAAGAACCAACCTGTGGGTCTTTCGAGCTATGCAATGTACTGAATGAGCAGGTGATACCCACTGAAAGTAGATTTCCTGGAGGAAGGCTCTAATTAGGAGAATAAATACAAAACATGGGAGTTAGCATTTCAACTCTCTACACATTTATCCAGGAGAAGGTCATGGTGTCAATGTATTCTTAATTTCTCCACTACAACAATTCTTTCCATATTATCCTGTAACTCCCTCACAGGCCTGCAGTTTCTAGATAGGAAACTGCAGGAAGTTTGGATCTAGATTGATACTCAGTCCTGACTTGTGGTGCTGCATTGCCATTACTCAAGACATCTCGTAACATCAGTCACGAGAAATAAAGTTACTAATTGCAGAAATGTAAGCATGGAAAACAAGTTAGTATTTCTAATTCCAGTCTTTTATACCATCTCTATTGAAATGTTGCTGATTAAAACAGTAAACTGAGCTGAACCAAAATAATAACAGATGTACTATAAGTGTTCCCAGACATAAACACCTTGGAAGGTTTGAGGTCACATTTATTAAAACTGATCCCTATCTTAAGCAGTTTTGACACTTATTCCTCGCCTCAGCAGTAAGGCAGTAAGTCCTTTGAAGAAAGCTGAAGCAAGCAAACAGGAATCTGCCATATAGGGATGTTTTGACCTTATATTTTTGCCCAAATTACTCCATTTCAGTTAAAGTCATGAGGATTTTGCAAGTGATACTTCATGGAAATGACATTTTAAAGCAACACCTGTCTGCTTAGGCATATTTGTGTATAAAATTGAAGACAGCTCTTGCATATTGAAAACTCAAGTAAAATGATGCAGTGGAAAGTAAACTGATAATAAAAGTATTAGTTAGTGACTAAGTTGAAATACATTTTCAACAGAGATATAATTCCTTACTTCATCTTTTTCCTGATTTTCACTAAGCCACTAAACGAAGTAAACAATCTTTTCTAATTCAAAATGTTGCTGTATTCAGTGTAGAAAGGCATACATGCTATTACAATATGACATGGTTCATGTGATGAAAGCCATCTGCTTTGAAAGGGTATGGTTCACAATTTCACTCACAAGGTTATGCAGTGGTTCCAATTATAAACACTGACATTCATATGCCAGTGGTGTAGAACGTGAAAAGTCAGTCTTACCAGATCTGTTCACGATAAGGGTACATCATAACTTCACAGATATCTGCAAACAACTCCAAAACCACAGCTGGCCACATCTTAGGCCACCTAGGACATTTCCACACAGTCAGCTGGAACGTGTATGTCCTAAGGCACTGACTTTTGACTGTGTCTTCATCTTTCTCTTAACCTACATGAACTTTTAGATAAAAATCTTTGTTTAGAGGAAATCCGAAGGATCAATATAATACAATACAGATGGGATAAGTAAGTACATGTAAGATAATGAGAACAGTAAGACAATATTTTTTATAAATGTACATAAAATTAAAATGGTTTAATTGTGAAAAAAATACCAGTAATTATAATGTATAGTGCTACATAACTAGAAAATTGGCAGAATATACTTACAGTTATTTGGTATCCAGCTCAATAGGGCAGTTCTTACGTCTCTGTATGTAAAAGCTGAAAAAAAATTAAGGTAATCCACCTAAATTCTAAGGCTATGTAAATATGCTCCTTCTACCCCTTCTTACGTTTCACATTGCTTAATATGGCTGGGTTTTTTGTTTTTGTTTTTGTTTTTTGCCTCCTTCTTCTTTCTTCTTGGCTTTTTTAGTCTGAGTTCCTTGTATCAAAAATCTTCTTCAGAGTTATATGATGGCCGCTCTGAAAGTGATGCCTCCTATTTTCACTGTGTTGGCTCACGATGTCAGAGTCAAATGTTCATGGTATGGCAGTAGAGGCTGAACCTTCCCACCAATATTCCCTTACATTTTGTTGATGTGTGACAGATGGCAGCAGAGGTGTAGTCTGACAGAATGGTGTCAGACGTGGAAGTGTAGATGAAGCAAAGTTATGCAACTGAATTCCTCCATGCAGAAAAAAAATTGCACCTATTGACATCTATTAATGCTTGCTGAGACCAAACAGTGGATTTAAGCATGGTGAGATGGTAGGTGATGCATTTCAGCAGTGGTGACAGCAACCTGAAAGACAAGCCATGTTCCAGATGGCCATGCACAGCTGTCACAACATGAAGTGAAGAGTCTCAATCAGCACATCTGTGCAAATTGGTGGATTAGGATCAGGGAGCTGTGTATGGATCAGACTACTCATTTCAATGCATTGGAAATAATGGTAGCAACGTTTGAATATCACAAAGTTTGCACCAGGTGGGTCCCATGAATCTTCACACAGGAACAGAAAGAACACAGTATGCAGGTTTGTCAGGACCTACTGAACCAATAGGAGGCTGAAGGTGACAGTTTCCTGGATTGTGTCATTACCAGTGACAAGATGTAGTGTCACTACTCTGAGCCGGAGTCAAAATGGCAGTCCATGGCGTGGTGGCATGTGAATTTCCTATTGAAGAAAAAAGTTCAAGACACAGCCCTCCGTGGGCAAAGTAATGTGCAGTAGGATAGAAAAGGGATGATCATAGAGTCATAGACTCATAGAATGCTTTGGGTTGGAAGGGACCTTTAAGATCATCTAGTTCCAACCCCTCTGCTATAGAGAGAGACACCATTCTCTAAATCAGGTTGCTCAAAGTCATGGATTTCCTGGAATCCAGACAAAACATCAGCTCTGACTGCTACACCATAATGCTGACTAAGCTGAAGGCTTGAACTTCCAAACTCAGACCAGAGAAGACAACATCACAATAACACCAGGATCCATACCAGTTTGAAAACCGTGGAGAACACTGCCAATCTTAGCTGGACTATGCTACCACACTCACTATATAATCCAGATTTGGTGCCTTCTGATTTCCATCTGTTCGAACTAATGAAAGATGGACCATGCAGGGAACATTTTCCTAGCAACAACTCCATCATAACAGCTGTGAAACAGTTGGTCACCTCCACCGGTGCAGATCCTTATGAGCGTGACCTGCAGGCTCTTGTCCATTACTGGCAAGATTGCAAAGATATTGGTGGTGACTATGTTGAAAACTAGTGCTTTCCAGTTTAGAATTTATTGTATTAAATAGTGTTATTGTGTTCTCTGTATCTGTTATAATTTCCATGGAAATAAATAGGTAGCATTACTTTCAGAGAAACCTATGTAGAATGAATAAGACAAGTTGGTTTGTGATCTTGACTTCCAACAGTAGATGCTATCATAACATAAACTCTCCTGGTCATTAGCAGCTTAGCATCTTTCATTCCTCACCCTTGCAGGGCACACTATCAGGTGTTCTGTAGGAAGGAAGCATTAAGGGTGAAAAAAAAGGCACATTTCCCCCCAGTGCTCTCTGTACAGAGCTGGGACAGACATTAGCTTCCACTCATCTCTCTCTCTCTCTAAATTCCTTTCATAGCACCTCTGTGGATTAAACAGCTATATATTATTTTATAATCCAAAAGCTTCTAGTGAAAGATTTTAAACTTTTTTTTTTTTTTTAAGCCAAAGGTTGCTTACGAAATTAACTCAAGTATCATTCTAAGGCTTCCATTTTATATGTGTGAAGGATCAGTAATGCTGAACAGTAGCATCTCAAAATGCACAGAATTGTGGAATTCTAATTCACATCTAAATTCAGGCACCTAGATTACTCAGAAAGGGTCTTCTTTAAGAAGCATTCACATCATTTACCTCTTTCCATCACCTGAGGAAGGAAAATTGGACCCTTATCTGGGCAGAACTGCTTCACTAAGGACCAACAGTTCTGCCTCAAGTTAAGCATCTTACTTATGGAGGCTGGATTCCATCCAAAATCACTTCAGTTAGTCAGGAACAGACAGCTCTAAATTAGATGAAAGTATCACTGATAAATGCCAAGTAATGCACATCAGAGGATAAAAGTGAAATTACTCTTACAAGGCTTTAGAATCTATATAATGGCTCAGTTCAGGAGGGAAATGTAGGTAATATTGCAGACGGCACATTAACAGTAGTTGGCAGTACAAAAAATCCTAGCAACCTTTAGATGCTGTAAAAACATAGAGGAGAAGATGGAAACAACATGGAAAACATAATGCCTTTAAAAATAAAAATTATAGAGCATACTTCAGATAGTTATTTCAGCACCAGACATTGTGTCCCGTAAAACAAGACAGACTTGGTGAGAGTTCACAGAAAAATGACAGAAATGAAAATGTGGTCGTATGAAGAGAAATTGGAAAGACAGAGATTTTTCCCCTTATAAAAGGATGAGTGGGAGGCAAAATGAAAACATTTTACAAATTAATGTTATCATGTAAAGCAGCAAAGGGAAAAGAGACAGGGGCTTCCACTCTGACTCTGAAAGGAAGAACAGCAAGGCATTCACTGAAATTAAAAGGTGGGCAAGTCAAAACTGATAGAAGGAAATACCTTTTTATATTACGTGTAATTAAATTGTGGAACTCATTGCCAAAGGAAGTTGTTGAGACCAAAACTTAACCAGATTCATAAAGAGATTGAATATTATATCAATATCAGGGATATCCAGAGTTATCATAATTAAAGAAAATAAACCTTTTGGAAAAGATATTAAACCCAGTGCTTCAGGGCTTAAGCTAATCTCTGGCAATTAGCAAGCAGGATCAGGAGAACTTTGTGGAGGCAGATTATTCTGCCTCCTGCAGGGTTCTTCTGTCATTCTTTGCAGCAGCTGGTACTGGTTATTTCAAACAGAATAACAGATAGAATGGCTCTCTATTATGATTTAGTCAAGTATTCCTCTATACTTACACTTCTCTGCAAAGAAGTTCTGCACAGATGTAAGCAGCTACTTGTACGTGTAAGCACAGATGTAGTTGCTTACATCTATCTTAAACTCTTCTATGAAAGCATAGGATGGGGCCACAGTTTGGTCTTCAGCTGCATGTGAAGGATAAACACATTACCTGCTTGCAGAGATTGGTTGCTTTGCAGATTCTGGCTTGAGTTTTGCTTCGAGTTTCAGAATCTGTTCCTTTGCATAACGCTATGGAACAGTCTTGAGGGGTGTGTTACATTTAACAGCAAGATAATCGAGGTCATTTATCAACATTCGTGGCTCCAGAGTAACAAAATCTGTGGATAGAATGACTTAATACACAGGACATTGTAAGAAACACTTTCTATAGGAGGTATCAGAAAGATACATCTTCTCTCCATTTCCTTTCCCATTGGTTTAGCTCTACGGAATCTAAGCACAAAGTGAGGCCTCTGTCCTTTCATGGGGTTCTTAGAACACTTGTATAGACCAACTATGAAGGAAGCAAGTCCCTGACTTCTTTTCTATATCTATAGTAGCCTTATCCACTATGTACAGGTTAAATTTAAAAATCATCAGCAGTGAACTCCTCTAATGTTGACAACAGGGATATGCCATTATCAAAGTTTGTGAGGACATCCTACTGTGGACTGTCAATCAATGGGAAAATACATCTTTTGTGCTATTTACATTAACCCAAAATGGGAGGGGGTGGGGAGATTATTTTGGAATTAATCCAGACATCGTTTTTACCTCTTTCTGAACAATAACTGACCTAGTTTTACTCCAATAGTAACTGACCATTGCAAACATAGGAAGAGGATTTTAAAAGCTGCCTTTTCATCTCACTAACCCACCCACCAAAACACTTTCTTTCTTTGGAGATTAAGTAGCTTCAGTATGAAGAATTCACACTAGCTTTAGTTTTGGAAATCTGATCCTACATATTTTTTTTCCTAAGGAAGAATAATTCCTTGATCTGTTATCTCTGGCACTTTTCCTAATCCTTACAAGCATTCATTATCTATTCTCTTTGGTTGGTTTTTAAGCTACATTTGGAGATATTATTGGCAAGAACTTGCAAACATACAGTAGCCTAGGTAACTCCTTCTTTTGTGTTTACCTTCGCCCACATGGCTATATTAAGCTACCTCTGGCAAACTGGGTGGAATATAACAAAGTTCATGAGTAGATCTTTTCTCTATTCGACCATTCCTAGAACTGATTCCTTTAAAAGCCAGTAACTGCACATATGAGTTAGAAAAGTTGCAAACAACAGTTTTACCCCTTTTGTTGTTATTTTTGCCTTTGTCTGGGTGAATTTTGGCAGACTTTATCCTCAAGAGCAAATTTTTAATTAATTCATTTTAAATGCACACCAACAATGACAGCTAACTGAAAAATTCTTGCTGTCATCTCATCAGTTCTTCTGTAAAATACGCAATCTTTCAAAAAAATTGGATCAAAAAGAAAGGTTTTCTACAGTAGCACTGTAACTGAAATGTATTGTAACATCTAATTCTCTGAGTCTTAACTTCTAACATCTTTAAGTTTATGTATGACACAACAGTTTGGATTCTTGTTCTTTACACCTCAACCTTCAGATTTTTGCTCTTTTTATGAGTTTTTCTTTATCCCCTCCACCCTTACATACCTCTTTAGAACAAGAAGAGATAAGGTAAACAACATAAAAATGAAGAAACAGAACATTTTCTGCATGTATTTATGTCTCCCAACTGGAGAAATTGAGAATACTGTGAGTCAGAATAACACATTTAAAAAAAAAAAAAAAATAGATCAGCAGTAAAAGCGATGCAATTCTACAGCTGTATGAATATACAGTTATAGACTTTCGCAAGTACTTTTAATTTATAAATATACATCTTTATACAAATTATATATCTTTATACAATTTATATATCTTTATACAAACTCCCCTGCAAGCCCCCAGCCTGCCTGGTCTGACCCAAGTATTATTGTCAAATAATGCAAAATTTTAGCCTGGGGTGAATTTTTATAAGTGACTCATAACCCACTGAATATAGGGGTATTTTTAATGGGAATGCTGACATGATCTCATCTATTCTAGCTCAGACAGTGCTACTCAGCTCCTTGTATATAAAACTCATTTAAATGCAGTGATGACAAGAGCTTGTTTTTTTTTCACGAGCTCTATAATGTTCAGTTCAAACAAATACCTGTTATCAGGCTATTCAAGAAAAGGAATGTGGGAGGGGGGGGGTTGTTTTAATGTTTTCCTTAGTTTTGAAGTGGTTGAATGGTTCATCAACCCACTGAGTAGTTTCCTTAGTCGTTTTCTTTTTAATTAATAGACTTGTGAACAACCACAACAGTTTGTGGGACATCAGAAATGCTAAACAGATGACTAACTTATAGTGAGAAATCTACTCAATACAGCCTGCTTTAATTTGAGCCATACATGATGAAAAATAAATGCGTGGCAAACATGCAGCTTATTGTATAGTTTTGTGTCTGCTTTGAGTTAAGGCAAGTCCCTGATGAGCAGAAAGTAACATTGGTAAAACTGAAAGCAACGCTTTGGATTTGTCACCACCTGTTAGCTTGATTTGGAGCCAAAGCAGGGATATGCATTTTCAGCCAGGTTAGTGTCACACTGCTGGTGCTGGTGGCAGTTGTGACTGCGAGAGGGAAAGGCTATTACAAGTGACAATTCCCTGGATTAAACCATTTTGCTGTGACATTAGCACCTGATGGCAGAAAAGATAGCACATGTTATTGCTGTGCTTCTTCCATCCTGCTTCTGGATAGGAACCATCTACTGGGCGTTCATTAGAAACCGGCCTCAAGGCAAGCCTTCTCTGTAAACTACAGCTGTCTAATTGGTTTTGCTTGTGTGCACTGTCTTCGCTTTTATAATGGGGAAAAGCAACCCAGCACTTCTAATTAGATTGTTAAACATAAAAGCAGAATGGCACAGCGGTAAAGAATTTGCTCTACTCTTTGTAATTCCAGAATAAGGCATAGCAAAGGTTCAGGATTTTTCCAGCCCATTTCCCCCATCACCATATCCAGTGGTAATGAGACCGGGTGTTGTTTGTGTATTTTTTTTTTTTCTTAAATTAACGCAAAAGATTGTAGGCCTTGATGAAATACAAAATAAATGTCAAAACATAATTCCAGGAGCAAACACATATCTCCCTTTATTCCGTTGTTTCTGCTTTCATTTGCTTCAATGCTGAGGCTATGCACTAATTGGTGCCTTTGTTGGCAGCAAACACAGAGGAAAAAAAACATGGAGAGTTGGATGATGAATTCCCCTCTCCACCTGGAGGTGGTTCCCCTCAGCCGGGGCTGGAATGCTCCCATACCATTCAGAAAGCTCCAGCATCATCATTTGCTGTACCTGCTTTGTGTATTAAGAAAAGAATTTTGTCTTACAGTTCAGCACCTTCTGTGGGCTCTAAATTGATTCAGAAAAAAAGAAAACTCCATGATGCCAGTTTTCTTCCAAGTGTGTTAGATTCAAAGTTCTTGTTTCTTTTACAGGCCTTTGCTGTTTGTCACATAATGCTTTCTCCATCAGCATACTGAAGATGCAGAGAGGCCTCTGTTTCCCTGTGCCTTCTACAGAGTAACTCAGTGCAAAGCCTCACAGATGCAACGTAGATACCTGGGGCGATTCCTAATACAGTTATCACTTCTCCCTTTTCTGCCAGTCAGGCACTCTTTCCTCATCAGTTTATCCTGACGCACTGAGATGCTAAGTGTCCTCAGAATAGGTGGAGAATAGCTTGAAGGAATAACCAAAGGTGAACCTTCCCAAAATGCCCCATTTGCAAAAGCGTATTTTTCTGGAACAGCACAGAAAATGATTTTGGAGGTGGGTGAAAAATGTCACAAGAAGTTGCAAACTGTTACATGTGCATCTGTAGTAAATAACAGCATCAGGAACCAGCTGTGCAGCTTTCCTCTGGGAGTCTCATAGGAAAAAGCAGATGAGTAACAAAATTGTGCTGCATTAACTGGTTGCATGCATTTTTCTTGACTGCCTTAACTCTTCTGAGACAAAATGAATTTCTACTGACTTTTGCTTGTCTCTGAAGGTTGCACCTTGCTTCCCAGAACATCAGAATTAGAGGTTTGAAAGGGAGAGGCTAAACACTGGCTTGCAGTGTCTATTAAGTAATGGCCATATAGAAACACTAAGTGAAACAAAATCAGATATTCACTTTTGTTTTCATAGTCAAGAACATTTCATTTCTCTTTTACCTATGAAATGTGAGTTTATATCTTACATCTCTTTTAGCTCTTAAGAAAGTGTAATGTGTGAGTAAATATTTCTCCATAGGTAAGAGGCCCATTCAGGAGGCACTACTCAGTATTGACTAGCTTCTTTCTTCCCAAATCAATGATAGGAAATGCAACAGACCCAAAGCAGACACAAACCCTTTTGTTAGATCACTCACCTACATTAAGTAGTCTTGATTCCACACTGTGAATTAAGCCAGGCCAGGGCTTGGCTCTCCCCCATCCACAGTTCAACAAATGCTCTAGCCAGAAATCTACCGTTCTAAGTTAGAAATTCCAAAATTTCAAAGAATGTTTCTACTTATTTGAAAATAAAATGTAACAATCTTTTTCGTTCCAGACCCAGATGCAGGTTCTGCCAAATATATAGAAGACAACAGTGCTGGAAATCCCTAATTTAACCCCAAGCATGCACTTTTAGTCTATGGAAATAATTAGTCTCTACTGGGGTGTGATACATCTTTTCTTTTTTACATACCTTGGGTGAGATTTATCTTACCAGATGTGCTTACATCCAAACTGGTCTATCAAGTCTGCCTTTAGAGCCAGCAGACCAAAAAGGCAACTCTAGACTATGATATCCCTGCTTCTAAGATAAATGTCTAAAATGATGTAAAAATGTCTCTTTCTTTCCACTGACTGTAAGAAGAACCCAGGAGAACAATTCAGGGTAAAACATCTTCCTTTTATATATCTGACGCTGTATGTTATGATCTGGATGTTATGACTCCTATCTTAAGAGGAAAAATTGGTGTTCATTGAGATTAAGGGTTATGGATCAGGTCCAACTTTAACAGAAATGTGAGAGAAGAGATCCTAGAGAATTGGGGTGTTGTTTTATATATGCTATAAATTTTTGTGAGCTTTAGGACAAACTTGTACTGTTTTCTTTCTTATGTGCTGGGACATGTTTTTCTGTTGTCAAAAATTAAATAATTAGTAGAACATGGTCAAGATCAAAAGGCTGTTGTATGTCACAGCTAATTAGAAAGTTACCACAGGTATAACAACGAGTGATTCCTGCTAGTCTGATACCTACTGTAGCTAACCATGTGGATTCAGTGGGAAATGTAATACACTCACACTGTGTTTTAACTCAAGTTGTCATAAGTTGTTAATTTAAGAACTGAATATGTATTTACCACTCCTATTCTCCCAGTTACTATTAACATAAAAATGAACAGTTGGCTTCTATCCTAAGCAAGAATAGCAAAATACCTGGCTGGTAATCTCTCAGTAGATCAGCTACAAAATAAATGTATACAACAAAAATCTTTATGCTTATCCTATACACAGTTTTATTAGAAAGTAGTCTCTGC
Source organism: Gallus gallus (assembly GCF_016699485.2). Lineage (NCBI taxonomy): Eukaryota > Metazoa > Chordata > Aves > Galliformes > Phasianidae > Gallus > Gallus gallus. The sequence goes on from NC_052532.1 coordinate 178,029,697, forward strand.
ATCTGTTTGGTTCTTGCATGCTTTCTTGCTTGCTTGCTTTTCTTCTTCTTTCAGTCTGTCTTCTCTTTCTCTCATTCTCTCTTTCTTCTCTCTATCATATTTGGCGTATTTAGGACATCTATCTCTGTACTGTCTAAGAACCAGTATCTTTATTATGCGGCAAACACAGAAGATGATTGATTTAAAGAACTGTTTCTTCTGGCATTATTCATAGATTTGAAAAGTTGTAAGCAAGAACATTCTATTACTCTGATGCAAAAAATGTTAGTGACTCTGTGCCAATGACTCATGCACCGATGCTTTGATACACATAAGCTGAAATATTCATCCCCTTTGTATCTTGCTGTGATCTGCCCATCTCCCATCTTACCCACAGATGTGATGTGTACAGCATGCTATTCCTACATGCTTCACTATATACCTATTCAAATGCACAGGCTATGAAATATAGATTTAGACTTCTAAAAGACCTGTGATTTGGAGAGAGAACTACCACAGCCTGGTGAACAGAGGTGAGAAGCGCTGTTAATTCCTACAGCTTTTGTTAACCAACTTTTTGTGCTGATTGTTTTGATGTCATGCTGCCAAACACCACGGGAAACAGAGGCAGCTTGGAAGGTTTGAGCAGCATCAACTGTGAGTCCCCCTGCCACATATATCAAGCTTGACAGAATGCTGAACTATTCACAGTGCAGACGTTACACTTAGTCTTTCATAGGCTGTTATGTATCTCATCTTGGTTTATCTCGTTTCACAGGGCAAAATCAATCTCAATCAGAAAAAGTGTAGGTTCAACTGGACCTGATTGTTTACAGTTTTTTCTTCCTCTTCTTTCATCTATTCCAAAGTTATAAGACTCTTTCATTTTCCATGTTAACATGTAAAAAAAAATTCACTTTTTTTTAGTTGTAGGGACTTCTGCCTTCCTTAAACCTCTCTCTCTTTTTTTTTTTTTCTTTCTATCTTTCTCTTAAATACTCATCCTTCTATCATTTGGCCTTGACACTGACCTCAACATCTTCTGAAAGACTTGGACTCTCTTTTTACCCTAGCATCAGCAATGATTTCAGTGAAATTTGTTTGGGAATATTCCATTAAGTATTTTTTGTTTGTTTGCTTGTTTGAAACAGATGTAGTGAATCCAAAGCTTTTCATCACAGTATTCCAGTAGTGATTATACATAGCTGACTCAGGGCAGCACAGCACAGGTGTTGCTTTTCGCTAGATGAACTGGAGAAAATATCTAAGTAAGTCTAAATTTTGAAGGTTACGAGAGGCAAAATCAGGCAACTTTCTTAAATGTCTGCAGTGCAATTGCGGTCTGCAATGAAATTCAAATCACCTTACATTTGCTAATAATTTGCTATGTTGCTCCAATTTGAACATATGCCAGGCTATTTTCATAAAGAAAATCTTCTGAAGGGCAGGAATGAATTTTGGCCAAAATAAGAAATTGAAGAAAAAGCCACTCTCCAATTACCACAGCTTAGTTATCAGTGTACTTGTCTACAATACAACAGATCAAAGTCCCAGGACTTACTTACTGCTTTCTTTTTCTTCCTTTCTTCTTTTTTTCCTTCCTGCCTGCCTGCCTTCCTCCCTTCCTTCCTTTCTTCCAACCTTTTTTTTTCATTTTCATTTTAAAACTTCACATGCATATTTATTTTTAAGCTACAACTTATCTGTGACCTGTGTAAGATGTTTGCTCAATTTTAAACGTGTAGCATGACAGCTGTCCTTATTCTACTTTCCCAGGTTATCTTGTCACGATCTTATCTTCTCTACGGTGAATGTGATTAATAGTCAGAGCTTTTATATTTCACCTTTATCTATATGTCATTTAGCTCTGTTCCTCAGTTCATGACTGGCTTTTAACCAAGGCCCAAGGTGTACAGATTAATTCACCATGAGGCTTTGTTTGTTTCCTCACTTGTTTGATTTTGAAAGAAATATAGCAGAGAGACTCCAGAGAAAGCTCTACCAGGGAAAAAAAACAAAAACAAAAACAAAAGCAAAAAAAAAAAAAAACACAAAACAAATTAAAAACCCACACCTATTTTTACAACTGCATTTGTAATGGTGTAATTCCACTGGAGATAAGGAAAGTAAAATGAGATTACTTCCCAGCGAAGAGGACTCAGGACTGCCAGAGGTACAGCTGTAATAGGTATCTTAACCCTGATTTGCCTTGGAGAGAAGGCTCAAAGCTGCCCCTGATCACAGTGTAAGAAAGCTGAACAAATGTCATAGCCTTCTGCAGAAAGTGTAACCTTTCAAACTCCTGTCAATTTGAAAAGGCAGTGAACTTTATTTTGAAACTATAAGAGGGTTTTTTGTTATTAGAGTGAGCTCACTTCTGCCCTCTGATACACTAGGGATGTAAGGTTTCTCTGAAGGGAGAAAATCACAAAATAACATCTTTTCTAACTTATATGCAGGGGCTTATATGTGTGAGAAAGTATGCAGACATCTCCTCTCCAGATTTATAACTCTAACTCAGTATTATCAACTTTAGCATTTAATCATAAGTCTTTACTGAGTCTAGAGAATGGAGTTACTTGTGCTTTTTTAACTTCAGCACGGACAAATGATGGCTGAAGCTAATGGGCTTATTTCTACGGTCAGCTCTTCCACGCTTGCTTGGCCAGGGTCAGAATTGGTCTTTTTACCCCCATGAACATTCAGAGTTTAAAGCACAGACCCTGGGAGCTGGAAAGAGAGCCCTGAGAGCACAGGATGACCCTGTGCCTAGGGAGGTGCCAGTGCCCAGGCCTGGGGCTGCCTGTGGTTGTCCTGCTCCTGGCTCTAGCAGTGGGACAGGCCCTGGCTGCCAGGCCCTGCCCTGCCACCATGGGGAGCTTTCAGAACCACCGAAGTCTGGACCACCTGCCCCTATGGTGCTTTGCTCATTTCCCAGGCTTTCACTTCATCTCCTGCACAAGTTTCCATGTGGTATAAAGACCTTTCTGTATGCTTTGGGTGCTCTACATAAGAGAAAGCAGAAAATGAATATTCTCCTCCACTAACTCTCACCCAGCTTATATTTAATGTCAGCCTCACATCACTTACAGACAGTAAATGATCAGGAGCCTTGGGCGTAGGAAGCATCAGGAACAGAGAGTGTCCCATGCTACTCGCTTGATTTCAGTGCCTGGAGGGCTCCTCTGGCTGCTGGTGATGGGGTAGGCCAGGGAAAGGCTGAATCAAAAAAGTCCTTCCCCAAGAGAGGAAGTCAGTGGGAGCAGACCATCATTCAGTTCCATAATGCATCCTCTTACCTGTTCACCATGGATCATAGAATCATAGACTCATTAAGGCTGGAAAGACCAATAACATCATCTAGTCCAGCCATCAGCCCATGCATGTGACCACTCTAGACCATGATACTCAGTGCAACCCTTGTCTACTCAGTCTACCCTTGTCTTGAAAACCTCCAGGGACAGTGACTCCACCACCTCCCTGGGTAGATTGTTCCAACGTCTCACCACTCATTCTGAGATTAAATTTTTCCTAATATCCAACCTGAGATCCAGACCAGGGCTTTGTGCAGATCCGATGGTGCTATCTTGCATTTTGTGATGATTTCTCATTTTCATTGTTATTATAGAAAAATATACAAATGCTGATTCATACAGCTCATTACGAAGTACCGCTTAGCAATCTGTTCTCATATAAGTTTTCTTCCCCGTGTGCAATCTGTTAAACATGATTATTTAGGATAGTTAACTGGAGTCATTAAATATTGTTTTCATATGATGTTGGAGGGGCTTGCTTTCCATAGGCCAATGACCACACATCAGAATTCATAGAATATACCACATATATTCTTGGCAAATAGAACAGTGAGGATGAAATTACAGTGTAGTAATTTGTTTTTGTTTTCCCTCGTTTTAATGGGATCACTAGAAAAATTACAAAGGAAATCTGAAGTTACGTGGTTCAAAATGCTACTTCAGAACTTTCAACTTTCACAGTGTCTTTCCTCTAGGATTTTATTTTGATGGCCACATGCACATGTGCATGTGTGCACACAAGTGTGTGCGCAGAGCAGTGGAAAGCCCATAGGGACATTCTCTAGTGCATTAGACTGGGATTTCTCAAAGAGAAAGTTTGCCAAAGAGCGTCAGTCTTTCATGAGTGAAATGAAACAGAATGTCCCTTGTTTTTGCTTCATCAAATTTCATGATTTGCTACCACCCTTCATAATAACTATTAATAGAGAAATAAGGAGAGTACATGAAGGGAGGAATGTTTCTATTGCAAAATATTTTGGAAAATATTCAAAATGTTCGTACTTTTCTGAAACTTTTTTGAAAACAACAGTAATTTCCAAAAGGTGGAGGAAGAGCTGGTGTAATAATCAAGCCAGTTCCGAATGTTACAGTAATATCAGAGGTCTAGAGACAAATCCCCAGTGTCTAATTCCACACCAAGCAGAGTACTTTCAAAGCAATTGTGCTATAATCATAGAATCATAGAATCATAGAATCGCCTGGGTTGAAAAGGACCACAATGATCATCGAGTTTCAACCCCCCTGCTACGTGCAGGGTCACCAACCACCAGACCAGGCTGCCCAGAGCCACATCCAGCCTGGACTTGAATGCCTCCAGGGATGGGGCATCCACAACCTCCTTAGGCAACCTGTTCCAGTGCGTCACCACCGTCTGTGTAAAAAACTTTCTCTTAATATCTAACCTAAACCTCTCCTGTCTCTGTTTAAAACCATTCCCCCTTGTCCTATCACTGTCCACCCTCATAAACAGTCGTTCCCCCTCCTGTTTATACGCTCCCTTCAAATATTGGAAGACCACAATGAGGTCTCCCCAGAGCTCTATAAAAGGGCTTCTACTTTTCTCCTTCTTGTTCAGATAAGAAATACGTTGACAAGAGTGAATCCAAGAAAGGTTGGTTTTCAACATGAAATCTTATTTTTTTTTCTAGACGCTGCCACTTTCTTTTCAACATACAGTTAAGTGTTTTCTGTTTTCTAACAAAAACATTTTATCCACTGCCTCACATTAAGGCCTTAAGTGATCATCACACTTTTGTATTCTTAGTTGTGTGCATATTTACCTTAGTATCTCTTTCACACCTTAGTAACAAGTGGTTTTCTTGATTCTCCCAGCTCACTGCTCATCTCCTAGCTTAGCACTTGGATTTTGAACAAAGAAATAAACCCACTTAAATGCCAAATGTTTTTTTTTGTTTTGTTTTGTTTTTTGTTTTTTTTTTTCCCCAGTACCCAGAGGCATTTGCTCCTATATTATCTTCAGTTTCTGTAATATCGATCAAAGCTAAATCAGAAGGCCATGTTGTAGTTGCATATTGCTCTAATGTTCCAGGTTGCACTTTGGGTTACTGGATACAGCAACAAGGTATCACAGTCCAGCAAAACATCTGCTAGAGTGATTAGAATTACATCAAAGCAGGTGGTTAGTTAAAGAAATATTTTAAAACACGAAAGATAAGAAGTCATATGCAAATGATAATTGTATGCAAAATTCTAACAAAACAGATTCCGTTTTCATACATTCTCTTTTGACTTATCGAAGTCTCCAAGACTTTGCTTAGAAATGCAGAGCTAAACTTGTCTTTTTTTGCAAAGACAGATGAATATAAACCAGTGAGACTATGAACGTGACCATTTCAGCTTACTGAGCTTGGTTCAGATGACAAAGGCTACTTTTGTGCATGCCTATGATCATCACTCTCCATTTGTGCATATTTTCCTGCCATAAAATACCACATTGTGTATCTAGGAACTTAGAAGGCAAATAAAATGCAAGCGGCTCTTTGGAGTTCTCATGATATGCCTTCTGCTGTTAATGTTGTGTAAATATACAGCTGGACCAGGCAAAGGATCCCATATCTGAACATTGCAAGCGTCCAAAGTGCGGCTCATAGTCCTTGTGCCCTGGCAGACATAAAGCATGACCACCCAGGCACTGAGTCCCATGCCAAGTTGCTACAAATGCAAGCTTCAGCTGGAGAACTAGCCAAACTCATCTCTGGAGAAGGAATCATCCTGAGAACAATTTCATCATAGAGCTACTGAAGTCCGGAGACAGCAGTTAGCAGCAGCTGCCCAAAATGGCAGAATTACCCTCCCATCTGCCATGAAGCTGAGATGTGCTTCCAGCCTCCATCTCTGTCTGTGTGCATGAGTATATGCACACATTTTCTTTTTTAAGGACTAGAGGAAGGATGCCTGAAATTGTGTTCTACTATCCTCTTACATATTGCAGAAAAAAATTCAGAGAGGGAAGTAGCCCTGCATATGATATTCTTATAGCAGAACTAACCTACTCTTAGCACAGCAATAAACTAGGTGAAGGAAAGAGATTTTTCCAACTGCAATTTTCATCATCAGACAAGCACAGGTTGCCACCAGTAGAGATCAAAACATTAATAATTTCTTTGTGCAATGTCCTGGGCAGAACACCTAATGTTCCTTCACTTTGCACATTGGTAAGTGTTTGTTAAATTCAACCTTCCTCTCAAGTGGGTCAATCTACTTGTCAAGATGGTAATTTAGGATTTAGGCTCTCTGGATTTGCAAGGAGTGACAAGCCTTCTGGAAGATCATGGAGTGGTTTGGAAGAAAAACCTTAGGATTTCTTGATTTCTACTGTTTTCTTCTGCTTAAGTCTTTATCCACTCCTGTCAGTCATTTAGGATTTAGCACTTGTCTAGTTCCGTATTTAGTCATCTAAAGTGCAGGAGTTTATTGTAAATTAACTTCTTGGATGAGGAAAAACTGTCAATTCCAGAGAATAACATGTTCTGCCTATTGAAATAATGTTCCTTCAACTGTGATGAGCTCCCAGTTAAGGTGCATTTTTCTCTTTGCTGTAGAAGAGATTTAGAGTACTTTAACTATACATGCTTAACATCAAATGAGAGAAACAGTGCCTCCCAAATTCATGTTCATTGCAAGAAAACTTCCATACTTAGCAAGTGTAAGCTGGTCAAGTAATACCTCAGACAATACTCATTTTGCTTATTCCAAAATACTCTTGTGTCTGAATTATTCATATTGTTGCACTTTATAAATATTTACAGTTGATATGTTCTGAAGGGAAAAAATAACTATTTGGTTGCTATGAATTTTGGCATGAGTGCCAACTCCAGTACCAGTTGTACAGAGAACAAACTTCACTTTCCCCTTTGGGATACTGATAATAAAAATGTTATAGATATGGAAAGAACATTTTTTTCTGATGAAGAGTACTATCAAGTGTATTAAAAAATAGCTTTGCAGAGGAATCTGAATCTAAAACATAGCTGTAGTGAAAAAAATGATAAAAAATGGTATAATTATGGTAGTTATTTTTGCTTTAAGTTTTTGTTGATGTAAAAAATATATTTTGATACTTTTTATGTTAGAAAATATTTTATAAATTGTTGAACTGAAGAATAATCTTGAGGAACTATATGCAACAGTTCAAAAAATCTTAAAAATTTGATATTATTGTGGGAGAAGAAAATCTGCGTCAAAATTTCTCACAAAAAAAATGTTTTTTTAAAGAATCTTTAAAAAGGCTTTGAAAACTTTTGAAAAAAATTTCAAGCAGATCTTTGTAGTCAGGGCGGCTGATGGGTTTTTTTTGTTGAAACATCCAATTTTTATTCAATATCACAGCATTACCATTTGGGATTGTTATTGCGTAGGATCCCTGCACAGCTTTCATGAAATACAAGAGCAGGTTCCGAGGCCAGGAAGCAGCAATGTGCCTCCACAGCCCATGGGGACAGCCAGAATGAACACTGTTACCCTGCTGGACGTCTTTCTACATAGCCTAGTTACTGCTGAGAAGGGATAAGCAATCTTGTGCCTGTGGTAAAATGAGACTGGAGCCCAGAAATTTGCAATTGTCACAAAGCAGCCAACACACTGGGCTTTTCTAAGGCGTAATAAGAGTCATTCTTTCTTCTTAGTTCACAGAGATAGATTTTAAATTGCCACAAACTAGAATAAAGGCACATAGAGCATGCATATTGCTTATCACAACTCAGTGTATAATTTATATCTTCATAATCATAGCATCAGAGATACTCACGAGGACTAAGATTGAACTTCTGCCAATGTCCGAGTTACATGTTAAATTCTTACAGCAAACTAACTAAAAAGGTCTTCAGTGCAAGTCTCTTGAGAACAGTTTTGTTCAAGAATGCCTTGCTGACAACGCTGTCATTACAAGATTCAAATTGGACAGCTTTGAAAGCCCTCCCAGGTCAGTGGAAGAAACATCTTTGACGTCCAGTAATTGCTTTAGAGGAGAGAGCTGCCCTTGTATCCCACAAAGGAGTGTTTTCTTGCAATATTCTAAGTGGTATCCATCCATCCAGGTCACAAAATGAGGTCTAATATGTCCTCCAAAAGCAGCAAAGATCTTCGTGGTATAAAAAGGTTTGTGATATCAGTAATACTCTATTTTCACTCTGCTTGAGGTCACCACTTCCAAGGTTATCTTTTTCTTTTGGAGTTCTTGTGCTGAAAAGGACATAGCATAGGAGAAGGAGAGGTCAAGCATACAGACCTTAGAATCATAGAATCATTAAGGTTGGAAAAGGCCTATAAGAACATCTAGTCCAACCATCCACCTACCACCAGTACTGCTCACTAAACCACATCCCTAAGTATGACATCTAACCTTTCCTTAAACACCTCCAAGGACAGTGACTCCACCACTTCCTTTGGTAGCCTGTGCCAATGCCTCACCATTCTTTCTGAGAATAAATTTTTCCTGCTATCCAACCTGAACATCCCCTGACACTACTTAAGGCCATCCCCTCTTGTCCCATCGCTGTTACCCGGGAGAAGTGGCCAATTCCCACCTTGTCACAATTCCCTTTCAGGCAGCTGTAGAGAGCTGTATAGGTCTCCCCCAAGTCTCCCATGCTACTTGAGAGAGCATTTTTGTTCAAGAGCAAAAAAAAAAAAAAAAAAAAAAAAGTAAGTCCTTTTTCTTTCCTTGATTTCTTTAATGGTTCCCATAAAGACAGTCAAGGATTTGACCTGGGATATGGATCATAGCCTTCCTCCATATTAGAATTGTACTGAGAGCTGAGCAAGTGGATATGTCAGTCCTGCAGGATGAGGAGCATCTATTCCAGCTTTCAGTGAGAGCTGATTTCAGTTTTGACCCATGCTGCAGCAGCTACTGCTCCCTGTGCTCCAGCTAGCTCATCAGAAGCAACTGAAGGATCTCTGTGAAGTGCTGAATGCACTGCACAGCTGCCAACCTTGCACTCTGTGGGCTTGGAGACACCAGCCTCCTGCTCTGAGATGGATGTCTGTGCAACTCCCATAGAGCTAAGGCAGTGCGACGTCTGGAATCTACTGATGAGAGATACCAGCAGCTGTGTTTTCTTCGACACTGAACTGTCCCAGCAATTAGGCTGCTTGATGATTCACTTTAGAACTGTGTTTTTAACTAAGTACATTCTTTTTGTTTTGGGGGTTTTTTTTTGTGGGATTTTTTTTTTTTTTTTTTTTTTTGTGAGAAATACACAGTATTCTCAGGAAAAAAAAAAAAAAAAACCTTGAAAAATTGAAATGAAATTTCCCCCAAATCTTCAAATATTGTTCCTACAATATTCTGAGTGCAACAGTGAAAATAATACAACCTTTACTTTGAGATTTGAGTATAGAAAATGTAGCCCAAAATAGTAGTAGATGTGCTCGTCACATGACTTCTCTGGAAAATGAGCTACCAGGAAGAAAAGCTACTTCAGAGCCACAAAGTCCCTACTTAAGCATTCTGGGAGTTTAGACAGAGAAGGGCCTTCAGGGCTTGGCTTTGGAATATACACACCTTGAGTACAGAGGAAAAACAGTCAGGAGAAAACGCGTGAGTTTGATGTAAATAATTACATTTGGTCTGCCATGCTTGAGCATCATAGCATGAAAGGCTTTCGTTAAGCAGAAAGTCACTACCTGGAACATCATGGATCCTAATCCAAGGGAATACCCCTCCTACCTATCACTGTCTCTGCCATTAATGACTCTGCATGAAGGCAGAGAGCCTCCTGCTCTTTTCCTGCTGCACTGCAGGGAACACGCAGGACTGCATACAAGAAGGGATGATTTCTGTTCCAGGACCATGATCTTTTTTCAGGCTGCTGTGTTGATAGTCACATTTGCTTTGTAACCAAAGCATGCTGGAAAGTTTCCCCGGTTTGATTATCCCCTCCAGAGCTGGTGAAGGCATGCATCTTTTTTTTTTTTTTTTTTTTTTTTTCACCAAGTTATCTTGTTTAATCAGGACTAAGTAAACATATTACACACTAATAATAAAATCTCTGGAAATTCTCTACTTAATCTCTCTGATTTTCTTTAAAGGGTTCAAACAAACACCAGCATGATCTCTAATCTTACAATCAACAAAGTTACATCACCAGCAGCCTCTGTTTTATCTGTTTACAGATCAGGCTAATGTTGTTAGAGGGTGGTGACATTAACTGTTACTGTATCAGTAGATAGTGCAATTGCATTAGGGAGGCTGAACTTCGCTGTCACTTCTGGTTGTGATTGCTTACAGGAAACTCCAGAGATTGTTTTTAATACTGAGACGTGGCTGTGGCTGTGGCTGGGAGGTATTGGCTTGTGTGTGGAGCAGTAGATCACAGTGTTGCCACTGAAGAAGCCGTAGGAGTCTTTGACAATGCCTCCAGCCATGCAGGAAAAGCCCTCAGCTGCAATCTCTTATGCCAGCAGCACATGCCCTTCCCCTGGGTCAGACAATCCCAGCTAAGTGATAAGCATGGAGGGAAGAAAAAGAGGTAGTGAGCTTGATCTATCCCACTGTGCTTCCAGGTAGAACTTGTCCTTTCTTCCTCACGCTGCCTGATCTCAAGGTGAAGCTGGGTGCAGACAGTGCAGGAGCCAACCTCCAGCCCCTGGAGAAGGCACCTAAGGTGGGGCAGGGTCTGCAGCAAAACCACAGCATCACCCTCACAGCCCCCTCCCCAGGCTGCGTCCTGGAAAGAGGTGCAGCTGATTATCATCACTCCTCCCACGTAAGAAGGATGTGCTGGGAGGAACATTACTCCAAAGAGCCTCCCACAGCTCCCCACTTGAAGTTAAAAGCCTGATCTAACCCTTAACAAACAGGAATAAAAGTGCTAGGAGAGGAATTTTAATTGGCCAACACTATAAACGCTTTGAAGATGCTGTGTCATTATTGACTAACTTTCAGCACACCTGAGCCAGCCAGAGGGCAACGATGTTGGTTTTTTGAACCTAGGATATTACTGATGCTGTGCCCTGGCACCCCACTGTCAGCCTGTGTCCTCTCCTTTTAGTGAATAGACCCATCGTGGCTCAATAAGTTCTTGCCTTGCTTCCTCACTGAGCTTGCAGGGAGGGTGATGCTGGTTTCTTCTCATACCTCTGCCTGGCACTGTTCCACCACTGGCGTGTGGCTCACCCATGTGCAGTTCTGAGCACCCACAGTGAGCAGCAGTGTACCTCACCACCTCTTCTACTCCACTTCTTCCTTCCTTTCCTGGGCTGAACAATGCATTGTGAGCTGGTTTTCCTCCTTACAGCTGCCAACACAAAAACAGCAGAGACAGGCAACAAAGGAGAGTTCATCTGGACTGACATAAAGTCGGCAGTCTATGGCTTGGCATCCAAATGGAACTCTGAAAGCATATTCAGTGAGCCCCACAAGCTGCTCCATATTGGTGTTTGCACACTAGGTATTTGTCAAATACGCTGAAGGGGTCACATTCATAGAGAGTTACTGCATGGCCTCATCGCAATGGTTTTCAGCAGACATAAGAACCATTTTCATATCCCCTGCTGAAGGACACCTGAAACTCTAATTCTTCACTTTAGACTTCAGCTGCTAGGTGCAAGAGCCCAGAGAAAGAAAGCACTGTGATTATTTTCTTCTCTTGTAAGGATGGACAGGTCTAAATCTGAAGCTTACACAAAAAGGAAAATGAGGCATTATTTATGGGAATTCCACCAACATTAGTAACTAGAAAAGATTGCTGCTTTACATAGTTGGTTTGCATGCACCCAGGGGACAGCAGCAAACTTTTATTACACTCATTAATGTTTTCTAAGGTTTCCCAGACAATAACAAGAAATTTATTCTGTGTTTTTAAATCACCATTCACAAGTTTTTAAGATATATTTTTACTCAAATCTTCTACCCTAACTGTGTAGCTACTGTGACTGTGTGCAGTACGTGTTCCCAGGAATAACCAGTGCTAGAGGCAACTTAAATGGGGATGAAGGACTCCATGGCAGATGGATGAATGTGCAGATTGGAGAAGGGCTCCAGCACCCTCAGCCCCACCAGCAAACTGACCTGATGGCAGATCAGCCCCCATGATAGCAATAATGCCAAAACCTCACAAAGAGAGTTCTAACATTACAAGAAAGCCTTTTCATTTATACGTACACACTTCAGAGAGGGCTTTAGAAAAGTTAAGCATATTCCTACAAAGGTCAGTAGGTGGTACATGTGTTATCTTGAGATGCTGTAATGCCTGAGTAAAAATAGATTGTTGAATGAGGGACCTTCTGCAAATGAGTTTTCTAATAGCTTTGACATTGTCAGCACAGATTTCATGGATGAGTTGAAACTGGCCTGAACTTGCTGTGCCACCCAAGATCATAAAAAACTGCAGGAGGAGCTTGGGTGGGAAGGGGAGAAAGCCCTAAAGGTGATTCATACCACCTTTAAACCTGGACCAGTCATCCAGTACAGCCTCAGTGGTCTCTTTGTGGTTAGCCATCATCTGGAAGAAATCATCTGAACCATCACGGTTCCCAGACATGAGACCATGCAAAATAGGTGAGAGACAAGTATACAGGATCCAGTAACATCAGCCTGAGAAAGCTCAGGTTGGATGTTTCTTTCAGACAAGCACTTCATATACATCATGACCTTCAGAGACTGTAAACTCTTATCCCGTTGAGGTTATTTTAAATCAAAGGCCAGTATGCCAGCAGCTGCACAAGTAAGGAATGCCTAAGAAAATAAATACCAGTTAGAATGCTATTTAATGCCGTTAACTGCAGTGGGTGGAGGCTGGAGGGCAGTAGCTTTTAACAGGTTTCATTTGAAAGACTAACTCAGTGTGGTTGTCACGACAGTTGTCTTTGTGGCTGAAGCTGTATTGCTAACAGATGGAAATCTGGCAGCTTTTTCTAATTTATGCAGATGCTTTGCAGAAGGAGTTACTATCCGAAGTGATTCTAACATTAACCTTACACAAACCTTTCTCTGCTGTGTTAATAAACAGAACATTTTAGGGCTGTTCTGCTGAAAACACTCACAGAAACATTCAGCTATGCCTCCCTTTTCATCTCCTCAGTTCCTGTTACAATTTAGTATGAAAATTCTTTTGCATAAAATCTCTTACTGAACTGAGAATTGGATATTCTCATTCATCCTAGTCTTCAAAATATCCATTTTAATTATAAAATTACCTACCAGGTTGTGTCTTCATTAATGAGCTAATCTTGTGGACTGTCTTGTTCTTGAAAACTGGCATTCAGTACAATGCCTAACAAGAATGATTTAACAAGAGAAGTATCTAAATTGGCAATCATTTTAAAGGACTAAATAATATTCTTAATAGCTGTGAGATATTTCATCTTTTTGCTTTGATTGGCGCTTTTTTAACTGTTAACACTTCTCAAACTGGCAACACGTTGCCTCATTGTAATCTGCAATGAGCCCAGCCATATCGCAAGCCACCATGAGTGCTAAGCAAGCTTGGGAGCAACACATCACTGAGATATTTTGTAGACACAGCGTATACTACAGTTCTCTGTTCTCCACAGCAGATTTTAGGGAATTAAGAGACCATATAGTTTTGTTTTTCCCTTTGACAATTGTTTGAAAATGCATGTACTGTGGAACTTACTGATTAAAATGGACTTGTATAACCAGTGTCCTGATAAGCTGAGATGAGTAAAGGATACAATTGCTATTCCAACTGTTGCTCTTGAAGATAAAAGACGACATGCACACACACTGTAGATGCCTTACACCCACGAGTGCAAAACTCTTGAAACTAGTATTCACTGAGTCGAGTTATAAGATTTTGACACTTTCAGCCAAATAATTCTGTAAGGAACATAGAGGAAAATATGTAATATAGAGACATGCAGATCATTTGAGCATTTCAGAGAAAGAGTCAATATTAGTTTTTATTCTCTGACTTTTGTCTACATTACTCGTGAGGTGCCTTTCAGGTTTGAGCAATCCAATTTGAACCAAGAAAGATGCTTTCCCTTAAATAATACACTCACTCTAGAATCTGAATAGATGAGTTAGGTTGTAAGTTTAGATACCTTATCCAGGAAGGCCAGATCTTTCTCTGGAGGCTTTCAGATACATCTTCCACTAGTTAATATCTTTACAAGGAACCAAGACACTTTCTTTTGGATCCCTTATATTCTAGTGATGAATTTCCTTTCCATCACTAACTTAAAAGCTAGGCCCAACTCAGTTTGATGAGAAGATGGTTACCTTTCATTCTCATGATGACGAGCAGCCTGGCTGATCTGCCACACTGAAGTGATCACTTTTTCAAAGTGAAGTCTTGAGTGCTGGAAGATTTAACTATGTAATAGAGTTCTAAGCAGCCCCAAAACACAGGGAAGTAAGTGACAGTTGCAGCATTGGTAGCACATTTGCAGACACAGGACTCAGACACCAGTGAAACAGCCTCTGTTTCCTGCCTGGCAAACTCAGGCATCTGATCCAATGAGCAAAGCAGCAATCCCAGCAGGGCAGAGAATCATAGAACTACAGAATTGTTTGAGACGGAAGGGACCCTTAAAGACCATCTGGTCCAACCCCCCCTAACATGAACAGGGGCACCTACAGCTCCATCAGGTGCTCAGAGCCCCATTCAGCCCGACCTTGAGTGTCTCTGGGGACGGGGCATCCACCACCTGTCCTGGCAACCTGTGCCAGTGCCTCACCATCCTTATTGTAAAAATCTTTTTCCTTACATCCAAACTAAATCTCTCCTCTTTTAGTTTGAAATCATTTCCCCTTGTCCTATCAGGTATTAATTCTTCTGCTACTTTGAAACACCAGGAAGGATCCCAGCTACATATAGTCAGTTTCCCTTTTTCTCTAGTGATCAAGGCAGAAGAAATATCAGGTCGTGGTGACTAAATTTATTCTGGAACTACTTCTGAATAAAAATTTCCTTCTCCCTCTTGAGGGATCCGTATAACTCTTCTGGATGATGCTACTGAAGTGACCAGATCAGTTGTTATTTCTCAGTTGTTTATGCAGGCTTCTATGTCAGGATGCTTCATCTGCAGAACATTAAGACAGTGAAAAGCTTTCTCTTAGATCACTCAAAGCTAACATTCAGTGCCCCAGACAACTTCTGCTGGTGCTCTGTAGGAGGACACAGACATTTGCGTGGCAGAGCCTGTCTTACAGTAATGACTGGGGAGGTCAAAAAATGATGAGGACTGTAGGGAATATGTACCAATTCCTCTAACTACAAAGTGACAGTGTAGCAAAGGAGACAACCTCTGCTTGACCACAGATCTTGTTTTTCCAATGGTGGGACTGCCAGCTTCCCAGAAATGTTGAGCAGTGCACCTAGCTTCCTCTGAATGAACATAGGAGAGTCAGTTGCCACTTCTGAAATCCAGGGAACCTTGAAACATAAAAATCTTTCAGTTGCCTGACAAACATCATGAGAATTCAGAGTGGAAGACAATATGTCAGGTGGTAAGCACTGTTAGTGCCAAACAGTTTTACAGAAAATCTAAACCATAAAAATCCAAATTCTGTTAGTAAGTAATACTACACAATTGAGTCTAGTAAGCATTTATAGCACTTTGTGCCTCGGGCGTCTTGTGAACTAAAAAAGATCAAAGGCTGAGTGCCCTCAGCACTCAGTCAGACCGTCAAGAAGGGCTCCAAAATCCCTCCTGGTTGATGGCTGCCTCAGAGGAAACACCGAGCAGCTCAAAGAATAGGGCCCCAAATGCATATTTGGCACCCAGTTAAATTCTAGAGTAAGTACTTAGTATTTTTTAATCAGCATTTGCTATATCCCAGAATAAACCACAGCTAAAAGAAATCACATGCTCCTGGTTTAAATCTTGGTCATTAATTAATTAGTCTGTCACTAACAAGATGTCTTTAGAACTAGAGTGTGTCTGTTTTAGTTAACCAATTGCTGCTATTGTTCATGCTTCTGCTATTTTTCCATCAATGGGCCATTTATTGTATGTTCCACTCACAAAACAACATTGCGTACCCAGATAGTAATAATGCATGAAGTATGTCTCCAGCTGTTTTCAACTTCTGTGTCTCATGTAAACACTGAGCTTTGAAACAACTTATGCTAACTTCTGAGATAAATTAATTCCTACACAGACTGATTCTAAATGTTTTAAAGGCTGTAAGTAAATGCAGTCACAAGTGAGTGTTATATTTCCTATTTCACCTCAAAACAAAGCTAAAACATTCATATGTATAGCTAGCAAGCTGTAAATAAGGATCATCTCCTCATGATATTTGTACTCTCACAGGTTTTATACTTATATTAAAAAGACACCTTTAACACATTAAATGACTTGCACTTCAGATTTTCCCAGGTAACAAAGTGCCCCTTTGAGTCCTGCACTGTAATTTCACTTGATTCTACACAAAGAACCAGTAAATGCACAATGTCACACTTAAATAAACCTGCTATAACTTTAAAAACTTGTAATGAACATCTGTCTGACAGTCATTTCTTTCCTCAAACCCCAGAAACAGAGGCCATTAGAAATATAAATCTGAACCAAATACTGTTATTTGTAGTAATTAAAATACCAGACAAAGGCCCATACTCTGGTCTGTTCAAAATACTCTACTATTTCTCACTGCTTGTGGTTTTGTAGGATATACCCATTTGGCAATCATAGAATCATAGAAATGTAGAATAGCTTGGGTTGGAAGGGATTTCAAAGACAATCTAATTCCAACCCCACTGTTGATGGCAGGGTTGCCCACCACTAAATCAGCCATCAGGTCAGGCTACCGAGGGCTCCATCCAGCCTGGCCTTGAGTACCTCCAGGAATGGGGCATCTGCAGCTTCTTTAGGCACTGTGCCAGTGCCTCACCATTCTCCCTGTGAAAAATTTCCCCTGACATCTAATCCAATTCTCCTCTCTTTTAGTTTAAAACAAATTTCCCTTGTCCAATCACTATCTACCCTTTTAAACAGTTGTTTCCCCTTCTGTTTATAATCTCCCTGTAAGTACTGGAAGGCCTACCCAGAGCCTTCCCTTCTCTAGACTGAACAAGCACAGCTCTCTCAGCCTGTCTTCATAGGAGACGTGTTCCAGCCCTTTCAACATCTTCTCCAGACCCCCTTCAAAAGGTCTGACTGAATGGTGAGTCAATAGTAGATGGAGGGCAACAACTTGTATTTCACCCCAAGATTTATGGACAACCCAGAAGACCACTGTTCTTCACTTGTGTTAGTAGACAAAAATAAAATAAAATAGAATAATATGAAGTAAAATAACATATAATAATCAACCTTGAAATATAGATTTGCAATACTAATTCTTTTTCTTTGAATATAGACCTTGTAAAAGTCTTTTCTAAGCAGAGCACTTTACCACCAGATTACACATCTTTGACAATGGCTGTAGAGGATCAGCTCCAGCTAGAATTTTCTGAAGTGATATTTTTACCCTTCGAAATCTGTTATTCCATTTATTCAGACTAATTGGCATTCAGCACTTCAAGTTCTGGGCTGAATGACATTCAATGTCATGAGCTAGTGTTTTACAATCTGAACAAAATTAGCCATGCCCAGGATTTTTCACATTAACCTATAGCAAAGGAGCATAGTACATGACACCAGATTGTCAATTCTGATTAAAAAGCTGAATTCTGTCTGCTTTAGCCATGAAATCTAAAGTCAGTAAACAGAGCTAAGTGTACTGCAAACTCAGAATGTGAGGAAAGATGGGACTGGCAATTACACCATTAAGTTTAATGGGTATGTGGAACATATCAAAACTACAACTGCTACCCAGAAATCCAAGAGTCAGAAGCATAATCCATTTATTTTAAAATCATTACTGTAAAGAGAGTAACATCATCCCCTGGAGCCTTATATTATGAGCAGAGCTTTACTCAGGGGTGCTTGTTATGGATGTAAGGCAGGACATACATTTGAAGTACAGGCTGCAAAAAAGGATCATCCTTCCTCTTGAGTCCTTGTTACTTCAGTGACACATCTGCAAAAAGATATCACAGATCTTACCTCCATGTTGATTCTTTCAGGAGGATATCAGACTGTTCTTTATCATAGAGTAATTTCCCTTCATATAACCTTGAACACATACAGTTTGAACAAAGACAAAAATTAGTGACTGAAGGATTTTTTTTCCTCTGTACCTCTAGTTGCACATCTAGTCAGTTTGTTCGTGAGCTCTTTGATCAGTTAATTAAACTCTAGTAGAGCTCACTGTCAAATTAACTCAGACCAATGTCAACATCTAGTACATCAATTTGATGACCGCAAGCAATTTTACCTTGGCATCTTGTGGTGCATTTGTACATGTAGATGAAGTTCTTAGTATGGCTAAGAACTTCGCACCTTAGAGTAAAGTATCCATATTTATATTCATAGAATCACAGAATCATTTGGGGTGGATGGGATCCTTAAGGTCATCTGATCCATCTCTGCTTCAGTGAACAGGGACATCTACAGCTCCATCAGGTTGCTCAGAGCCCCCATTCAGCCTGACCCTGAATGTCTCCAGGGATGGAGCATCCACCACCTCTCTGGGTAACCCATTCCAGTGCCTCACCACCCTTATTGTAAAAAATTTCTTCCTTATATCCAAACTAAATCTCTGAAATAATTTCCCCTTATCCTATCACAATAGATCCTGCTAAAGAGTCTGTCCCCTTCCTTCTTACAGCCTCCCTTCAGATACTGAAAAGCCACTCTGAGGTCTCCCTGAAGCCTTCTTGTCTCCAGGCTGAACAGCCCCAGCTGTCTCAGTCTCTTCTCACAGGGAGGTGTTCCATCCCTTGGGTCATTTTTGTGGCCCTCCCCTGGACACACTCCAACAGGCCTACATCTCACTTATACTTCCGTGATTTGACTCTACACCGTACAAAGCTAAGCAAATCCAATAAAGTATTTACACAGTGATGGCCTTATGTCCCAGGCACGGAAAATAGATACAATAGTCCTCAGCCATTTTTTTCCCTCCTCAGCAACCCAGTTTCTACACAAAGTGTCTATGGTTGTTTTTGGTTTGTTTTTTTTTTAACTATTATGTTTACTGATGAAGAAAAATGGAAAAGTTGGGTTACCTGGTAATAGAAAACTTGGCATTTAGCTATGGCAACCTCAACTGAACCAACTGCCCTTGGGAGTCCTGTAATTTCATTGTGCCGTTTGATCCTAATATATAGCAGTTACACCTACTGCTGCTCAAGCAATCTAGCAGAATGTGTTTCTAAATTTAGCACAATATTTGCACATACTGTGCCTGCATATTCTGATTAACCTGGCTGCCTTCCTTCACTGATTCTAGTAATCACCTAAAACAACTGACATTTCTAGTGTGAGACCAACTAAAGGACTCTTTCAGCAGCTGTCAACTGAAATGTGCTGTAAAATTAATAAATGTTTCCAATCCAGTTTAGAAAACTGTGAATCACCTAGACATGCAATTAATTTTCCTCAGTAGAAGAGCTTAAAGTTATAGTCTATTCATCTGGTTTTTTTTTTTCATCTGCTTTTGTGAAGACCCTGGTATTTGCATGTGTGTTTTGTTCACAAAACGGTGAAATTAAGTAATTCTTATTCATGCAAAGAACTGCAGTAAAATGTGCAACAACAGTTGAGGTAACTCTGCCTTCCTAGCACATCCTGACATAGTACCAATCTCATTAAAAGACATTTTAGTCTTTTAAATCCAGTCATTATTACCTTTTTCTGCCGAAGCTATCAATTAAAGCATCATTTGTTCTCTACCAAGAAAAGCTTAATAAACTCATCAACATTAAGATAGCCTCTTCCTGAGAAAGCAGAGTGAAAAAAGCTTCTATAAATTTCCAAAAATTTCTGGATAACCCCTAGAACTCATCAGACAGGTGAAAGACACGTTGGTTGGGAGAATGTATTAGGAACAGCAGGGAAGGCAAAAGCAGAAGTCATACCCTGTTACTGCTTTAAGTAGTACCATGCTAAAGTTGTTGGTGTTATAGGTTTCAGGATGGTATTCAGCAGCAGGCAGAGAAGCAGCACCCTCTGAGGTTCCAGTAAAGATGTTCAGTGTCTTCAGTGCTGAGCCATAGACCTGGAAGTCACAGGCACCGCATCACATGACAGTTTGTGAGTTTGGGTTCCTGTGTTTTTAGCATGCTCAAAGGATCAAGCTGTCAGAAGGTGTTGTAAATCAACATATAAAGAATGTTTTATAGCTAGTAACTCCTGTTAATCAAGATTCAAAGAAACAAGGTTATTCCTCTGGTTAAAAATAAAATAAGTAACAATTATGAAAATTTAGAGATGTGATGTTACTTGCCTGAAAGGGCTGAGGGACTGTCCCACATGTTGTTTACCACCTCAACTTTAAATTTATCCTCTAGAATTACATGTGTTTCTCCTGTATAATAATGCCATAAATGCACTTGGCACTTTTAGTCTAGAATCTGTGTATAGATACCTCCACAAAGAGCTGTAAACAATAAAAAGGCCCTATACATGATAAAATAAACAAAAGAAGAAAATAATCTGCAAATGGTAGTCATGTCTGATTACCATACTCTGTATCTTAGTCATACTCTGCTGAAGAGTCTCCTCCCTCTTTCCTGTAGCTCCCCTTTAGATACTGAAAGGCCGCTATCAGGTCACCTCGGAGCCTTGAGCTCTCCAGGCTGAACAGCCCCATCTCTTTCAGTTTATCCTAGTAGGAGAGGTGTTCCATCTCTCGGATTATTAAGTTCCAAGAAGTGTGCAAGCATTGCAGGTCTGCATGACAGCGCAAAGCTGAGCTCTTTCAAAATAATTGCCATTGAGAGATGTTTGGTGCTACACGGTTGCTTGTGAAACTTAGTAGGATGCTGTTGGAAACATGAAGATAGAAGTAGCAGCTGATGCTGTCAAATTGGAGACATCTGACGTTTGAAATTATACCAGTTCTTTCCTACTGGAAGTTTTCATTTGAGAGCTTAAATTTTTTTTAACAAAGGTATGGCAAAAATAATCATCAGAGAAAGTTTTTCTAAGGCTCACTACAGTACAGAGACAGTTCACTGTGTGTCATCAATTGCATCAATAGTTTCCTCACCAAATATTTTCAGAAATATTGTGTGAGAAGTGATTTATTTGAACAGCCACAAGAAAACGAAGCTGTCCTTGTATGACAAATTTCTCCCCTGTGTAGTGCTAATAATGAAAACAGAAGCTGCCCTGAATAAAGCTCTGTTTTATGGAACCTTCTGTCCTCTGAATATTCTGAATAAAAACTGAAAACTACCAATTAAAATTATGTTAATTTACATGAGATTTGGCTTTTATTTTGAGTAATTTAGAAATGATGATGTATACAAAGGCACTGAGTGCTAAAGACTATGTGTACACTCCGTGTTTCTGGTGTCCTCCTTATTACTTCATGTAGCATTTTTATCTCTGCTTATAAAGGAACAAATGTTAAAAAATCTGTAAGTCACTTTGGCTACTTTTTGGATTAAAAATAAAAAAATAAAAAATAAAATAAAATAAAATAAAATAAAATAAAAAAGGCAGAAACCCCTAAATCCTGGATAGTTCTTTCCAACATCCTTTTGAAACTTTTCCAGTCTTTTATTTTCTACCTCCTGGGCCATATGAAGTTATAATTAATAAAATCTTGTCACTGAGAGCTTCCTATTAAATCATTTCACAGTCTTTTCTTCGTTTAATTTTATTCAGCTGAATGTTTACTGGTGAGTCAATTAGCCACAACTTTGTTTGTTCTATTAAATGTCATCACATCACCATGAGCTCACCGCAGCAAGCGTTCATCAACAAAAGCATTGTCATGTCTGGCAGCTACAGGCTGGCCTCAGACTGCCCCCAGCCAGGAGGCTGCCTACCCAGTTACTCTGGCCTGGCTGAAGGCAATCAGTGGGACTGGTGTGGGGTGTGGGTTTTAGAAATTACTTTGTGATTTCTGATGAGGATCACTGTTCCATGAAACACGTCAGCCATGACCTAGGAAGGTAAAAGAGCTTGCAAAGGCATCAGTGACAATAAACCAAGTTCAGGTGAGTTAATGTTCAAGGTGTTGCAAGGTTGTTGCACTTGGGTTGAGGCAATCCCAGATACAAATACAGACTTGGAGAAGAATTCACTGAGAGTAGCCCAGCAGAGAAGGACTTTGGGGGTTCTGGTGGGTGAAAAGTTGTATATGAGCCAGCAGTGTGCACTTGCAGCCCAGAAGGGCAACTGTATCCTGGACTGCACCAAAAGAAAGGTGGCCAGCAGAGAGAGGGAGGTGATTGCCACTTCTGCTCTGTCCCTGTGAGGCCTCATTCCTGGTGGATGAGAAGCTGGAAATGAGCCATCAGTGTGTGATTGCAGCTCAGAAGGCCAAATGTGTTCTGGGCTGCATTTAAAAAGGAATGGCCAGCAGGGAAAGGGAGGTGATTGTCCCCCTGAACTTGGCTCTTGTGAGGCCCCATCTGGAGTACTACTTCCAGGCCTGGGGTGTGGAGCTCTTAGAGTGGGTCCAGAGGAGGGCCACTAAGGTGATCAGAGGGCTGGAGCACCTCTTGTATGAGGAAAGGTTGAGGGAACAGGGCTTGTTTAGCTTGGAAAACAGAAGGCTCTGGGGAGACCTCATTGCAGCCTTCCAGTACTTGAAGGGAACATATAAACAGGAGAGGGAAAGGCTGTTTACAAGGGTGGGTAGTGATAGGACAAGGGGGAATGGTCTTAAACTGAGATGGGGGAGGTTTACTTTGGATATTAGGAGGACGTTTTTCACTCAGAGGGTGGTGAAGCACTGGAAGAGGTTGCCCAAGGAGGTTGTGGATGCCCCATCCCTGGAGGCATTCAAGGCCAGGCTGGATGTGGCTCTGGGCAGCCTAGTCTAGTGGTTGGTGACCCTGCACATAGCAGGGGCTTGAAATTCGATGATCATTATGGTCCTTTTCAACCCAGGCCATTCTATGATTCTATGATTCCCATCTGGAGTACTACATCCAGCTGCTCTATGTTTCTACAATTCTACAATATCTGCACCTGGAATAGACTTTGTTGCATGATGGCAGTGACTGCAAGGAGAAGCCAAGTTTTTAAAGCACTTGTAATTATTGTGATGCAAGGTAATATTCAGCAAATGCTGATATACATCATCAGACAATGAGGTGTGTGTGTGCTGAGTGCTATCACCATAGTCTCCAATACCCTGGAGTTAAACAGATGCTGAATGCAGTCACTCAAAGTTAGTGGCTGAATTACTTCTTTAAGTACAATTTACTTCTACAGAAGGCCACTAAAAGGTGTTTGGGGCTCCAGAGCAAACTTTCATTTCCTTCTGATGCCTCCAGGTCTGTTGCTATTCTACCTTGTGAGCAGAATGCTGAAGCACTGGCAGTCTGGATTTTGCAAAATTCTCAATAGTGAGTAGTTACTTTATCTTTTTTTTTTTTTTTTTTTTTTTTTTTTTTTGCGCGCGCGCGCGCATGGTCACTGTAGCAAATCCCATCTGAATCCTTCAGCTGAATTTCCTTTCAAGCCACTTCAGCAACATCCAATAACACAGAGCTTCTACTTCTCTTGTGAAACAGTATACCACTCTCTGGGTTGAGACTCACAAGACTAGATACTTCTCACCTAACTGTAGTCCTTAAAAATGAGGGGTTTTTGTTGTTGCTGTTGTTGTTTCTTTTGTTGTTTGCTTGTCCAATGAGGATAATATCCTCTCATAGTCAGGATTTCCAGAAGCTCCTGTTGCCTTCCATGGTTTATGCAAATAAAATAATTGGGATCCTACCTGAAAAACTGCATCTAAGTGGGTTGAATATGACCAGAGCATAGATTTGTGAATTTCCCCTTTAAAAAGAAAAAAGAAAAAAAAAAGAAAAAAAAAAGGAAAAAAAAAAAGAAAAAAAAAGAGAAAAAGAAAAAGAAAAAGAAAAGAAAAGAAAAGAAAAGAAAAGAAAAGAAAAGAAAAGAAAAGAAAAGAAAAGAAAAGAAAAGAAAAGAAAAGAAAAGAAAAGAAAAGAAAAGAAAAGAAAAGAAAAGAAAAAGAAAAAAAGAAAAAAAGAAAAAAGAGGCTATTTTCCTCCCCTCTGCAAGTCTTTTAAAACCTTGCAACCTATCTTCAGGTTTTAACAAAGGGAATGGGAACAGCAAGAAGCTGTTCCAGGGGAAATAAAAATTAAGATTGAAACCCAATCATGAAGGATATCTAAGCTAACAAGGTCAGACTAGTCCACAAATTCTGTGATTTAGAGAAGTGTGAAGAAGAACGAAGTAGCTCCACAGCATCTACCACATGGTCTGTGTCCTCTGTGTGGTGCAGGCTCTAGGTCCTAATAGTATTCTGGCACCAATTCTTACTAACAGTGCAATTTCAATAATCAGCATATTTTGTCAAATAATTGGTAGGCTGATGGTTATAGGAGGTGACACTGCCAATATCTCATAAAGGCTGAAAGAAATATTTCCCATTTCCACACTGCGTAAACAAAGCATGCCAGACAACCTCAGGAATGCTAATGATCTCCAGTACTTTAATATATTAAGTATTCATCAATTGAGCACAGGCCACAACAATGTTCTGAAAGTTCTTAAACACATGAGAAACACATGAGAAATGATGTAAAGTTTATATGAGCTCATATAATCTTGGTTGGTTATAGAGTCAAGCAGAAGATCATAGAAATCAGGTCATGTGTACCATATCCTTCCTACTATAAGGTTGTGCCCTACATCAGATTTGCTGGTGCCACATCCAGCCCAGATTTAATTGACTCAAGCAATGAGTCATCCACGTCTTCTCCTTCAGCATTACTCCCCAGTCTAATAGATGACGTTGGGATTTTTTTTTCCTGGTAATCAGACTTCCCTGTCCTTAATTTCATCCCATTATATAATACTTCACACTTAGCAGTAACTGCCATCCAAAAGCTCTGCAAGTGTTGAGTTTCATAACAGCTCACCATGAAACAGATAAGTTCTGAGTTGGAAATGCAAAAACCTGAGTTACTTATCATCGGATACATACGGGATCACGTCAAGCACAGCTGGATCTATATCCTTGACTGAGAGCTGTTTTTAAGCAATTTATGCAGTAAGAACGCTATCTATGCAGCTCTCTCCTGACAGGGGCTCTTTGAACTGTGAAACACATCTTACTACTTCCTTCTGTGCCTTTCAAACATTTTTATATATATATATTTTTTTTTTGTACTGTTGATATTTGCTCTATCTATAAACCAACCCCTTTATTATTTTGTTTTTTTCCCAGTGACCTCTAATCTGAAGACACGTTTATGCAGACTATATGACCAGAACTGTACTCCATGGAGTTTATGCAGTTAAGTCACGCAATGACTGTTAACCTCCCAGGCTGTGAAGTGATATGAGGGGCATAATCCAGCTGGCTGATCTCAACATTGTTAGCCAAGATGCAGTAGCTCACTGTGCATATGCTATTATTCCATTGTGAAGCAAAGTAGCATGAGTTCATGTGAGTCACAATCAACTGATCCCATTTCTTCCTGCAGTGTAGTAAAGTATCCCACTCAGTTACCACATCTCCAACGAAGGATACCTTCTAACAGCTGGAGGACAGTAACCTCTACAGGCCAGTAAAGTCCTTCCATCTGACAAACCCTTAATTTTCTTTAATTATCAAATTTGTTTTTAGAATACAAAACTAGAAGTGGCACTCCATTGCTTGAAACAGTGTAGAATCTCAGGTTTCTAATTGGAGTAACTCAGGCAATATTCCAGATGATAATTAAGGCAGTGAAGAACCAGAAATCTTCTGGCTGCTTTGAAAATTAATCTCTTCTCTTGTTTTCATTTCCCTTGCTTACCGTAACTGTGTTCTAAGTATTTCACTTCAGTTTTCTCATTAGATTTTAGGTGATATTTATCTAATGTATTTTCTCAATCAGATTAATGTTATTGCTTATTTATGTTCCTACAAACCTCTCTCAGACTATTTTGTATCATACTTCTGCCATCCTCCATGCTTTTGCTACCTTGTGCTAATAAAAGGAAGGGACAGAGTAGATGGCGAAGATTCCAGTCATGAAAATTCAAGATGTTTTACTATGGCAGAAATGCACATTTGCAAAAATTTCAGAAGAGTTGAATGACTCAGCACATCGTTGTTCCACTACACACAGTATAGAAAAAAAATCTGAAAACAAACAGTATGCCTTCCCTGAAATGATCTTTTTGCCATACACATCCCTCCTCCCTGTCAGACAAAGCAAACACTCCTGAGGAAAACCAGCACAGCAAACCAGCCTTGAAATATGGGAGAGATCTGTCCAGAGAAAACTGCAGTATGAGATTTCAGGATAAGTTTCCAAAATGCCAGAATGAACTAGAGGTTGTCACACCTGCATGTGGGTGTTTCACAGCTATTTACCTAATTTTCAAAGTGCTTTCAAAAAAGTTTGCAAAATTGAGGCTAACATCTTCCGTTAACTATAACTGCTGTTATCAGACCTTGCAGAAAAATCTGATACCTGCACACAATTAAAGGATCTGCAAACTACCAGTCAAGATAAAAAGATCGAGTGCTGTCATAAATCTGGCTGCCTCATAGGGTGAGCTCACCAGCAGTTGAAAAAAAAATGCATTTGTATTCCTACATGCATTTGCTTTGCATGAGGATTACTTGCTCAGGTATGGCATACCAGTTTGACTATTTCCTTCCCAGTATCCACCACAGAATCATGGAATCATCTAGCTTGGAAAAGACCTTCAAGATCATCATGTCCAATCTGACCTACCAAGTTCCATCAATAAACAATGGCAAACTTAGGACACAAGTGAGTTTGTTTGTCTAGGACAGCATCTGTGTCTACAAATGCTCTCAATTCTAAGTTTCCTAATGCCTGGGCTCTAAGCTAGAGAGACCTGTAGAAAGGCTAAGGACTCATGCCTACCAACATAGAGAACTCAGTATGTCTTCTCCATATGGTTTGCCTCTGATGGCAGTTGCAATTAGTATGCCACAGCCATGTCACTCTGCATTTATTTTGCCATAATTTTAGAAAATAATGTTAATTTTTTTTCTTTCTTATTTTAACTGTGGGAAAGTTTGGGAATCGTCACAGTGTGGAGCACTGACAGAGTAAAGTTTTCAAAGCAGTTTTTTGCTTTGCATTCCTAATACTGTGTTTGTAAATTAAAAAAAAAAAAATCTTATGACCATAGTCTCAGGGAATCAGGAAGTAACATTTCATGCCTGTTTTATTCTATACTATGTAGCAAGGCTTAAAAGGTGAAAACAAATGATAATGTCAATACTTTTGTCATCAATTAATTCCAAATGACTTCCTTCTTCCTCCAAATTTTACGATTCTTTGTCTTCATATGTGAAAGATGAATAAAATACTTTAAGAATCTGTGTATGGAGGTGCAATTTCTGGGAAAAAAAAAAAAATGATTAGCCTATTAATAATGGTTGGGCTGAAGAACTCATTTCCCTACACAGAATCACAGAATGGCCCGGGTTGGAAGGGACCTCAAGGATCATGAATCTCCAACCCCCCTGCCAGGCAGGGCCACCAACCTCCCCATTTACTAGACCAGGTTGCCCAGGGCCCCATCCAACCTGGCCTTGAACACCTCCAGGGACGGGGCATCCACAACCTCTCTGGGCAGCCCGTTCCAGCACCTCACCACTCTCCTGGTAAAGAACTTGCCCCTAACATCCAACCTAAATCTTCCCTCTTTCAACTTAAAACCGTTCCTCCCTGTCCTGCTGTTATCTACCCTTTCAAAGAGTTTACTGTACTGTAATGAAGAAATAAAAGATGAAGAGCTTATTCAACATGAGTCTTCTTTAAGAGAATACAGAATATCTATTTCTGATCACTTCTGAACAAGTAATTGTTACCACTCCTAGTTTTCAGAAGAGATATGAGACAAAAAGCTGTGTCAAAACCAAATTAGGCTTTGTGGCTATTTTTATGTGCTGGATGACATTAATTCCTCTGGTTTCTTTGCTTGAAATTAAGGTACTGGATTTCCTTTTGAATATGTCAGAATAAAAATAATATTGATTAACACCTTTGGGCTCAAGCTCTATACCAGTCTGATCAATCATAAACTGTTTCCAGGCCAGGAACAAGCTTTCTAAGTGGCTTGCATAGAAGGCAGGCTAAAATTTTCTTCCATTACCATTATCCTTTTGGTGGGTTTTTGGTTTGGTTTTGTAATTTTTTCTTCTCAGTTGTGTTAATTGTTTAGCACTGAGTGAACCTCCAAAAACTGCAATTTAAGCTCTATCAAATCCAGAAAACCTTAAAAAACACTCCAGGACTGTTGGTCTCATAAGTAAGCAAAATTCAGCAGTAAGAAATCTAGGCAATTTCCATGTGTCCTACATTTATAACCAGTTATCACTTTCACTTCTCTGCAAAAATTATTTTAATAGAATCATAGAATCCTTAGAGTTGAAAGTCCAGATAGATGACATCAGTGGCTCTTCCCTTGTCCACTGATGCAGTGACATCATCATAGAAGGCCACTAGGTTGGTCAAACAGAATTTGCCCTTGGTGAAGCCATGCTGGTTCTTCCGTATCACCTCCTTGCCTTCCATGTGCCTCAGCATAGCTTATTTTATTTTGCTGCCTGTTAGACTGTATAAAGTATCATTGTCTAACACTAACATTAAAAATATTTTAGCTACAGATTACTTCCAAGTGCACAAAAATAAACCCAGGAGGAAAAACAATTATGTGCTTAATGTGACAATAGCCTCCTTAGCATAAATGTGTGCGTCTGTGTGTGTACATATACCTTCATATTGTCTTTGGAGAACCATTGCAGACATAGCCCAACCTTCCATCACTGAGAAACATGGCTATTCTAGACAAGAATACTTTTCATCCTCAGAAGTGAAGAAACAAAGCAGATCATTTAACAACTGATTCTTACCCAGAACAAAAGTCACTTACTCCCTCGTCAGTTTCATCTCAGTTCTGATGAAGCTTGCATTTCACCAAACCTGGCACTGTATTTGATAAGCTATTGAATTGGTGGCCTTCTCTCTGTTCAAGCGAGCTTTTAATACAAACAAGACTGATCTCAATGAAATTTCATCCCAAAGGCTGCCAGTCAGGTGCCCTTTCTTAGCACATGTAATCCTGTGGATCAAGCTTTGAATTGAATCTTCTCAAGCTGTTGCTGTAAATAACTTGGTAGACACTTTGTATTGGGCAAGGTCTTTTTCAATATTTATTTCCTCCTCAGAAACCCTTAAAAACAGAAGAATGAAATATCCAATGTGCCCAGGGACTGTTTTAACATGGAATGGGATTTTAATTTGAAAACTTCAGTAAGTTCTATACTCAGCCCCATACTGAAGGGGATCACAAAAATTTTGGGGGCATAAAAGGCAAATAAGG
Source organism: Gallus gallus (assembly GCF_016699485.2). Lineage (NCBI taxonomy): Eukaryota > Metazoa > Chordata > Aves > Galliformes > Phasianidae > Gallus > Gallus gallus. Next base: position 178,059,321 of record NC_052532.1, read on the forward strand.
TAGACGTGGTGCTTTAATCTGCTCATGGTGAGGCTTCCAGATCATTCCATACCTGTAGTATCCTTTCATCACCCTCACTTGATCTTATGACCTACTCCACCACAAAAGAGAAGAATTAGGGTAGGTTTGATATGGGAGACTCTTAACATTAAAGTAAATACAGTTGCTGCAGGTAATTAAAACTGCACACAGATAATCTCTTCTAATGGTCATCTGGACAATCTTAGAGCCAAATATGGGAAAATTAAGAAGACAGAGCAAGGTAAATTCAAGTTGAGAACGTCCAGATGGATGATGCTACAAGGCATCTCTCTGCCTTTCCTACTTCTTTTTGCATCACACACATGCAAAACAAAGCATATGAATGACATTACTTACTGTGTCTAACCTATGGATCTTGCAGACCTTGGCTGCCATTAAATTCCAGGGAAGAATTCAATCGCCACAACATGGGCCTATTGTGCCATTTGAGGTGATGTAGAATATCTGGTATGGCCTCCAGTTGTAGTTTTAGAAGTGTGTGGATCTCACATAGATCCTACAGTCCTTTCTACCAGCTTTGTGTGGGTGGCTTCAACAATTTAGAGCATCCAAAATGTCCTTAGGCCTATATTTCGACATCTGTCTCCTATTCCCATTTTTGCAAGCTATGGAGAAGATGCATTTTCAATTTCAGGAGAATCCCTAAGTTTAAGATGACAAAGTAAAGCTCACTAGGTCAAGTTTACTCTTGCAGATGGGACAAAGAGATGGTCTCCTGCATTTTGGCAAGATACCTGTTGCCTTTTCTGTACATCTGCTCAGGTAGTCAGAGCTACAACAAGGAGAAGGACGTCCAAGAAACAGCTTACTGTCCGAAGCTTCCCTCACATTCACAGACAAACTCTCTGGGAGCTACTCTATCAGTCAGAAAACACTTCTATGCCTATTGCAGCTTGGAAGTGCAACCTGGGACATTGATCTCTTAGGGGTAAATGCACCAACATGTCCTGCTGAGGACTGTGGAGAGGTATGAGATATCATGCACAGGGCTGCATAGGGCTCTCCTGGTGAGGTGAGAGTCCTTAAGCCAACACATACTACAGCATCCACAGAGGGGCTCATGCTGGCCCTACAACCAAGTATCCCATGGAGAAAATCCAGGGAAACTGGATTGTTTGCCCCAAGCAGATCTGCTGTGCAGGCCAGCAGTGGGCTGGTGCTGGTCTTACATCACAATGAGCCCAGACTGAGCACAGTCCTGTAAGTGGAGCTGTGGGAGCACAGGGGAAAGTTCTCACCTAGCACACCTTAAAGGAAAGGTGCGGTCTCAGTTCCTTTATAGTCAAAGCGGGAATGGGCATAATTTAAAGCTGTACAGCTTTAAAAATAAAAAATAAAAATGCATTCACCCTTTTTTTCCTCCCACACTTTCATCTGGTGGAAAATCTGATTCAAAAGGGAGTAGTTGCTTCGGAAAATCTGGCTAGTGTGTCAGTTCACTTTGAAAAAGACTGGAGAACAAAAAAGCCCAGCTCCTGAGCTCATGATGACCCTTAAGGGAACTTAATTAAAGGTGATGGTGAATGAAAGGTAGGCAGTTAAGTGTCTACCCCAGACAGGATACGGTGAGCCAGACTTTTCAATATGTGTAGAGATGTCGTCTGATTCTTGCCCTCATCTCTCCTTCCCAGGTGAGTGCTGGAGCAGGGGAGGAGGTAAGCACAGCAATGTCATTTCTTCACTCCTGTTCCTCAGGGAATTATCTCCCAAAATTTGTATTTCACTCTGTTTCTTTTCACTCATATCAGGAATCTGACCCAGAACTTGCCTGCCACTTACCAAAAATGAAAAAGAAAGAAAGAAAGAAATCCTGTGCAAATAGGGGTCACGTTCCAGTGAACTCATGCTAAACATAACTTTTTCATTTCAGCTCTCCTGCCCGCCTGGTGGCTCAGCACTTAATACCTCTATTCCCACCACTCCACAGCCCTATAAAGACAAAACCTCTGCAGCACACAGCAGTAAGATAGCAGGCTTCATGGGGCTGGGTCACAGGACTTTTCATCTAAGTGAAATAATTATGATCATTTTACTTCACCTCCTGCCATTTCTTTCTCTGTTCTCCACTACAGAATTTTGCATTTGCTCTTCATTTTCACACTGCTTCATTAAAATCTCTCTCCAGTGCTCTCTCCTGCAGCTGCCCACAGACAGCTGCAAACCCTCTTGCCAGTGGGACCAAACCCTCTTGCCAGTGGGACCAGGCTGCAAATACCCCAGGCTGCTCTGGGAAGAGGGTGAGCAGCCCATCGCTGGAGCAAACCAGCAATACAACAGGCAGCAATCTATAAGAGCTTTTTTGAAACTTAGATTTTCCGTGCTTTGACTGGTGCTAGGCAGGGGAACTGTGAAGCAGCATGGTGTGCCTGTTAGCTTGTTACAGCTAGCAGAGATGAAATTGTGTGAATCCGATTAAATTGAAAGTGGGGGGACAAGTCCCAAACTAATTTATCTTGTCCTTTCTTATCCATAGAAGAGTGGATATCTTAATTTTGTTTTCATACTTCATCAAAATCAGGGAGTCAAGCCTACCTCTGGCATAGGACTCCTGTGTGACCTTGACTAGTTACTCTAATGAGATTGTGCTGATGCTCACCAAACTCTGAAAATGAGACCACAAGGGCACTTCAGTGCAGATGAGATGTCCACATTTCACATGGTAAATTTAACCACTTTGCCCTCCAATTTCCCTGCTCATAAGAAATGAAGATAATAACATTTTATCTATCTCAGTACTTTAGTGAGGCAAGAAATTGTGGTGATTGGCATACATTTCTAGCAAAAGTAAGTTAATTAATTTTTAAAGGCAATTTAGGATGGTAAGATGAAGGTGTTATATAAATACAAAGTATCTCACAACATTTTTGTCTTTTTTGTCTCTAAATGCATAGTTCATACTTGCAAATGTTTATATCAAATCTTTGTCTTATTAAATATAAAGCCAAGAAAGCATTTCAAAGAAAGCGGATTAATATTATCTTATTCTGTCAGAAAAATATTAACATTTGCAATACAGATGAAGGATGAGAAACAAACAACTGTTACAGAAAGCAACTTCAATTTGGAATATGTGCTCAAAGTCTCACACTAACAAAATGTCATTGGCCTTCTAATAATTATAAATCATAAGTTTCTGACACAGAAGGTTACTTCGCTTTGGACTTCATATAATGGATAAAGATGAATTAATCACTGGAGTAGAAGTTGTTCGTTGCCTAGGAACCAATGATCATGACCTCATTGCATTCAGTATACTCAAACAAAGGGCAGTCCCAAAGAATAAAACATATCTGATGCTTCAGGATGACTACTTCCAAAAATCTAAAGGCAACTCTGAACTACATCAGCTCAAAGGAAAACATGTTCTTCAGTAAAATATTTTAAAGGAACTGTGCTTATATAACTTTTTTTTTTTCTTTTTCTTTTTCTTCTTTTTCTTTTTCTTTTTTCTTTTTCTTTTTTCTTTTTCTTTTTCTTTTTCTTTTTCTTTTTCTTTTTCTTTTTCTTTTTCTTTTTCTTTTTCTTTTTCTTTTTCTTTTTCTTTTTCTTTTTCTTTTTCTTTTTCTTTTTCTTTTTCTTTTTCTTTTTCTTTTTCTTTTTAAATAACAGTATTGAAACACTGAAAAACATTGCCCACAGTGGTGGTGGATGCCCCATCTCTGGAGACATTCAAGATCAGCCTGGATGGGGCTCTGAGCAACCTAAACTAGTTATAGGTGTCTCTGTTCATGGCAGGGAAGTTGGACTAGATGATATTTAACAGTTCCTTCCAACTCAGACAATTCTATGATTCTAACTTTCTAATGGGAGTCCTAGGAGAGTTAGCTGTTGAGATCTCTGTGCCGGTGACAATACTTTTTAATGAACCTGATGATGATGATGATGTTTGAAAAGAGTGGAGGACATATGGTTCGAATAAATTATTAAATGGATGGACAGAATTCTGGATAATTACCAATTCATTAGTTTAGCATATATTCCACGTAAAACAATGGAAAAGGTAGTGTGTCCTTCAAAATTAATTCATGTCAGTCAAGTAGGTGCTGTTAAAACTAGGTTATGATCTTTCAGATTAGAAATTAATGTAGCAAAGGTGACTTAAGATGTTACTTACTTCGGCAAATATTTAGTCATTTAAAATATTAGAATATCATATTGTGATAATAAATCATATTTTGTTGTCTATAGAATGCCTGCTTGATGAATCTAGAAAAGGGTAAATGACAACACCTGAATATTGATGGGGAAATTTCAGTGAAAGAGGGTGTTCTCAGTGGGCTTCTTTAAGAACTGCCACTACAACTTACATCATTGAACATCATTAATCAAGACTAATAAGAAAAAAATTCCTGCCAATTTAGAGATTAGTGAAACAGTATAACATGACAGGAAGTGGACATTCATTTAGAGCAATCCATCTGTTCAATAAACTAGGATCTACCGAAAGAAAATGTATTCTAATAGGTCTCTGAACTTCTATTGAAAGATGAAGCTGTAACATCTAAACTGCAGGTTTCTGTTAATTGGAAGGTAATTACAGAGAAAGAATAATCTTTTATCTTTCTTCTATCCTCTATCTCTAAGCCTCTCTGAGTTGACTGAACTTTCCATTTGCCCAAGAGAAGCTATCCTTTATTTAAATGGAAGATCATTTGTCATAGGTCAAAGAAGTATGGTTCAAGAAATGGTTAATTGATTCAAATATACAGGACATCAGACTAGATTTCTGGTTGCTTCTTCTAGTCCTAAAACCTGTAAATCACAAGAAGGCTAACACATAAGAGTGTCAGCAAGGAAGGTGTTAAGGATTTTGCTGATAGTCTTTGATGTGTTTTACATTAAACAGTCGTCTGATGTGAAAGCCAGAAATCTGAGGAGCAGTGACAAGACGACACTACTGTAAGGCTGAAGAGCCACATTTGTTTGCTGACCCACTCATAATGAGGCCAATAACTCTAAACAGAGTAGACCAGTCTGCATAGAAAGTGTGGAGGACGTTGTTATCTTTAATGTCCTACTGAAGGACATTCGCCCTGAGTGCAGACTGGTGCTCAGAGCACTCTCCTGGGAGACTGGATAAACCAGTTTGAATTGCCAAAGTGATTCCTTCTAAACAAGGGTTATTAGATTCCCACTTGAGATTTGGGCTTTTATTTCACTTCCCCCCATCCCAACTTGGACATGCTCCTGGATGCCTTCACAAGTCAGAAATGGTACCTCAGTATTTCCTAGAAACCTTGTGTGGCATTACTCTTCTTGCTTTTCTTCACTTCAACAGTTTGCAGGTGGTTTGAATGAACTGTGAAGAAGAAAGAACATGAAGTTAGTTCCTAGGAATCTTAGGGAAAAAAAAAATATTAATACAATCCATGTTTTGTCGTGGACCTACAATGTGAGCGAAGGACTTATTTTCATATTTATCCCATTCCTGGCACATTTTCAATGTTTTCTATAAACTGCAATGTCATCATCATTGAAATATATATTCCTCACCACAGTTTGTCTGTCACTAATTTTTTTCCTTTTTTGGCATTTTTGCTTTACCTTCAAGCAGAATTGTGGTTTTATCAGATCTGTGAAATGCTGTCAGATCTTTGTAGTTCAGTAAACTGAACTTGTTCTCAAAATTATTTACTATCAACACATTTTAGTAGGACAGTAATATATGTTTGGTAAATACATAAAACTTCTGGTAAAATGTATTCAACCAAAGTAAATCTAAATTTTCCTCAGTTCCTCCCTGATTTGGAATAGCCACTCTTGCAAGTGTGTCTTCTGTTATATGCCCCTGCTGCTTGAAATTTTTAGATAGTTTTGAAATTGTCTTGCTTTTGCTTTTCTTTTCCACAGCAGTCAATAAGGCTTTCTTAAACATTTAAATCTTAAAATAAACCTGCTTAGTAATTGAGACTCTTAGAAAAATCTAGGTGCAAATACATGAAGGACTTCCCAAGTCTGAGGTGACACATCTGCTCTTCAGACTTGGAAAAGCATTTACTCTCCTCATCCATTTTCTCCCAACACCTGTCCTGACCCCAACACCTGCTAAGGCAAGCCAGGCCTCACAGCATTAAACAGACATCAGCGATGTGTACCGCCAATTCTAAAATCCACATTATGTCAGGAAAGAACAGAAAGGAGGGTCTGAAAAGCAAACTAACCTTGAAAAAAAATAGCCCAAATGGGCCAAACCAGCATATGTGAGAGATCTTCACAGAGAATGTAACAGCAACACTGAAACATTTTAAATAGTCAAAACAGGAAAAAGAGTTCAACTTAAGTGTAATCATGCCACAAGAGTTGTCCGAATAGTTCTTGGATCAATTCTCATTATGCTACTTGGAGTAATGTCAGAGCTTACTGGTTATCTTCCAGAGAATCTACCAGCTGCCCGCTATCAACATCACTGTGCTCCTACACTCGTCCTTTTCTCTTCATTCCAAATCTGACTGCTATTGTTGTAAAAGTTCTTTCCCCCAAACAGCAAAGAGATCCTATTTTTGTGCAGCTGTGTTAAGAACAGCCATTTTGTGAGCATGCACTTGACCTGTTTCACACTCTTACAATTATATGAATTCCTAAGTATTTCGGATAAACTATTCTTAATTATCTCACTATAAATAAGTTTGTGAAAAAAATGATGATGTATGTTATCCTGAGTACTCTGTAGTTCTGCTTGGAAACAACACTAGTATGAATCACACATTCTCCTTGGCCATGTAGCAGTCATTTTGCACTGTCTAAAACTGGTATCGCACCTGAGGAGCTGATGCTGAAGCCACGGGCAAAGCTGTGACTGCATGCAGTAAAGCACAGGAGATACGAAATTTATAAAGAAGAGAAGGGAAAGGACCTTAAGCAACTGAACTAGGAGATGGGTGTTTGGCTCTTGCCCACCTTGCTCTTTCATAAGGAAACAGCCAAGGAGGTTGTGGATGCCCCATCCCTGGAGGCATTCAAGCCCAGGCTGGATGCAGCTCTGAGCAGTCTGATCTAGTGGCTGGTGACCCTGGACATAGCAGGGGGGTTGAAACTATGTAATCATTATGGTCCTTTTCAACCCAGGCCATTCTATGATTCTATGATAAGTCACAGGAAATTTGAGGATCAACAGAGAAGACCAAAGCACATCTACCCAGCTAGTGGCTTACACAGCACATCTGTGCTTGGAAGCACTGAGCAGTGACAGTGTGAAAGGCACCGTGACATCTTAATTCTTCCATAGGTAAGGCTAATGGAAAAAAGAAAAAAAGAAAAAAAAAAAAAAAAAAAAAAGGTAGAGCACTGTGGCAGGAAACTCACTGTCTTACATCTGAACAAAATGCAGGTTATTTCTGTATGTATTTGTCAGATCAGCCACTACATTGAAGGAGAAAAACAGAACTGAAAATGTGGATGACTGCAAAGGTTGAACTACTTCTGACAGTCACTGGCAGGGGGGAAATGCATGTGCTGTGGATGAAGTCCTGGCTTCACTAATTGTGACAACAGATCAGCTGAGCTCTTTTAGAATTCAAATTTGTCCCTGAAGAGCAAACAAGTGAGCCATAGGTAACTACACAGAGTTGCAGTGAGACAAGTTGAATGCTGAAGCAGAAATAAGCAGGAAGGATACCAAACTTATCATGATTTTCACAAAGCAAGTGACTTCAGCCATATCTCCCTGAAGAGTCAGAGGAAAGAAATAAGGCGGAATCATTTTTTATTGGAAGTGTGTTCTTTCGTATGTACATTTAATTCTTACCGTATTTCTTTCACTCAGTTAAATTTCAGCCTGTTGTCATTACAGTTTGAAAACTTCCATCTTAATTCAGTAAATCTTTTTATTTTCAGACTGTGAGGGTGGAATCATCCTTGACTGAGTAGATCATATTTCAGGCACATCCTCTGATGCACTGTGGGTCTCTGTGGCACATAAGCACATACGTGAGCACATGAACTGAGAACTTCTTATGCAAAAAAGTTAACTGTTCCTATGCATCATCAGGCCTTTCAGTATCTAAGGGGAGGCTGTAAGAAAGAAGGGAACCAATTGTTTAGCCAGGTGTGTTGGGATAGGACAAGGGGAAACGGATTCAGACTAAAAGAGGGGAGATTTGGTTGGATATAGGGAAGTTTTTTTAATATATATTAAGGGTGGTGAGGCACTGGCACAGGTTGCCCAGAGAGGTGGTAGATGCTCCATCCCTGGAGGCACTCAAGGTCAGGCTGGACGGAGCTCTGAGCACCTGATTGAACTGCAGGTGTCCCTGTTCATGACCTTACTCCCTTCTAACTCAAACAATTTTATGATGAACAGTCATAGATGCCCAAGAATTAATGGGATCAGTGCACAATGGCATCTCACTACCTACACCCTCTTAGTGGCACCCTCCACCAGTGCTCAGGTCACAGCCACACAGTGTCCCCTCACTGCAATGAAGGTGACATGCAGGTGGCTCCTAACTGAGGTGAACTGCTGTGTCTCTTTACTGGGCTCAGTGACACTAAAAAAGTAGATAAGTAAGTGCTAAATGTAATTGATTATTTCCAGCAAGGGGAGTTGCTTCATCTCACATACTCTTGGACCTCCCTGTGTTGAGCTGCTAAGTTTCACATTTTTCTCAAATAATTTCAGCTTCTCAAGGAATGAGCAAGGGATGGGAGGAGGGAGGGAGACATTCCACAGCTCTGGCTTACAGACCACACCAAAACGTTCTCAGCAGGGCCACAAGCACAATCTGAAACCAGAGATGATTTACTGGGCTATTTCATTACAAAATAAATTGTTTATGATACTTTGTGAAACACACGCTCCAGTGTCCATGAAAACAGAATCTGTATTTATGAGGCAACACTTGTGAGAGGTAGTATAATTTTAGCGTCTTATACTCGAACTATGCTAAAAATATATTACTTTGTCATCAGGGAATGGTCATAGTGAAAAGAAAAAAAAAAAAACAAGATCACAACCTTGAGGACTGGATAGCTCTGAGCAGCTGAGAGCTAGGCCAGGAGTTGCAGCAGGCCACTCGCTGGAGGTCTGCTGGTGCAGGGCTGAAAAGCTCAGCCCTCAGCAGGCTGCTTCCTTCTGCAGCCAGCCTCCACTGGACAAAATCTTGCAGCATCTCCAGGGCTGGTGGAGGAAGTGAAGGGTTCATCTGGAGCCCTCGGGGCCGTACTTTCACCTGGGTCCCCCCGTCCTGCAAGGCGGTCGGCAGTGGGCAGCTGCGCTCTGACTGCGAGGTGATGCGTTCCCACGTGTCAGCCTTCTGGAACACAGCGGTAGCAGCTGAGAACAGTCAGAAATGTTGAAGTATGTGCACAATCATCAGAAATCGAGGGAGAGAGCCTCCGCTAATGAGAGGGAAGGTAAATAGAGCCTGAGAAACTGGAAACATTCTTTGGTTTGGCTTACAGCGGGGAAAAAAAATCTTAAAAGGCATTGTGCACAGCAGAGAGGCCATTCATCACAGGGAATGCACTTCCTCGAGTACAGTAGGGAGATGTGGAAGCCTGTCATTTTTCAGGCCATTACTCAACAGCTTCCCAGAATTTCAGAATGTGCCAATCTCTCCTCGAGACCCAGGTAAAGTGGCCTGGCCCCAAAGAGACCAACATGAAGATGGTGGCATAGAGTGTGGTTTAGATAGAATAAGGCAACACTTTGCGAGGCCTTGGAAGCCTACCATGAATTAAACACCAGTGCCTAGGCTGCAGCAGCACAGACAACCTTTCCTAAAGCCCAGTGGTATCCTGGGCTGCATCAAATGAGGGGTGATCAGCATGGAGAGGGAGGAGATTGTCCCCCTCTGCTCTGTCTTTGTGAGGTCCCATCTGAAGTACTGTGTCCAGGTCTGAAGCCCCCAGTACGGGAGGGATGTGGAGCTATTGGTTGGGGTTGGGATGGGTCCAGAGAAGGACCATGAATTATCAGAGGGCTGAAGCACCTCTCCTACAAAGACAGGCTGAGGGAGCTGGGCTTGTTCAATCTGGAGAAAAGAATGCTCTGGGGACATTCAAAATACTTCAAGGGAGCCTACAAGCAAGAGGGAAATCAAATTTTTACACAGTCTGATAGTGATAGGACAAAGGGGAATGCTTTGAAACTAAAAGAGTGGAGATTTAGATTAGATGCCAGAGGGAAATTTTTCACTGAGGGTGTAGAGAGGCACAGGCACAGCCTGCCCAGAGAAGCTGTGGATACCTCATCCTTGGAGGTATTCAAGGCCAGGTTGGATGGGACCCTGTGCAGTCTGATGTGGTATGTCGCAGCCCTGTCCACAGTAGGAGGGTTGGAACTGTATGGTCTTTGAGGTCCCTTCCAACCCAAATCATTCTATGATTCTATCTTGCTAGCCACATGTGTGAGATAAGTGTCCTAGGAACTCGTCAAGTTGTAGGTGGGTATCTCCTTTCTATGTGATCCATCAAATGCTGAAACTGATAAAATACTTACCATTCTGCTGTGGCAAGCATTAAAAAAATTACAGAAGTATTTTAGAACCAGTGATGAAATTTTCTCATCTGTTTCAGCATCTCAGAAGTGCCATTTCCCTGAATGTGAGAAGTATCTTGAATCTGCAAATCCAAAGTGAGGCGCAGTTTTTGCATTGTACAACCTGTGATGGATATGAACTAGGGTCTCTGCATGTCTGAGTGAGCTGAAAAAATAATCTCTGCTGACACTCATGTATCAGGGCTTGACAGGCTTTGAAAGTAATAATTGCATACAAAGCATTCTGGTTTAGTAGCAACATCAGGCTCTTATCTCACTCAGTTCACCGCATTGGCTGCCATTGTCCTTGCAAGGTTGCACACACAAACTCAGTCTCTACAAAACCCCACCAAATTGAGGCAAATTCACTCTGAAACAAAAATCTTACACTAAATCCCCTGTGAGGTGGTAGTAAGTTTCAGCAAGCATCAAGGGACAGGCCCAGTGAAGATTTTCCTGCCTTGTGGTTTTGCCTTTAATGTATGGGTAGCAATCATATTTGTGCCTACATTTCTCTGTTAGCAGTGCAACAGATCATTTCTAGTGGAGAAATGGTAGGAGAAAAGTTCTTCCAAGAAGCTGTACACATTAAAATACACGGACTGCATGCAGCGCAGAATTGTGCTAACAGGAGCAGGACTTTTTGTCAGCGAGGCTGCAGATGAGGCTCAATGCTGACTTCTGCAGCCCCATGGAACCTTTGATGCGCTGCCACCAGCTGCACATTGCAGCATCCCCACCAGAATGACTTTCTGTGGCTGCACTGCTGTCTCAACAAAGAGAGTATTTATAAGGGAGAACCATCAGCTCCATACAAAGCTTCAAATGCTTTTCCATGTTTATAGTATGAACACCTCCATAAAAATCCAAGTAGAGGATGAATGTTGAAAACTCCTGTTGAAGGGTGCAGGCTTAAGCAGAGTGCTTTTGTCACTGCTGCCATGAATATCGCTGACAGCTCCATGACACTGGAAATCCAGAAGGAGGGAGGGCAGTGCAGACCCTGTCAGTTTAACTCTTTATTGGAACTTGTTTAATGGGACTTTATGTTCAGCCATGTGAACTTTGAAATACCCAAGTTCAAATTTCACCTTCAGACTACTTCCCATCTGTTCTTATTTCAACCTCAGACTTTCCATCTGCTCCCATCGAGGCCTTCCTAATGCCATGCCCACTCAGACGGTATGGCTTTACCAGGTGCTTCTGTCTTGGAAATTTTATAGCATATAAGAAACAATAAAAATTTATGTTGTGCATGTTACCTATGTTAATTAATTCCATTGCACAACAATGTTTCTTAAGTGATATTGTCCAGAAAGTCTGTTAAAATCTACTGTAGACAAATACTGCAATATTTTATAGCTCCTAGCGCCAGATGGGTTTGGAGTTCAGACATTTGCGCTAATGCATTTTGCACTTGGGTGCTGTGCTGGGAAAAATCAACTCCCATTGACAAAGAGTTAACACAAAAATACTGCTGTTAGCTGGGGACAGTGAATGCAAGGTGGAGGTGTTGTTTTCTGTACTAATTGCTGCTGGAAAGGAGTATCTGATAAGCCATTAGTATGCCATTTTACAAATTAAGAAAAAAAAAGTGAAAGATGTTATTTCCTAATGCTAATATGTAAATATTTTCATGTCTGGAGGAGCAAGAATGTGCTGGCTAACAACCAAAGATGTGCTGGATAAAATCCCCTCCACCTGTTCCGAGAGCCGTTGTGCTAGAAGAGAAAGATAATGAAATAAACAGCATTAAGTCCCCCACCATAGCCAGTTCAGTAAGAATAATTCATGTACTAGAGAAATATCTGCTGTCCAAGGCATTCCTATAATTTCTTGCTTAAAATCAGTGAGCTCAAAGCCAACCAATATTCCGCACTCTGAGTACACACAGAGGGTTACACAGTGGGGCTTGTTTTGGACAGGGCTTTTTGTTTGCTTGTTTGTTCCATGAGGCTGGATAAACAAGGCGTTATGCCAAGTGAGAGTTTCTTTCTTTTGCTCTTCCTCTCTTCCAAGCACTCCAGTGGCTTCAGCTCCTACATGCAAGGAATCCAGAATGAGCCTAGGGATTTCACATTTGAACCCAACCACTGTTAGATACCAGACAACAAGGGCTTCCCCCCAGAAGCCATTTCAAAAGCAGCCTCCTGCAAAAGACACTGTCATCTCCACCTCTGCAGGAAGCTCCCGAATGGCCAAACAGAATTTGTTTTTAAGTGTCAGCTCCATCAACACCACATCATGGAGGTTAATAGGTGCAGAGCTGTTGAGGAGGGAATGGCCCTCAGCAACAAAAATGGAAGGAGGAGCTTGACTCACATTCATTTTCCTCAGAAAACAAAAAAGAGGAAGGAGGACGGGGAAAGGACAGGAGATGCAGACCAGTGTCTATTTCTGTGAACACAAAGCTTGGGTATTATCTTGTCCAACAATTTTTGGAAGGGACAAACAGCTACAATTAATGCTGTTCATTTGTTCAAGATTCAAAAGGGAAATTGTATCATTGTGAGAATGGGCATTTACGATAATGCTGTGATTCAAAAGCACTCTTGTGAATAAAAGAAATAAGTAGAATTTCCTGCTATTTTTGCTTTTATAATATGTCATGTCTATAAATCCTCACACAGCTGTGGTTATTTGTCATGATAATCACGAATCTTCATACTTTCCTCACATTTTAGTGCATGTGATCCGTTTCTGTAAAAGATGCCAACGCTGCAATTATCTCTATACTTCATTCCATATTATTTTGTTTTTAAAGTCACAATTTCACTTTGAGGGAGAGGAGACAATACCTGTGTGAATTACTGATAAGTCGTGATGCACAGATAAAAACTATATAGATACAATGGCCATCTTAAATGCAAACCACAGACTAAAATTTGATTTCATAAACTATCCAATGAATATTTATGTATAACAAATATATTCATGAACAGAAAAGAAGGCCACATTTGCAATTAATATTTGTCTTGAATAATTTTGATTTACGAATATGGACATTTTGTACAAGTTCACTAATTATCAATCAGTTTGCATGTTCATGAACCAGAATATTCTAATGAAAATTGAGAAAACAAGTTAATATCCATTACTACTAACAAGTCTTGAGACTTTTCTTCTATTTTTGTGTCTTCTAAAACATTTCAAATAATGTATTATTACTTAGTTGCAGGTAAGCATCATTCTGAAACTGACACTTTGTTTAACTTTCGTATATATTAATACGATCGTGACTCATTAGCATTTCACTCATTATTTTTTATTTGAATAGTGATGAGACTGAAAGACTTTGCGTATTAGTTGTAGGATATGGAGACTTCATTTTCTGTTTGGATACTTCCCAAATCCATACTGGCCAGAATTGCTACCATTTGTTGACCAATTTGTTGACTGAGCTACAGTATGAGAAATTTGTGGTCAAAAGTAGGTGCCTTTCACACTCTGCAGTTAAATATATTGCCAACTTGTCACAAGAGTACTATGGAATCACTCCCAGAGAAGGTGGTGGAAATCCCATCAGTCTTAAGAGTACAGCTGAAGAAGCCATTGGCAAAAGACGGCAATGATATGCTCCCCGGAGTAATCCCATACCAACAGCAAAGGGTTGGGGGAATTTGATGTGATTCTGCTCTGCTGATTAATCTGAATGGAAACATAACTCTGAGGATAATCATTATTTTTCCTTTTACTTCTGGAATATTTGCGAGTTCTCAAGAAAGGACTTTTTCTGGACTGATGTTTAAAAAAATCATATACCCCACACAGCTTCATTGCATTTTACCTGGCTGACTGTACACCATGTGGATAGATAAGAATGATTGTAATGAGAAACTAAAAGGGCTTAATTTGTGCATAATTCTACCCCGAAAAGCTAGTTTTACTTCAGTTCCCTGTTATTTCCAGGAAAGCTGCTAGAGGACAGGGCCTCAAAAATCAGTACAGCACTTTCACCTGTAAGCTACAGGAAATTACAAGATGATTTAGCAGCTTCCCAGGAACCAATATCAGCTGAAGGTGAAATTCCTGTTCACCCACCTCTGAATAGAGTTTATCAGCACAGGCCAGCTGTGGCCTGCTCCCCACTGCTCACTTCTCTTGTCATTTAAACAATGGTCAGCAAAGGCATTACTTTATCCCTGAAGCTCCATTTTCAAGGTTCTGTATTATGCATAAACTTTTCCGTGCTGTAAATTTGCCACCTGCAGCACAATCTCAGCTTCTCTTGTCTTCTCCTCACATGTACTGGCTGAGATGCCTGCTAGCTCACTTCAGCCAAAGGAGCTATGCTAGCTTAATTCAAAAAAGTATTTTTTTGACTATACTTCTCATTTTCAGCTTCATAGGAATATATGGATCCCATCTGGCCCATGAACCTGTAACAGTCCAGATGGAGTAGTAGGTCTCCAACTGTCCTCACCTGAATCATGGGAGGTTTATTCCGTTCCCCATCCCAGACTTCCAGGTCAGGATCTAGAGTACCCTGAGGATAACTGGTCTGACTTTTAAAGACAGATGTAAAGAAGTCATCAAGAATCTCAGCCTTTTCCTTATCCTTAGCATTCATGTTCCTCACCTTCAGTAAAAGCTGGAGATTATCTTTGCCCCTCCTCTTACTAATAATACATTCGTAAAAAAAATATGTTGTCTTCTACTGCAGTGGCCAAGTTGAGTTCAAGTTGGGCTTCAGTATTTCTAAATTTCTCCACGCATATCCTAGCAACTTCTCTGTACTCTCCCTGAGTTGTCTGAGCCTTCTTCCACAGGAGATAGATTCTCTTTTTCTCCTGGAGTCTCATGTTCCCTGTTAATCCACACTGGTCTTCTTCCCCTCTGGCTCATCTTACAGCACAAGGAGACAGACTGCTCCTCTACCTCTAAGACTTCCTTCTTGAGGAGCGACCAGCTTTCCTGGACCCCTTTACTCTTTAGGACTGAATCCCAAGTGACCCTCCCTACCAGGGTCCTAAATAGTTCAAAGTCCATCCTCTGGAAGTTCAAGGTAGCGGTTTTGATGGACATCCTCCTGACTTCACCAAGAACTGAGAACTGTTACCATTCTGTGGTCACTGTGCCCAAGACAGCTCCCAGCCTCCACATCTCCCACCAGTCTTCCTCAGTTTGTGAGCAGCAGGTCAAGTGGGGCACCTGCTCTGTTAGGCTTTCTTACCACCTGCATCAGGAAGCTATTTTCCACACATTTCAGGAACCTCCTAGACTGCTTCTTCTACACTGTATTATATTTGCAGCACATATCAGGGAAGCTGAAATCCCCCATGAGAACAAGGGCTGGCAATCATGCAACTTCTACCAGCTGCTTGTAGGACACCTCGATCATCTCTTCATCCTGACTAGGCGGTCAGACCCTCACTAGGATGTCCACCTTTTGGCCCTCCTCCTGATCCTTATCCATAGAGACTCAACCTCATCATTCGCAGCCCTGAGTTCAACAACATCAACACACTCTCCAACATAAAGAACCATGCCACCACCCCTCCTTCCTTGCCTATCCCTTCTGAAGAGCTTATAGCAATCCATTTCAGCACTCCAGTCATGGGAGCAGCCCCACCATGTTTCAGTAATGACAATTAAATCACAGTTTGCCTGCCACACAGTGACTTCCAGCTCATTCTGTTTGTCGTCTGTGCTGCATGTGTTGGTGTAGATACAATTCTGTTGAGCCATTTGCCTCACCTCCAACTCCAACACTGTTCCCCCAGATTAATCTAAAGTGAGCCTCATTTTATTATATTATGGTACTACATTCACAATGAATCCAGCAGGAGACATATCAACTCAGTTAGAATTTATTGCATTTTTAATTTAGGACAAAGACTTTCCTGGAATCAAACACATCATCATAATTTTAATAATTCACAATGAATTAGAAGTGAAGTGAAAAACACAGCAACATTGTCTTTTGTTACTGCTCTGTGTTGTGTAAGGATGACGGGCAGGGTTTAGATGATGACACTTGTTTTATAACAGAATTCTCTCTTGTTTTTTTCCTGTTTTTTTTTTTTTTTTATAAATGTAAGTTCTTCAGTTCTTTCTTCTTCCTGAAGGATTTTCCCAGCTGTGGGACTGGTACTTGGAGTATCTTTGAGCATCAACCTCTTCCAGTTTGTGAAAGGGAGTTTGACAAGTTCCTATTCCATCAAGAACTTGTAGCTCTGTTGGGCTTTGGCTGGAAATTAACTACTTTACTTACATAAACTACACTGAGAATGAGTTTCTCCTTAACATTCTCTGCTTTTGAAATGCTGGAAATGTCAGTTATGAATAGATCGTGATTATAGGCGTGTCCTGAGCAAATAGCTGGTTTGGGGAGGGTGCTGATTAGGCTTTTAAAGAAAGAAAAAACTGGTTTGACTCAAAACAGTATATTTTCTTTTACTTCTTAACAAAAAATAGTAACAATAGGGGAGAAAAACACTTGATTTATACAACCTGGAATAGCACATGAATTTTAAGACTAAGTTTCACATTTCTGAGAAAAGTTCCTTTTATCAGTCTCATTGAGGGCTGAGATGAAAGTCCAGATGAACTTCCAGATTCTAGATCCAGACTGGTGCTGTCTAGCAGAAGACATTCTTCCTGGCTGGGTTGTAGAAATGGGCACCCATGGCATCTCATTCACTGATTAAGCATTGTTAGATACTAAGCAAGTCAAAAAGAACCACAAGAGACTCCTCACTAGTGTGATAAGAATGTGGCATCTACATGCCATAACTGATGCCAATGAATATTTAAATATATAGTAGAGAGGAAGACTGGATCAGCATGTGAATCTCCCCAGATCAATCTGCAACACCACAGGTACAGAAAGAATAAATAATAACTCCCAAATTGCAGCTACCGCCTCAGCTCCTTGGACAGTTACTCCAGCACCAACTTTAGCTCCTCAGGAATCCCCTCTCCTTTTGTAGACAAACTTCTGTGGCCAATTGCAAGGTTTTCAGTGCTGTGCTGCTTCTTGATTGTCACTACAGATTATGTAAACCCAATATTACTTGCTCATCTTCAGCATACATAAACTCTAGTTGGGATGTCCAGGTAGACTGAGAAGTCAAGTTGTTTGCCTAAAATGGATTAACATGGATTTTTAGAGACTGTAGAAAAGTGAAAACAGCAGAAGCCGTAGTCATGCAAGTGAGAGCTAAAACGACAGAACACAGGAGGATTTGGCTTGGTCCTACAGTGAGTGCAATTTTGAACACCAAACAGTGTCTCCTGGAAGAGAGAGATAGGGACAGGCAGGGTTTACTCACTTTGGAAAACAACTCCCAGGAACTGAAAAAATTACTGCCTTCTGCATCTGTACTGATCGCTCAAACAGAACAAAATATATGAGGGTCATTCACCAACTTGGTATTGCAGGTTGACCTCCTGCTTTCCCAAATAGGATATATCTGTGAATTTGCCTCAAGAGTGTAGGCACCAAAAAGCAGCAAGGACTTCTTGCTGATGTGAGCTGTCAGATTCTATACAAGCAACACACTAACAATTTCCATGAGACAACAGAGGTCTGAACAGGGTATATGCTGTCCTCTCCATGCTAATCTGAAGTCAAATGCTTCCATGATTTTTGGTATTAACAGTAATAGCACATTCCAACATGCCAGCGCTATTGATCTTTCAAGGTCATCCACGTACTGCCCCTCAGCAAGGAATGTAGTACCACAACCATGAGGGAGAATCCTCTTTCCAGAAAAGAGCCAATTCCTATGCTTCACACAAATCTGGATTGGAGATTTACAGGATTACATTGAACATCCATCCTTCCTGGCAGTACTTAAAACTGGCCTAAGTTCACCGACAGTTTTCAAATTAGCTTACACTGACTGCTGATACTTTTCTTAACTCTCCCTTCATGCTCCAGTCCATCCTCAAATCAGTACTCCTAGTACAAGTATGACTTCTCACCTCAATCCTGTATTGAGTGCTTCCCCACCAAAAGTTAGTTATAGGACTAACCATCATCTAGCCTGAGCTGAAATATTATTGAGCTCCTCAGAGGACCTAAATTCTCATACACATTCACAAGACCCTGGCCTAGCAAAACATATAGCCTGCTGGTGTTTCATAGATGAGCAAGGATATCCTACATAAGCCTCCAAAGGACCCTGATTTATAAGTATACAACTGATTAATTCAGACCTAATTCAGAACAATTAAAAAAATCTGTGTCTGGAGCTGCAAACTTCATAGGGTTCAAGGTTCCTTTAGGCAGCAAGTGAGGTTAAATCCAGATCTTCCTCAGCCTGAACACACATCTCATGTCTCAGAGGGTAGCCAGTAATTAGATTCCTGGACTGCCAAGATAGTGTTCTCCCTTCCCTCTGAAACTGGGCACAGAGCATAAAAGTAATCATGATTCCTGGCTGAGAAGAATGTGTGAAATTAAAAATAAAGCAAAGGAAAAGGTTTAATAATTTTCAAAGTCTGAATTGAATTCATAATCTTTCTTTGAATTTTTGGAGCCAAGTAATCCAGGCAATATTTTAACTCCCTGATATACATGAAGCTGATTCTCATTCATGCTAATGTCATTTATGTCCTGCATTAATAGTTCATTTAAAGCTCTTTAGGTCTATTTACATCTCTAAAGCAGTGTAAAGGAGCCCTACTGTAAGTTAATGTAGGCAGGAAATATTTTCTCCACTATTATTTATTCAGCTTTGTGTGAATTTCTTTGGTGTGGAAACTATATGAAGCTTTAATTGAATGTGTCCCCAGAAGTCTTAAAATATTACTACTAGAGATAATCATTTCCAAGAACTGTTCTCTAGAATTATTATGTACCAGTCTTGCTAAGGACACAAAGACTTTGCAAGTGATTATGAGTTATCATACAGAATGCTGGGGCTTTTGCCAGAACTTACATGAAATGGAAGCATTTACATAAATGAAAGGGCTGCCTGATTTTTCTCATGGCTTCCTTGTACACTTGCAAAATTTTCCTACATGTTGCATCACCAGCTACTTCATACTTCTGTCTAGATCATACAGTGTGCAGTTCTTCTCCGTGCAGAAAACTTGCAGAGCGTATTTTTCCCAACATGTTTATGGGCATGAAGGGACTCCAATCAGCATGTCATGTTCACAGCAGTGAGTTCAACTAAGGTTAAAGCTAGCTCTGCGTCTTTACTGAGTTATTTTAGACTGAGAATAGTCCAACTAAGCTCCAAACAAAACCGTTATGGGGTGCTGCTGTAGAGTTTTTCTATTTCTTATCACTAGAGCCAACGGCTGGCACACTGATCACTGCATAAGAGCTTGGCTGGTGTTTCATTTGGTTGTACCGAACCAAGTTGATCTTGCTAAGCTTTCATCTCAAATGTAAACTATCTGAGCCGCTGTAAATAAGCGCATCTACGGGATAAAATAACAATTGCTTTAAAAGGAAAATGTAGTATTTGCCTTCATGTAAAAACAATTCATCTGTAAAATCTCTATTTATCTCCCTCATTCTTTGTCCACTGGACATATCCTGCAGCTTCAACCACTGAAATGTAGCACACAAGGCTGTCAACCATGCTAACTTAAAGATCTTTGAAAAGAAAAATTGTCGATAGAGAACGTTGATTTAAGCAGTACTTCAATTGCAAACTGTTGATTATTCTGAATTTCTTTCCCAAAGTAACCACTCTGAAAACCTGTTTCCTTCCTTCATGAAGCTGAAAACAATCTCAAAGCCTTACCAGAATCTCTATGGGGCCAATTTTTCAAATTACCAGTAATTCCTAGAATAAAAACACTGTATCTCACTTCCAGCAATGCTTTACAAATTCTCTGGCTTCCTTTGAACTAAATGCACCTTAGTTCCCTGCTTTATTCTTCTGTCCTTCTCATTTGTCTGAGAGGCTCTGTTGCTTATTGTCAAAAGAAAGGTAAATGTCTACTATTAGAGACAAAATGGAAATATCGGCCGGGGCCTGAATTCATTCCACTTAGCTGTAGACACCAAACTAAAGTGCATTACTTAGAAGTTCTCTAAGCTGCCCATAGAGTCAGTGGAGAAAGAAAAGCTTTACTGGAGGCAGAATTGTCTATAAAAAATCACCTGCTTGATTGTCTGGGAAAGACAATAGAGCAGTTGGGTGACTAAGTCAAAGTTCACAAGGTTATCATGAACCTGGATCTGAGTTTACAGTTGATTCTTAGAACAAGATACAAGAATTTTAACATATATTTCTGTTACGTTATTCAGCCTGAAAAATTAGATTTTCAGTAGTGGGCTCACAGAATTATTTCAGTTGAAAGGACCTTTGGAGGTCAAGTAGTTGAATCTTCTGCTGAAAAGCAGGCCAACTCCAACATCAAGTGAAATTGGTCAGAACCTTGTCCATTTAATTTCTGAACATGTCCAAGGGTAAAGACTCCATAACAACACTCTGATTTTATTTAAAAATAAACAAGGTTGAGAAGTAATATTGCACAGAAACACTTTGTGAGCTGTGAGTTTAAGGCCAGACACACCAGCAGAGAGAACAACATGGAAAATATTTCTGGACTTTTTAACCAGAATGAATGCAAACTTCCGTCTACATGAGCATCCAGGGAGGTGAGCCAGCATGAACACACAGTACAGCAATGAGCATTGCACAGATCTGCCGCATCCAGGATCACACACGGCGTTTTGAAGATGTCAGTGCTTACACAGATTTCCATGGATTGTGATCACGCACACTTCTGCTGCAGCCCCACCTTATTGCCATACCTTCAGGAATAAATCAGATTTTCTTCACACATTAAAAAACATGTGAACCCTTGACTTAGATTTGCTGCATGTGGAGACTTTATCTATCAGTAGCACTCCCCAAGGCACATATATCATTACATGGATTGAGGGGAAAAACAAAGTATTAGCTCAGCAGTTCTTTCAAGGGTAAAGAAAAGTCTAGGTTAGAATCTAAAAGGACTCCAAAATACAAATATCGACCCCAACAAAATTATTTTCATTATCCATACGTCAGATATCTTCTTTTTCTTTTCAAAAAATAAGAAATTAACCACCACTTCCACAATTTGCACAACGGTCTGAGGCTCTCTGTTTCAGGCACTTTACTGGGAAAAAAAAAACATTCTATCTGCAGGCTCATGGATGCTGTTATAAGAGCTTATGGACAGCAAATATTTCTTGTCAACTTGCAGCGTTTGTTTCTGTTTGTTTTCCTAAAAGCTGCCTATGCTGTCTCTTTTACAAATTAATCTGAAATTTCAAAGACCACACACTTGGCTTTTCCATTTATTTTTTTTCCAGAAGCCCCAAAAAGGGAGCGAGGAGCCTTGTTAGAATTATTTCTTTCCAGAATAGAGCTTGAACTGGAATTCCACTGGTGCAATGTTATTTTGTTCTGGCCTCTATCCATAAGTTCCATCTTCATATTAGAAGTTTATTGTCATGCTTAAGCTAGAACTGTGTCCAGCTGGGGAGATACCATTCACCTCCCCTCATCATCTTACTAAATATTCAGAGAATGAATTCAAACAGCTAAAAATGTGTGGCTCATAATATGCAGCTTGAATTTATAGTAACAGTATCCACACTCTAATAAGGAATTTGCAAGTTAAAAAGATTATTATCTTTGTCCTCAAAGATTTATGTCCTTAACCAGGCCAGATCCATATTAGCAACGATATGCTAAGCAGTCACTTAGTTCAACAGCCAACATTTTTCCTATCCTCCTTTTTGCAGCAAAATGCACAAGGCTCAGGAATTCAAAATGAAATTGAGGTTAAGATGGCATAGTAACTATTTAGTCCATACATTTTCAAAAACTACATTTTTAAGTCTGTTATCCCACTAAACAATTTGAAACAGAAGGACCTGAATAACATTACTGCCATTGCAGGAAAACAGCTAAAAAATCCTCAGGAAATTACTCTTTTGATCTTAATAATATGTAAATTTTCATGTGATCTCTGCTGACAGCCCAGTTTGAGGTCAAATTTGTTCCTCAGTGCAAACCCTGCAGTTTTGTATGGAAAAGGACGTCAGTCTGCATCACTCAAGGGCTTCCTTATGTGAATGTTCACAAGGTAAATACTGTGGTCATGTTTTAGAGACTATTTACCAGTGTAGTCCTTCGGGAGCAGTCACTTCACTCTCACTGCCAGAGGTGGTTTGGTAATCCTCCATTAAAAATGACAATCAATCACCTGCTTCATCAAGTCTTGCTTGCCGCAAAATTGTATGTGCAAACTAGCTATTCTGTATGATGGAGGTTAATTAGATCATCTGTATATCTAGAGGGCTCAGAAGTTTAAGATGAGTTGGGGATGAGAGAAACTGATGTACAGAGATAAAGGAATAAATTTGGGTTTTGTTCACCTAATGCAAACAAGTGGGAATACACACAGAAAGTTCCCATCTGCCCACACAGCGCCTGTGGTCCTGGGACAGCAGCAGCGTCCTTTGGGGCCCCATGGGCTTCAGGAGTCATTGCCTTCTCTCCAGCACCCACATGGTGCTACCTGCATTGAACACTGTTCCTTAATCCTCAACAGCTTTCTGGCACAGGCATGAAATATGGGCGTCTCAGATGCTTTCACAGCAGTGAGGAATCTCTGAGGAGATGACTTCCACTCTTCTGCTTCTCTCATCAGGAGCCGTCATGAGCTGGTGTCTGCATCA
This sequence comes from Gallus gallus, assembly GCF_016699485.2. Classification (NCBI taxonomy): domain Eukaryota; kingdom Metazoa; phylum Chordata; class Aves; order Galliformes; family Phasianidae; genus Gallus; species Gallus gallus. Next base: position 178,082,483 of record NC_052532.1, read on the forward strand.
CCTTCATCTCTGAGCCTCCAGCAGAAGGCACAGGAGTATTGTGGTGCTTTCCAAACAACTTAAGCACTGTTTATCATTGCAATTGCCCAGGGCAGTATGTTTTATTTTATATCCTGAAGGTAAATTCACATTGGAATACATTCTTTTTAAAAGCCAACCCCTCTGGTGCAGTAAAATACATTAGGTTTGATGTGCTTGGCCATGAAAAACTTTCCTTTTGCCAAGGCTACATTGTCTGAAGTCTCAAAGTAGGAGTTATCATGTTATTTGAGATGAAGGGCAGAGTAATTTGTGGTGCTTGGGCACGACACATGTAATTTTACACTTTATCTGTAGGTGTGATCCTGAATTCTGCCAGAGAAGGCACCTGGTATCAATGTTCCTTCTGGCACCGGTTCAGGTGAACTCACAAATTCTGAGGAAAAACACACATTTCTGCATAGAAAAATAACCTCAAGTGTCCAGGGAGGAGCTAACATTAGAAATGGGTGACCTAGCTGGCAATCTGTGGGTGACAGAGAAATAGAGGGAGGTATGCTGCTGGGTCTGGGGGGAATTTTTGGTTTGGGGGTAATGTGGCAAAAGTCACTGCTATGTATCTCTGCCTATGTTTTAAGAACTGTCGGGAGAAGTTTGCCCACACTAATGTTTTAATGCAGTGTTTATCCTAGAGCATGTTAAATAAAACTTCATTTTGCTCTTGGGAGGTACTGTTCCTGTTATCTGCCTGCCGTTGCTATTTGCTCCTGGCAAAGAGGTACTTGAAGGGAAGGAAGACTTTCATCACAGTGTTAGTGGATTGAGATTTGCAGCAGTCTCCAGATAAATGATGTTTCTGTGGGCAGGAGAGGCACCGAGCATCAGAGGAGATCATTATTTAGTATCAGTGCTGAGAAGGCCGTTCCCAGTGTCAGTGCTGGGCTGAGCTATTTAAAAACACTCCTGGAGCTCCTGTGGAACAAGTTCATCACATTCATCCCCCTGATCCAGACCATTAGCATGCGAGTGCATGCTCCTCACAGAGAGAAACGCTGCACAGTCTGATCCATTTTTCAAGCTGTATTTCCAGAACTAAAATTGTCAATTGTAGGAACAGCCATTAGTTTAAAGCTGGGTCAGCTAGTGAAAACTGCTAAACAGCCTCATATTTCCATTGCAGGATATGGATCTTGTTATTCACATATTTGGGTTTTTTTGTTTTTTTTGTTTTTTGAACTGCAGCTCTGATACATATATATAAAAGAAGTGCTATGCAGCTCATAAATGGAGGTGACTGATTTCATTGAAGATCTCTGTGTAAAAACAATGATAAAAGATAGATGGCACAGGATGTAGCAGGTTGTGCTTACAGGACTTGCCATACCTGAGACAGAATAGTACTGAGACAGATCAGGGTAATGAGACCACTGGTTACTAATTTCGCCCACTAAATAAAAGAAGCATGTTCCAGCTATCATGGCTTACCATTGGTAAAAGCACCTGTGCTTTGAACTAGATAATCAGTAACACAATTTTGAAAAAAAGATTTTTACACATTTTACTTGTGGCTTTGTGTTTTTTTCCTAACTGTTTCATATTGTTCCTTACTTCTTCATCAAATCAATAAGAAACAAACACTCAAATAGTGAATCTGAATTTATCTGTTTTCTTCCACTGCCATGAAATGCACTTTTGAAGACCAAAGCTAGCATCTCTGCAACTGAGGTTTAAGTGTCATTTGGCAACCTGAATAAAAGTTGAGATATTTCCCTTAACTAGTATCTTTAAAGCTATGTATTGAGAAAGCACTCTCTAATCCCTTCTGCAAATACCCCAAACAAAGCATAAATGGGTCCTGCCATTAATAAACCATAAATGGGTCCTGCCACCTTTTCCTGCAACTCCAGCAACCGCATCTACTTCTACTTTAAAAGAAACTGTGAGAATACTTGACACGCTGTCTGCTGAGACACAATGAATTTAACCTATTTGGCTGCACAGTTTTGAACCTCTGAAGAAAATCTGCAACAATTCTGCAGTTGCAATATGTCACTGGATATTTCAGATAATATATGAAAAATATATGTATAAGTTGTACTAAGGCATACGATTTAGTGGGGAAATATTGATGGTAGGTGGACTTGGAGGTCTTTTCCAGCCTTGGTGATTCTATGACTCCATGATTCTGTGCACATTCACCAGTACTGAAATAGGCTGAGGGAGAGAGATGCAGAAAAACATGTTGTAATTGTTTGCAAATTCTTAGATGTTTATTAATTTTCTCTACTTGAAACTGTACTTGGTACACAATCAAAAGCAACTACATAAAGGAGCTTGCCTTCTTTTAGAGCATTCTTTCCATTAGCAATAGTATTAGAAGGCCAAAGGGAGGATTTCTGAATGGAAACCTTGTTGACAGTTGTGGTAATCCAGACTGCAGTTGGCTATTCTTCCATGTGTTACTGGGCTGGGATTTTTGTTTATGGTTCTGGTTGATCACATTTTCATGTTCTGGACAGTCTTTGACAGACAACTTTAAACTAGAAAAGCACAGCTAAAACCTAAAAATATGCTCAGTCAGAAAAACCTTTTACTGAATTCAGGAATTACTACGCTAGTCAGTTTATAAGGTATATAGATACAAAAAAGTCCACAACAGCTATTGTCAAACTCAGACACAACCTTTCTTTCAACACTGCTCAACTGAATATCCACGAATTTGCCATTGTATATCGTTGTAATAAAAGGTGAGTGCCTCAGAAACGGATGAGCACAGTAACAAAGCACAAGTAGCCTGACTCACAGGACTCACAGGAGCTCAGAGATGCAAAGGTTGGAATGAAAACATTAGATCATCCAGTCTGTCCCTTTAATCTGAACCATAGAGTCTCATCCAGTTACTCCTGTACTGAAGTCAGCCGCTTCAGCTTGCCAAGAAAATCTTTTGAAATGACACCGAGCCCTAATGTGTGAAGAAGTGGTAATTCCTGCCAGTCAAGTTAGGTCCCTATATTTTTCCATTATGATCTCTGATAAAACTGAATTGTGCTCAGTGAATGTGCACAAGGTACATTTTGAAGAAAAAAAGAAAAAAAAACATGCTGCTTGCAGCAATGATAATTAACAGTGCTTTCTATTTATCCTATATATGTCCAGTAAAAAAAAAACTATCCTGTGACTGTTACCACAGCAAGCCTTCTTTCCAGAAATCAGTAGAGAAATAGGGAAAAAAATGGTAATGAAAATGTCATAAACATCCATCCACCTACCCTTCAGTATCTGAGGATCCAGAAATTGCACTGTAAGTTTTGTATTGATAAACAAATCAAGATTATTTCAAAATGGGTGACTGGAGGGTGGCAGGCAGGACAGAATCATGACCGTCTGAAAAGCAATAAAATACATACAAGAAATATACCACTAATGTTCCAAATACAAATGAATGTATGATCCTTGTCATTTGCACTTGAGCTTCTAAGGTTTTGTTTTTTACTTCAGCTGTTCGGTGGTTTTTTGTTTGTTTGTTTGTTTGTTTGTTTGTTTTTTATGTGTGTTAATTTATATATGACGAGTGCTGGAAAATTCTTGTGCACTGACACGGAGCTTTGAACTACAGAACCTTTCATAATGCCACCTGTTACAGCCATACCTATAACAGCCTTGCAGAAAAATCCATACATGCACACACAGCCACGTGTTAACAATGTATTTACAGAGAGTGCATCTACCCTGGATCTAGTGTACAACCAGATCTCGTGTTGCACAGATATAGGAACCAGGTGTTCAGTTCAGAACACCATCTCACCCAAACCATTCATTCATTTTTCTAAACAGCAGTTTTACCAACAGCCTTAGCCTCTATCAGCAAAACTCAGCATCTCTGAATAAAGGCCATTCTTTAAATCCTTTTAAAATAAATAGTCCATCCTAAACTATTTTCCTGGCCGATTTTGTAATGTTAGGGATGTGTGTACTCTAAAACAAGTATCATTTTTTCTTTATCAGCTTTGCTTGGTAAAGTAAATTGTTGGAAAGAGAATATTTAAGTTATATGCAGCCCTCCTCACAGTGCCTGCCAAGAAAAGTTACATATATGAAGATACAGCAATGATTCTAGAATGAAGCACGTTTCATTGGCTAATGACTTCTTGGAAATTTACTGACACACACTTTTGGAATAATCAATATTTCACAGAACAGCCAACAATGAAATAAGCCACAGCTGTAAATGTCATATTTGTTCATATATACTGCAGCCAAAGAGCAGCAGAAAAGAAGGATTTTTATCCCTCCATTTTCTATCTGACACCCAAAGCTACACCAAACTTGACATTCAGTTTTCCTATTCTTTAGTTCCCTTTGATGGTGGAATTATTTTTTTCCATAAAATACAATACTAAAATCATTTAATTTAGGAATGTTTTCCCTGTCAAATCATTTTCCAAGAAGATTACAAAGATAAAGAAATATCTAAAAGGTAAGCAAGAGGTGGTCACACATCCATAAGAGATGTACAAATAGGAGGTGACTGTACTCTTTTTAAGATTTTGAGAGAAGTGAAGAGAGATGGATACTGTCTACTTACCCTCTTTCCTCTCACTGCACCCTTAGGCCACTAGTAAATAGGATGATATTGCATCTCTGTCACTGTGAGTCAATTTTCACACTCTTTGTTCAGAAATGAATGTCTGGGAAAACTGAGTTAATTATCATTTCTTTAAAGGCATATGAACTGCACTGAAGAGTGCAGATGTTAATGATAACAGAAATCAAGGATGCTCTTCCTGGAAAGGATGAAAACTTTTGTCCTCATTAGTCCATTGTTCTAGGTGGTTTTGTTAAACCACTTTTCATGTAATTCGTCTAACTAATTAATAGTTTTAAGCATGATTTGCAAGCTTTTCATATTTCAAGCAAATATTCCTCAAGGTGATTACTGACAAATAACAAGTCAGTAAGTAAGGATGGAGTGAGGACACAGTACCTATCTTTGGACATAACACAGCTGGTGGCAACATGTAACAACTAGAAATGGTCTTAAAAAGCTTCAGTGCAGAACATATACATGCATTGACTACCTATTGATCAGTAGGTGTGGCATCAAGGACAAAGACAATGTCAAAAATGGCATGGTGTGGTATAATGTAAACTGCTGTGTTCTCATGCATCAGGGAAAGAAATGCCCTCATATTCTAGAGTCATTAATGTGCTAAATTGGAACATGAGCCCTGATGGAGAAAGCATCTCTGTTGGGTAAGGGGGTTGTTCAGTCTCCAGGAAAACCAATCCACAGCAGTTGGTGTGCTAAGTTCTTTCACAAAGATTGTGCAGTCAAGCAGTGACACAGGATATGCACATCATCCTCCCCATGGGAAGTTTGCCAAAACTCCTGAGATTTGCTTTGCCTGCTAGTTTTACATAGATTCTGCTCATTGGCTGTCATCCTTTTCATCCTGGGACACATCATAGAAGTCCTGAGATATGGAAAGCAGTCTGGTGAACCTAGTGCTCTGATGTGTTTCATAGAACTATAGAATCATAGAATCATAATGGTTGGAAAAGACCTATATGATTATCTAGTCCAAACAACAACCCATCATCACCACAGCCACTAAACCATGTATGGCAGTGCCACATCTCCACAGTTCTTGCACACCTCCAGAGATGTTGATGCAACTACCTCCCTGAGCAGCCCGTTCCAGTGTCTGACCACTCTCTCAAAGAAGTATTTACTAACATCCAACCTGAATCTCCCCTGGTGCAACTTGAGGCCATTCCCTCTAGTCCTATTGCTAGTTACATGGGAGAAGAGGCAAACCCCTACCTCACCACACCCTCCTTTCAGGCAGTGGGAGAGAGCAGTGAGGTCTCCCCTCAGCCTTCTCTTCTCCAGACAAAATAATCCCAGTTCCCTCAGCTGCTCCCCATAAGACTTGTGATCCAGACCCCTTACCAGCTTTGTTTTAGATAAGTTGCCCTTCTCTGAAGTTGCTTCAGGACCTCGATGCCTTTCTTGTAGTGAGGGGCACAAAACTGAACACAGTTATTTGAGATGCAGCCCCGCCAGAGATGAGTACAGGGAGTACTCCTTCCTGTTCCTGCTAACAACACTATTTCTGATACAAGCCAGGATATCACTGGCCTTCTGGGCCACCTGAGCACACTGCTGGCTCATATTGACCAGTGTCCCCAGGTCCATTTCCTCTACAGTCTTCCAGCCACTCTGCCCCAAGCCTGTGGCATTGCCTGGGGCTGTTGTGGCCAAATTGCAGGACCCAGCACTTGGTCTTGTTGAACTTCATCCTATTGGCCTCAGCCCAGCTATCCAGTCTGTCCCCTGTAGGGCTTTCCTACCCCCAGGCAGATCGACACTTCCAGTCAACTTGGTGTCATCTGCAAACTTACTGAGGGTGCACTCAGTGTCCTCATCCAGGTCATCAATAAAGGTACTGGACAGAACAGGCCCCAGTACCAACCCTTGGGGAATACTCCTTGTGACTGGTTGCCAGCTGAATTTAACTTCATTCGCCACCAGTCTCTAGGCCCTCCAGGCAGTTCTTTACACAGCAAAGAGTGTACCTGTCCAAGCCACAGGCTGACAGTTTTTCCAGGAGAATACCATGGGCGACAGTGCTGAAGGCTTTGCTGAAGTCCCGGTAGACTACATCTACAGCCTTTCCCTCATCCATCTGTCATTACTTGGTATAATATGAGCAGACCAGCTTTTCAGGTGGCAGAATTTAAAGCCAAAGAAGTTTTTCCCCATGACTGGAAGCAATAAAATTCAGAACTTATCTAAGTTATAACAGAGGAAGTGTGTTTAGTGCTGAAGAATTTGTTAAATATTGGGGTGGGGTGGCAGGATTCTTTTGACACTTTATATCTCTAAACATAAGTTGCCTTTAAAAAAGATTCAGCCCCAGACATGTTCAATGTTATTTCAAACAAGAGATAAACCTAAATATTAAGTTATAAGCTTATGAAAATGACTTAGAAAGAAAAGTAAAGGGATGGAAAGCAAGGTGAGTAGGAGGCAACAGAAATAGCAGGGCTGGGAGACTTTTCAATGTTTGCCGTGGAAAGCTAAGCAGCGATAAAAGCCACAGGAAAGCTCACTGCCAAATGACCTATTGTAAGAAGACATCCTCAAATCTCCAACCTAAGCTAATTATTCTGGATCACCAACACATATGGCTGCCATATGGCCTATTCACACGAGTAGGCTGGGCTCCTGGTGTCTGGGCTGGCTGCTGGGAGCACAGGGGAGATGGAATGGCCTGATCCATGTTACAGCTCAGGGTGCTGAGGCTGGTCCTCACAGTCTGGCTATGGAGCACAGAATTTCAAGGGGTGTGGTGAAAATCACAAAAATCCTATCTCTAAAACTTGTGTTTTGCTTCAAGGCAAACTGTTTGCAAAAACTTTCCTTTTGATTTCTGTTATCCAAATAATTCCTGCTTAAATTGGAACTTGACTATTAATCTGATAATGACATGGCTGAGATGCATTCTCTGACAATTGATCTCAAATGACTTACAAGGCTTTACTTTACCTCATTGTCTGCATTCCTTTCCAGCCAGGAGCTCTGTCAGTATTTAACACACACACAAAAACCCCTCAAATGTAAGTATTAAGATGATTACTATGTACCTGGAAATATCCTTTAATTTGAATTTTGTTTTATTTTATTTTTAGCTTCAAAGCTTTCCCAGGAATGAACACCTGTCTTTCACAGCATTTCAAGAAATAGTCAGGTACCTCAGAAGCTTTGTTGTGTCAAGTCCTGTAATAGGGACACCGTGAGTATAAGTCACATTTTAATTAGTGATCAAAGCAAGGACACCTGTAAATTTTGGTTCAGTTTCTTCAGTTCTTTGATATCAGGTTTATCCATTAGAAAAGGACTCCTTTGATGCATATCCTGCTGACACAAGGTATCTTTCATGCCTAGATGCCACGGTGACTGGAGCCTTACAAATGCTGAAACAGAACAAGATGAAGAGAATACTGTGTTTTTCCCCCATCCCACGTATCAGTTTAAATCTTATCTCTAAAAGCAGCAAAACTCACCATCCTTTACAGTCATCTTTTATTCTTGTGACTCAAATTTCCATTTAAGACTGCCGCTACATTAGGAGGTTTTGTTAGGGTCTGGCCCTGAGAGTTACTGACAGATCTGCATCAGCCTTACTGCCTGCAGCCCTTTCTGCCCAGAGCAGCACCAAGAGGCGGGTGAGGAAAGACAGGATGCCAAAATTCTGGACCTTGAATCTCCCTCCCCACTTGTACTGCAAAAAATAAAATAAAATAAAATAAAATAAAATAAAATAAAATAAAATAAAATAAAATAAAATAAATTGTGAAGGATCCCAGTTCAAATTTCCATTCATTTCCAGAGGGATGTAAAAAGGGATAAAGGAATAGCTCTGCCACCAGCACACCCAGTAAGGGAGGGCCAACCATGGTGCCTAGCAATGTTAGGTGCCTGAGTTTTGGAAAGCCTATTTTAAGCTAGCCGAGGACATAATACAAGTAATGTGTGCACACACATTAATGGCAACTTTGCCTATCTGAAAACCAGAGAAGTAGCCTAAATAAGTCATGTGGATTTCCTCTAGAGTCAAACATGAACAGCAGGCACAGTCAGAGTTCAATGCCCTTTCTCAAGGGAAATGAGTCACAATTCAAAGGTGCCTGACATTATATAGGGAAAATCTGAGCATTTAGTGACTACAGTTAGGTGAAATGAATACCATTGCAACATAACATCTAAGCAATTTCAAATGGGAGAATTTATCTGAAAAGCAGATTTATTTTCAGAGGGAAGAAAAAATTATTTGTATTTAGATGGATTCAGTCTGTGTGCATGAAGCTCCCATCTATTTCTTTAAACTGAGTTTCAAAGGAAATTGCACTCCAAATTTTGGTAAGTAAAATGTTTATCTTTCAGAAATGAGTGATTTTTATTTGCTTCCCCAGATGAAAGAAAATGTGACAAACCCTAGTAGAGGAAAGCTTTAACTAATGTGATAGCAAATCCATCAGCATAATAACACTGGGAAAGGACAAAGATAGCCAGAAACACTCCCTCCCACACTGTGCAGCTCTTACGGACATTTTTCAGAAACTGTAGTGTCGGGGTGAAATAGCAAATTCTCAGGAGCAGCACTATGAAATCAAACATAAAACTTCTGATTGTTTCAGTGTCAGAAGGACATCAAATCAGACCTGAAGCCATATGAGAACATACACTTTAGACATCATCTGCTCTGCTGTCCATCTCTGCCTGCAAGGAAAGGAAGGAAAGTAACGAAGAAGGATTCGAGGAGAGTAGAAGGGAAGAAATATCTCTCTCGTGTCACATTTGAGAGAGGTAAGAATAATCCTGCAATATTTTTAGAAAACACTTTCTATATTATCTTTCCTTAACTGAAAGATAAAGAACTGAACATCTTCCCCTCTGAATCCTCCTAAGGCTTTGCAGTCATCTGTGGATTTACCTTCACTGTATCCTATCAGGGTAGGAAAGTAACCTTATCTTTTTTCTTTTTTCAAGGTAGAAGACTTACTTAAGTATATTCTCCAAAATAGTAACAAAAACAAACTGAAATTAAGCCAAGAATTGAGCCCCGTTCTACTGCATGGTAAGGCATACTCTCTGGAGCACTGATTGTATTCATCTTGCCCTAACCTGAATCACGTAGACAGGCAATTGTAACTGTTCTTTTGCCAGGGCTTCCAGAAACACTGTGCATCATTATTGTCACTATTCCAACAGACTAGAGACAACACTCTGTAGATATTACTTCTCATGTTGGTAAAGCTGCACCTCTGACCAGAGTGGGCTTAATACCTAATATAGAGCAGCTCAGGAATTTTTCCATGAAACTTTGGGAAAAGATGGTTTGTTATAACCAAAATTTTCCATACTCTCTTGCCACATTCAACAAAAGTTTTCTGCAGAAGAGTTTGTGAAACTTAGGAAGAAACTGCTTTTCAGAGAGATTGCTTGGCTCATAGGCTGCTGATGCTAAGGGCACTCAGGTTGCCATAAGCTTCATTTGTGTCCTTGCTCTTCCCATGCAGAGCAAATAAGTTTTGCAGCCCCCATGAGCTGCTGACAATTTACACATGAGGGTTTCTTGCTTTTGAGTAAAAATTCTGACAGGTTTCAGTTTCATCAAAGGAAAAACAGGAAATGTTTCTAAACCCTAGAAGCTAATTAGAGGATGGACAAAGAAGTGACTAAAACAGCTCCCTCAATTCAGCCTCCACAGTGAGGGTTTAATTCAGATTCACAAGCCACTTTATTTGATGTGTTTAGATATTTCCTCTTTCGGGAGAATGAAAGTGTTCATAAAGATACCCATACTGCCAGTTCAATGGATGTTCAATTTTGCTGGAGAGCCCTGGTCTTCAATTGTCTGCACTGCATATATAACTGTCTGCTCCCAGGCTGCAATCTGCTGTCAGTAACTGGTTCTTTTAGCAAGGAACACAGGCAGGGAACTGCAGTGACTTTGCTGCAGGGTTGCGCTCTACCAGCAGAATGGGTCAAGTCATGCCAAGTTTCTCCCTATGCACAGCAATACAGAGCCCATCCTCTGGCATTATCCCAGCAGTTCTCTGCTTGTAGGCAAATGTAACCACCTCAGCAGCATGCTGTAGAACTCCATATTGCCAAGAGAACTTATGGACTTCAAATAGTAAACAAAAAAAGAGATTTCTCAGCACAGAGAAAGGCAGCTGAGTCTCAGAGGAAACTTAACGCTCTCACAAGGAAGCACATCAGTATACCCAGTAACAGTATTCCAATCTGGAGGCATAGGGCGGATACTCAGAGAAAAGGGCTCAGGTCCCCAGTATGTAGCAGACTCCATGCATAACCTCTTCTCATCCATGATACACACACATACTTCCACCCACAATGAGAGCATCTCTGTACAGCTTCAAGCAATGTGTTATTACATCCAATACTTGGAGGGTGCCTCTAGCTGCTGCTGTTGTCCAAACCATGAGAAGTCAGCATGAATTTAGAACCTGCAAATGGGTAGTCTAAAGATTTCTAAGATAAACAGAGATAGCCACTTGTAAGGATTTTTGTCCTGAAACACAGAATCCCTCCCTTTGGAAGGAGTGCGGTATGTAGAGGAATGGGGAGAGCTGTTAAGAGCATTTTCATGTGGATTGTTTTATGTGAATGGGTTCTGACTTCTCATGAAGGAACACAGACCTAATAGCCATGCAGTTCATCAGCCACATCTCCGAGAATGAGAGAAGTTGTTAATTGAAACAAGAGTTTTAGAAAAGCATTAGTATCCTCAAAAAACTTGTACCTAGCCTTCACTGATCTAGGTAGAGAGGAAGCACTAAGTAACATTCCAGACAACCCAGTGGAAGCAGATGTATTAACATAAACATATATGCTAGATCACAGCAACTGCACTGGTAAGATAATACAGTAACAAAAGTTGAGGTATTGGAAAGGCAGTTCTTCGAGTTGTGTTGGCCCCCTGCAGAAGACTGGGGACAACAAGAAGTTGAGACCAAGTTGATCTTGATCGAGCAAGGGCTGAGGAAAAGCAAAGGACTGCAGCAGACAGGACACCAAAGGCCTTCCCTTTCTTCCCACTCTTTAAATCCTGATCTCCAAGAGCACATCAAAAGTATCAACAATAGTGCAGCCAGCAGGAGCAGGGAGGGGATCGCTCCTTTGTATTCAGCTCTGGTGAAGCCACACCTCAAGTACTGTGCTCAGCTGGGGGCCCCTCTCTGCAAGAAAGGAATCGAGGCCCTAGAGTGTGTCCAAACAGCAACAAAGCTGTGAAGGGTCTGGAGCACAAGACTTACAGGGAGCTGCTTAGGGAACAGGGATTGTTCAGTCTGGAGAAGAAGGACTGGGGGAAATCTTATTGCTCTCTCCAACTGCCTGAAAGGTTGTGGCAAGGTGGGGTCAGCTTCTTCTCCCACGTAACAGTGATAGGACAAGAGGTAATGACCTTAAGTTGCACCACAGGGGTTTCAATTTGGATATTAGGAAAAAATTCTATGCAGAAGGAGTAGTGAGGCACTGGCACAGGCTGCCCAGGGAGGTGGTAGAGTCACCGTCCCTGGAGGTGCTCAAGAATCGTGGAGATGTTGCACTACAGGACATGGTTTAATGGGCATGACGGTGATGGTTGATGGTTGGACTAGATGATCCTATAGGCCTTTTCCAACCCTAATAATTCAATGATTCTACATCATCACTTGAGCAGTACATCTTCCCTCCTTCATTTACAGCCTAGCTGGTCAGCGTACAGCACCTTAACAACCTACCAGAAGCCTATATATTCCCTAACTACATTTGAGGAATCTTGGAAGAATCAGTGACACAGGTTTCAGAGGCAGTGAGAGTCCAGAATTCTTCAAACCTTCCAGTACATGCTTCAGTGCGCATCTCACTAACAAAAACAGGTCCCATGTTCATAGAATCATAGAATGGCCTGGGTTGAAAAGGACCACAATGATCATAGAGTTTCAACCCCCCTGCTACGTGCAGGGTCACCAACCACCAGACTAGGCTGCCCAGAGCCACATCCAGCCTGGCCTTGAATGTCTCCAGGGATGGGGCATCCACAACCTCCTTGGGCAACCTGTTCCAGTGTGTCACCACCCTCTGTGTGAAAAACTTCTCCCTAATATCCAAAGTAAACCTCCCCTGTCCCAGTTTAAAACCATTCCCCCTTGTCCTATCACTATCCACCCTTGTAAACAGCCTTTCCCCTCCTGTTTATATGCTCCCTTCAAGTACTGGAAGGCTGCAATGAGGTCTCCCCAGAGCCTTCTCTTCTCCAAACTAAACAAGCCCAGTTCCCTCAACCTTTCCTCATACAAGAGGTGCTCCAGCTCTCTGATCATCTTAGTGGCCCTGCAGAGAGAGGAAAAGAGGAAAATGTTACTGACAGCTGTCAAATACAGAATCATAGAATCATAGAATGGCTTGGGATCAAGGAACCTCAAAGACTAGTTCCAACCCTTCTGCCATGGGCAGGGTAACCCATTCAGATATGAATTTCTATATTTCATATTTTGTATTTACTTATAAATACCCAAGTCATTTGGATTAGCAAGATAAAAAAAAAATCAGTGAACTTAATCTGTAAATAAGCACTAACTTCTGCCTTAAAAAAAAATACAAAAAAAAGAAAAAAAAGTAGGAAAGAAAGGATATTACCAGATATCCAAAATATAACAGACTCCTGAGACTCTCAGAAACGAGTGTTACACAATCCAGAAGTGTTATACTATCCAGAAGTACTGACATTCAATCTATACCCTGTCTCAAAGACGTTTGCTGAAGCTATTTCCAAAAACAGTTCTGCCACAGAATTAACACCACGAACATCTCCAGCCCTGTAACTCACACAAATATGACTGAACTGGACAGCAGCCCTCAGTACCACACACATGTCTTTTCTCTTAGGAGAAAGTGTAGATCACCTGTAACACAAGATGCAGAGATGTGTTTTTTGGCATGGCAGGATGGTCCTTTCCAAGGTCTTGAGAATCAAATGTCAAAGCTTTCTGCACTGATGAAGAAAATCTTCAGTAAGAAGCTGGCAGTCTCACCACATTAGCCTTCTTGTTTTCCTCATTTTACGGTCTTCTTCATTTATATCAAACTTCCAATTTGTGAGTTGTAAAATGTGAGTGAGGCACAGATCCAGAAGGGATTTATCAGACCTTCTGTGCAAAGTGTCATTCAAATACAGTGCAGACTCTGATCTGAAACTCTGAAGGTCAATCTTTAAATAACCAGGTCTTTTGGGAGCTGACCTATTCAGAACCATTTTAGCTTTAATTGGACTTTCTTGTCCAAATTCAGTTCTCTAGAAATAGAGTCGTGTCCAAGAGGACATCAGAGAGGCAGGGCTATTCTTAGAATAACAAGTCAAAATCTGCTTGTCTCAATACTCCTCGTGTTGTCACCAAAATCGAGGACTGCAGCTGTGGATGCTGTTCCCATGGTGGAGTACTGCAGAACAGCTGGCATTTCATTCTCTACGCCCTGTGATTTAGTCTAACCACATTCAAGACAGAAGGAAACAGTACAATTGCCAGAGCCCTCCCATTCTCACAACATGAGTTGCCTTCCTGCTCCGAACACTTGAAACACTGAAGGGATTAGTTCACCATCTATTAACCTATGGCCCATTTGAGTAGTTTCCTGTTAACCCTGACTTGGATGCTGCCAAGCCCTGAAAAACTCTTGGAAAGGGATGAATCTTTATCTGACATGCATGTGCAGGAGGTGGAAGGAAGAGAAAGCAGGAAAATGGCTGTAAGAAGTATCAGGTTCCCAGATCATTAGAAGTAGGAGCAGCAAGTGAGCAGCTCCACTGACCACAGGTCATCCATTTTTATGGAAAAGGACGTTATGGACAGCAGGAAACAGCTTGGTTTTCTGAAACTCTCACATGTGGGCAGAGATATGTAGAAGAAACCAAGGGGTGTGCAATGTTCTGTGTCAGGAACGGGGGAGAAGGGTTAACCTCCAACCTCTGTTTCTTCTCACAATATTGCAGGTGTGCCTAAAGAGTAGTGTTGACAAGGTAAGCTCAGCACAGCAAGTGGATGAGCTGTAATTATTCCTAGGTAGACTGTAGACTTAATTGCCCAGAAAATCATCCCAAAACTCTCTGGATGGTTCAGATCTTAAGGCCTAATGCTGAATGCCCTTTTTGTAGCTTCAACCTGAAGGTCATGCATGAAGTGAGCTAATTATATTCAAGATGAGGAGACTTTAACTGCCATATTTGTACCTTCTTCTACTCCACAGCATCTAAAACCCGAAAGAGGAAGAGAAAAACAAAACAAAACAAAAACCAGGAAACAAGAAGTCCATATCATTATAAAGCATGCTTTGGTTTCTTGCTATTACTAACACTTTCTCTATAACTTTCTGAAAAATTGTTGTTTTGGATGAACTTAGAGTTAACTGCAAAATATATTCTCACTTGTAGGGAGTTACTAGGTTAACTCTTCTGAAAAGATATCCATTTTTTCACAAAAGTAGTTTTGCATCCAGTAAGTCTTTTGGTAGCATGCTTAACATGCATTCTTTGTAAAGTCAGCCCTTGATTGCTAGTTTGTTCATAAATATACAGTGAAATGGGACATACATAGTCTATGTAATCTACAGTCCACTGAAGTCATTGGAAAAACTCCTACTAACTTCCTCCAGCTTTGGAAGGTGCCGGCGTTAGCCCAGTGGGACCTTCCAAGGCCTTGAGCTTCCAATATTGTCACCATGTTCCAGCCCTTACCAGAGAGAATATGAAGGTAACTCCAGAAGACTTGCTATTTTTATTGTCACCACATTAAGAAAAGAAACATTCCAGAAATATACTATGCAAAATTGTAGGTCTAGTCCACTAGAAAGATTTCAAAGTAATGAGTGCTTTCTTGCCCTTCATTTAAGGCTAAGACTTACTCAGCAGTACTCAATGCTGTTAAACTATCAAATCCTAGAGCTTTACTTTGTTTTCAAAGGAATTAACCAATTAATCAAAATTTTTACATTTTTGAAAGCACAAAAATAGTCACCTGATTCTTCAAGGGCAATGAAAAGAGTACCATCATTATGGCCAGATTAATTACAGCAGAAAACAATGAGCAAGGAAAGAGATAGCACTGTAAAAGCAAGAAAATTATCCCTATATCCCCTGACTCCTAGAATACTGTGTTAACAACTGAATGACATTTTTTCAATGAAAGTGTTGTAGCTTTAAATTCTCTATGTATTTAAAAATTACACAAAACACTTACAAAATCATGAAGAATAAAGTAAGTGTTAAGATTTCAAGAAAGGACAAAGCAAGGGATTAAACACTACACTTTATAGATCATCTTTCAAACCTCCTAGCAATGATATTTCATTAGTAAAAACAATATAATCCAAGAGCATCAATGTGCAGTAGGGTCTCTGTGGAGAGCCCAATACTTTCCCATTGTAGCTGAGCACAGTTCCACTCCCTTTCCATTCAGGATTTCTCAGCCATAGCCACAAGTCACTCACTGAGCAGTGTGCCAGGACCTGCAGCTGCAAAAGCAAGTGAAAAGCTCAGCCAAGAAGTTCTTCACAGGGCATTTAGATATATAATATTTTAGAATCCTGAGTGTGGTCTTTCTGACCAGACAAAACACAGAGGCAGCCTTTGCATACTGTGGCCAGCAGCACAATCTGAAGGTTTCCTGCTACAAGGGATGATGAAAAGTAATGCACTGCAAATGCCATCAGTGCATCAGAATTCCTTTCTGATCATGATAGTTTATATTTGTTAATGTTAAGTATGAAGCATAACTGAGACCTGAAAAAGATCAGAGCTATGTTATGCCTTGTTATTCAGAAGAAAAAAGGGAAGGGAAGGGAAGGGAAGGGAAGGGAAGGGAAGGGAAGGGAAGGGAAGGGAAGGGAAGGGAAGGGAAGGGAAGGGAAGGGAAGGGAAGGGAAGGGAAGGGAAGGGAAGGGAAGGGAAGGGAAGGGAAGGGAAGGGAAGGGAAGGGAAGGGAAGGGAAGGGAAGGGAAGGGAAGGGAAGGGAAGGGAAGGGAAGGGAAGGGAAGGGAAGGGAAAATAGGTGGAAAAATTGTGTGTGCTCATTTCTGTAGTTATAGATTATGTCAGTTTGACATAATCTTAGTTACATACTAAGGAAGTTGTTTAACAGTGGAACTTTCTGTTTTTATGAATGGGACTATATGAAGTGGTTGCTCACTGCAAGTCAGATGGATGTGCTGGTCCCACATTTCCTTGGCGCAGGTTAGTTTGGTATAGTCAGTGTCCCATTTCTCCTCATGCACTTGATGCCTGGTCTCTTTAGGAACTTTCTGTACTCTCTCTTTCTGTTCTCTCCTTGAACTTAGAGTAAATTATGCTCCCTTAGGTTTTTCCCCAGTTTTTTGCCATCACAGTCACCAGGAGCAGAATAACTTGGAGCACATTTAGACTTATCCAGAAGAAATCCTGTTCCAAAAAAAAACAATCTGTGACAATGGTAACAGTAGATGTGATCTAAGGCACAAATACCATAAGCAGGGAAAGCAATTCCTCTCTTTACAATAAACTGTGTTAATACATTTACTCTTATGGATAGACCGGTTTTGAGTGTAGAAGACCAAGCTGGGGTGAAGTGGGAATAATGAAGACTTCTGAACCATATAAAACCCAGTATGAATTTTCACTAATCTCAGTTTGTTCTTCTAATGTCAGTGAAGCATAAGTGAGTCTGAGTGCTCAGATGAAAACTTGAACATGATCTATCCTTTCCTATAATCACCTTGAACCAGAAGACTTAGTTGCTTATGATGTAGAATGTGGACTGAGGCCAGTATCTCCAAATAAATTTACCCTGTAAAGTTCCCTAAATCCTACTTTAGGCAGTTAAATAAATTAGCTTTTCTAGAGGTGCCAATTCTTGTGTATTCAAAGATAATAAACAATCAGCTGTATAGTTTTGTGAAGGAATTTTTGAAGTACATGTGTATGTTGACTTCATTCTCCCTAATGAGTTAGCATCAAAACAATCTTTCTCACAGAAACACCACTTGAACTGTTGACTTCAGGGAACCCTTTAAGTCATCTGGCAGGAACATGACATGGTTCCATAACATTATTTGATTAAACATGCCAAGTGATAATAGATACCACAAAATTTCCAATTCTTCTTATGATTCACGCTCCTCATCTTTTTGATTTCTTTTCCATTAGGAAGCCAAAGGTAGGGAAAGCCAAGATGTTATTTCAATGATATAAGTGGGTCTATCTGATTTGCAGCCAGAATATCCTGGTGCAGATATCCTGCCTGCTGCTGACACTAAGTATATTGATCTGTATTTCAACAACAGAGTTTATTGAAAAGTTTGTCAAAGTTCTGAGCATATCATATACTAGGGGTACTGAAGCCCTCACTGGTGTCCTATGGGATTTCTTAACTTTCTCCAAAAGCAAACTTCTATAACTTAATGCTTAATAATTTACTAACAGTAAATGACAAAATTGAAACAGCCCAGATTTTGAGACTTTTCCAGTGAGGATCACAAGTATATTTTAAAATGGACAAATGGACATGGAATCCTCAGTATAGGAGAGACGTGGACCTGTTGGAGCATATCCAGAGGAAAGCCACAGAAACAATCCAAGGGATGGAACACCCCCTTATGAGGACAGGCTGAGAGAGCTGAGGCTGTTCATCCTCAAGAAGAGAAGTCTGCGTGGAGATCTGATCACAGCCTTCCGATATCTAAAGGGGGGCTACAGGAAAGAAGAGGACAGACACTTTAGCAGGATCTGTTGTGACAGTACAATCTTTCAAGCTTAAAGAGGGAAGATTTAGCTTGGATATAAGGCAAAAGTCTTTTACAGGCACTGGAACAGGTTGCCCAGAGAGGTGGTGGGTACCTCAGCCCTGGAAACATTCAAGGTCAGGCTGGATCGGGCCCTGAGCAACCTGACTGAGCTTTAGGTGTTTCTGTTCTGTGCAGCAGAGTTGGACCAGATGACCTTTAAGGTTCCTTTCAGCTTGAATGATTCTGTGATTCCATGATTCTACATCATTTCACTTTCTGATCAGCAAATTCTTCCTCTTTCCTTTGCTTTGTCTAGCAAGTAGTTTTCATATTTCTTCTCTTCCGATTCAGGGTGCGGAAAATACTTACAGGATTTGTATCATTCCTGCTACCACACATAAATCTCATGCTTCATACATAAGTACAGCACTTGTGAGCACATTCATGGAATGTTGTTTCCACCTTCATTGTTCAATTTATTATTCTTCAGATAATCAAACAAAGATTATTGCTGTATTTTGTAATGTGGGACTGAGATTCTTCGGGGTATCTGTGAAGTACTCAGTAGTCTGCATAATGTTTTTTGTGTCTAATTGGAGATGAATAAATATTTAATACAATTATATGCTTCTCCACTTAAAACCTAGAAAAACAGACACACTTCCTATGACTTCCCAAATATCTAAACACACGTTTGTGTGTATGTGCACATATGAAAATATACGGACACATATAAAACCAGGTAACTCAAGCTCATGTTGAGACTGAAAGGCCTTAGAAAATAGCTCTTGTTTTATCAGAATCACCTCAGTTGGACCCTCTGTACTGCCTTCCTGTAACATATGCATACTTATGTGTATTAAGAGATTTTTTTTTTACATAAATTTAATTACGCACACATGCACATGAGAGTGTACATATATATATACATAATATATGGGTTAAATCTTACATATTATATATGCTTTTTAAATCCTTAACACATCACACATACAGCTTTCCATTTGCAAAAGCGGAGGCTTCCTTACAAACCACGCTAAACTTAGTTCTTTCCTAGAGAAAACAGAAGAGTTCACATAAGCCACGTAAACAGAACGTGACACTAACACAACCTGTTAACATAATATCACACTTATCTGATGTAACCATCCATCTACTTCTGTGTTTAATCTGTCAGCTCTTCAGGACAGAGTATGTCTGGATTTCCTGTGCCAAGCACTCTGTGCAGTCACTGTGCCATCCCCTTGTTGGCAGGCACTGCATTACACAAAAGCACTGTCTTCATTTTCTGCCAAGTGCCCACATGGGAGACACAAGATGGCATTCACTCCCATTCCTATTACTCCCTAGAGGCTCTCTTGAACTGTTAGCACATCAGAAAGATTGAGTTTCACACCACAGTTTTCTGTTCCTAGGATAGGTCATTGTATTACATCTCTCAGCTGCATTAGGTTGGCTTGTACCACCAGCAGCTCACTCCTCAGTTAGTGAGTCAATGCTGCGCTTGGTAAATCCCATTTCTTACCATAGCGCCTTGTTCCAGATAGCTCAAGTCCTGCTAACTATGATGACATGATGGTAGGAGAGGTTTTCAGGAGAAGGCAATATCCTTGTATCATAGTGTTACAGAATCATTTGAGCTGGAAGGAGCCTTTAAAAGCCATCTAGTCTACTCCCTTACAATGAACAGAGACACCTAGCACTAGATCAGGTTGCTCAGAGCCCTGTCCAGCTTGACCTTCCATGTCTCCAGGGATGGGGCATCCACCATCTCTCTGGGCAACCTGTTCAATGCTTCACCAGCCTTATTGTAAAAGACTTCTTCTTATATACAATCTACATCTTCTCTCTTCTATTTTGAAATAATTTCCCCTTTTCCTACCACATCAGACCCTACTAAAGTGTCTGTCCCCTTCCTTCTTACAGCTCCCCTTTATATACTGAAATGCTGCTCTCAGGTCACCTTGCAGCCTTCCCTTCTCCAGGCTGAACAGCCCTAGCTCTTTCAGCCTGTCTTTGGAGAGGTGATCCATCTCTTGGATCATTTTTGTGGCCCTCCTCTGGATGCGCTCCAGCAGGTTTATGTCTCTCCTGTACTGAGGACTCCATATCTGGATGCAGTACTCCAGGTGAGGCCTCACCAGCACAGAGCAGATGGGCAGGATCACTCGCTCACTCTGCTGGCCACGCTGCTTTGGATGCACCCCAGGATATGGTTGGCTTTCTGGGATGCAAGGGCACATTGCTGCTCATGTCCAGCTTGCTGTCCAGCAGTACCTCCAAGAACCAGAAATACGATGTCTGGCCTGGCTACACAAGCATTCACTGGGCTGTCTGCTGCCAGGGTAGGCTTATCCTTGTGGTAAAGTAGGAATGTCTTCTTCTGATCTTTGCCTTTACATTGGTTAACTCTCAGATCTGCTTTGGTTTTTGTTCTAACAGAACTGTCGATAACGTGTTCAAGCACTGTATGCTACAAACTGGGGTGTTGGTGTAGCTTAGTGTCTGTTTATCCCTGTTCATCCTTCCTTTTTTATATTTTACAAGTTTAGCATTCAAAAGAACAGATTAGAAAAGAAACAGATGAAAAAAGAACAGATGTTAGGGATTGTAAATCTTTTTTAATGCTATTTACTCCCAATTGCCTAGAATTAATAGGTAGAATAACTGTTTGTTCTATTTAAGAGCAGGCTTGTGTATGTTTTATACTTCACTAGTACATGTGATGCTGAGAGTCAGACGTGGTCACCAAGGTCAGCTCCATGGCATTGCAGGTTTTCATGCATTTCTCATTAGATTTAAAATAGCCTGCAGTACCACACACCATGATTTCCACTGAAAATACTGGCTCATAGCCTCTGTACAAAGTAGTTTTTTCCAGTGATGAATGTCAACTGTTCTCGTTAAATAAAAGGTTAGCTGGCATCACAATGAATAGAAAATGCTTAAGAGTAAGAAGAAAAATTAAATGGAATCAAAGAGGAGAGGAGAGGAGAGGAGAGGAGAGGAGAGGAGAGGAGAGGAGAGGAGAGGAGAGGAGAGGAGAGGAGAGGAGAGGAGAGGAGAGGAGAGGAGAGGAGAGGAGAGGAGAGGAGAGGAGAGGAGAGGAGAGGAGAGGAGAGGAGAGGAGAGGAGAGGAGAGGAGAGGAGAGGAGAGGAGAGGAGAGGATACAGCAAACTCTGATAGAACTGATTCCTGAACTGACTACTGAACTGAGTTGATAGGTCTCAGCTGAGGATTATCTCAGCTGAGGATTATCGCTTGCTTGGGACAACACTGTGGGACATGAAGTGCTACATCCATGTTTGCATCACAGGAGCTCATCTTACACAGCAAGAAGGGCAGAAGAGCTTGTACTGCACTGACCCAAGTGTGACTCTGATCTTCCTGCTACAAAGCAGGACAACTTGTTATGCAGCAGGCAGGCTGGGATTCCCAAAGTGTTTTTCACACAATAGATGAGCAGTGCTTGATAAACACAGAAGATATAGTACAATTAGGCCTCAAATAGTACATACTAATTGCAAACACAGAATTATGCACATTTCTAATCTGGGTGCTGGAGAGAGGAATAGGGAGAGGAACTCCAGCGTGTGGAGACAGTCCTGAGCAGGTGCAGTCACACTGCAGAGAAGCTGTGCCCAGGGGAGCAGGTACCATGGAGGAGCAGGAGAACTGAGCTGCTTTCTACTGCTTTCAGGAAAGCTCTCCTTACCAGTGTCAGGAGGAGGTTAAAACTAAATCTTATTATTAATAGGCAGTGGTGTCAGAACATCAGGCAGCCCAGACAGAAGAGAACCCAGCTCTATGAACCTTGCAACTTAATGTGCATAAGATGGCAGAGGGTCTGCTGGTGAGGACACAGGCATAGCAGCTTCAGTGCAGCCTTTGACAACAGATAATACAGTCTTCAGAGACGTGTTATGCTCTCTAGACACATCACAGTGCCTGTTAGCCTCTGAGAACCAATGTTTGGGTCCTGCGTAGTGCCCTCAGTGTGCTCCAGCACATTACAGGATAGGTGTATTGTCACAGTTTCATGGTTTTTCACTGGCATTTCACATCATTAAATCACACAGTGCAGACATGTATTCAGGGTAGTTCATATCCACTAGATCAGGTACCACTCACAGTGTGATGTCTTTAATATGGCTGTACAATCTGTGTTGAATCATAGCACTCGATGTCAGCTCAAGTATAGGCTGCTAGAGGGGTCTAGAGAAGGACCCTCAAGACTCTCTCAAGACTGCAGAGGAAAATACTGAGGATCTATGCATAGGATCACCAGGAAAACTGGCTGTGAACACAGAGGTTGGTTCTCCAGCATCACTGTGAATAGTGTTGCTCCAACCAGTTGCTCAGAGGGACTTATTCTGCCTTCAGGAAACCCTAAAGCTCTGCAATCAGCCAATTTTACCAAGGTGAAGGATGCTACCTGAAGTCTCTTCCCCACTTTCAGATGCAGAGTTAAAACTGGCACTTCTGTTAGCTCTTATCTGTTCCTTTGCTTTATGCAATAATCCACTTTTCCCGGAGCTCCATTTGAGTTAAATCATGTCCATATCCTGCTCTGGGAAGTGGGTTTACCAACACTATGTGAGGAAGAGAACAGAAAAAGCCAAAGGGAAGATGTAGATCAAAATTAGTAGTAGGATTACGAGATTTTACAACTTCTATGTAGTTCTGGAATATATGGGGGAAGTAATATCCTGTGTTTTAATACAGGACACAGAATTTGAGATTATAATACAGGAAATCCCATATTACATAGCATGTCTGGCAACCATAATGCTATTCTAGGAAAAGTAAATTTTATGCTTGAGCATGCCACAGAATTCTGTGATGCTGAGTAACAGTCAAAGCAGATTTTCACTCATTCCATGTTCCTCGATTTTGCATCCTTCCCATTCCCCTCAGGTTGCCTCCATCTCTTCATTGCTAGTGCACCAGAAGGAAGAACAGCAGGAGCAGAGGATATTAGACTTGCTATTAGATGCTGTGCCATAGCTGTACATGCTAACAGGCGGAGAAATTACAGGGAAAGTCATGTTCATCTCCTGTAGCCTTGGGAAAAGGATGCCCAGTACAGATGGCATCTTCAGAACCCTAAGTGCCAATTTAGCCAGCTCACTGCTGAGCAAATAAGAACTAAAGTTTCAAGAAACACATAACAGCCAAATGTGGGTGCCTCCTTACAGATAGGAAAAAAAAATGTACGCCATTAGTGATCAAATTTCAAACAGACCTTGGGCAGAAGTCCCTACCCTACATGGAAAATATAAGTATGCTCAGGCCATTTGACATAAGTAGCTGAAAAATGGGGCCTTGTAATGGAAAACGTTAAACCAAAGAGGCTTTTACTTGCCTTGTTTACAATAATTATATTAAAATATAGGCCTTATACAGTACTTCTTATTTGTAGTTGAGGCTGTGGTCAATTTTTAAGCACCATTAGACTCAGATTAAAGGGGGGGAAAGCTGCTGTATAAAGTAGTGAAGTAGTTTACCCAAGATTTTGTGTGAGGTTGATAGCAAAACCAGACATAGAAATGATAAATGGAATTCTGCATTAAGGAAAGTAAAAGGAAGTTTTGCCACTGACTTCCACAGGATCAACCTGTCTGTACATGCTGAACCATTCATATCCCAGGTTCATTTTGCCTATCCATAAAGGATTGCTGAGTCTTATATGGAATGCCAAGGGTTTATTTAGTAGTACTCCTCAGTTTAGGACAGGTGGAGATAAATAATGTGTGTGTTTTTTTAACTGAAATGGCAAAGGATACTCAAACTGAAATTCAGCCAGCTCACTATGGTTAGTGTCCCTCTGCTATTATGCAAAAACATTTCTCCCCTTTTAATGCTGGGTTTGACAACTCTAAATCAGAGGTACTAATTAAGTTATTAAGGAAACATAAACCTAAAACCTTAGAAACTAGATTTTCCTGAATTTCCTTTATAAAAAGGAACCTGCAGTGTTTTCACTACATCCAAATGTTTTTCTTGCATTTAGAGGGATAATATTCTTTTTATTTACAGAATTTGTATGACGCTCTAAAATAAATGCCCCATGCACGGGAAGTCCATATGGTATGATTATTTTGGCATGGAACCAGAAGGTCTTTTTGGTTTGATCTTTACCTTCTCCTGAGCATATTAAATGACTGTTAAATTCTATTTCTAGCTAGTTTAACTCCTCTACTGGGTTAGAACTTATTTCTCACAATGAGAAAAAAAACCGTCAGATAAAAACTCATAATGGGCAGGTAATGAAATACCACTTTCTTCCACTATTGGAATTTGTGGGTACCTCCAAAATACTTGGCACATGGCTGACAACCAAATCTGCCTAATATCTTATATGTTCAAAATGTCGAAGGATATAGCCAAGACTGCTTTGAGATGAGCATTTTAAATGCAAAAAAAATTTCACTGAAATTAAAAAAAATAGAACAAGACACCCCCTCTAGACCATACAGACCTTTTTGATCTCTTCTGCTGCTGCCACAAAGCCAGAAAGATGAGTCTGGCCTCTGCCTATGTGGGAAGACCTCAGTACAGAGCTCTGGGAATTGCTATGTTGAAATACCTGGTTATCTGTAATCTCCACTCAGTGCCAGGGACGTGCCCAGGAAGAGGGGGTGGCTGGCATGAGTCTGTGCTCCTGCAACATCACTCCAGCGTAAAAACTGCCAAGAGGATTTGCTAGCTGGGAAGGAGCAGGAGTGCCCTAAGCCAACCTCCAGCCTGCCGGTGCCCTAAATCTCTGAGAGCAACAGTATCCTACAGCCTTATTCACCCAGGAAATCCTGCAGGCATCGTGACCTTCATCTGAGGAGCAGTACTAGCACGTTAAAGACAGGAAGCTTAAAGAGCTGACTCTCATGAATCTAAGATTGTTTAGAAAAGCCTACAAAAAAAAAAAAAAAAAATCTATTCCTAAAGGCATTAAAGTGAAATTAGATGAGTCTTCTCCATACAAAAAGATGAAGATCTGGTAAATGTTTTCATTTGTATCCCTGAGAGGAACTTGAATTATTCCTTGATGTTACATGTGAGGAACACCATGGATATAGATTAGTACTATAAGGGTTAAATTATTTATTTATTATTAATTAATTAGTACTATAAGGGTTAAAGAAGAGATCATAGTATGAAAATAAATAAATAAATAAATATTAGGAATGGCAAACTTACAGAAGATTTATTCTCATCTCTCTCATAGAAGTATTTCTTCATAATGCTACAGATACTACATAAAAATAATAATTTTGCTACATAAAGTCTTGGTTACTCTGTACCTAAACTTGAAAATGACAGAATCAAGGAAAAATATTATCCCTTCTTACTCCAGGTAATCATAAAGCAAAAAGAAGCAGTGCTCTGAGGAAAAGATTTCAAGAGAAAATGGCTTATTTGAGGTGAATATATCTGACATTGTCTGGAAGAGACTATTGCTGCTTTGGCCAGAAGGTTTTTCTCCATCTTTACTGAAGAGCCAAATGAGAATTTTCATGGCCCAAAATACAAACCCTTTATAGCTTGTAATGTTTCAAGGGAATCCACTCCATCATTTCACACTGCTAAGCTGACCTGCACTCTCTGCATACCAAAGCCCTTTGTGGGCCCATGGAGATAATCTCCTTGACTGATTTTATTACAAGCAGAACTTTCATTCAGGAAAGACATAATTGGCACACAATGATCAAACATTTTAAAACTATTTGCAGTGAAAGAAAAACTCCATATAGAAACTATGGGAAGATTATGTAAATAATTTATTTTAAGATGAGTCAGCTAATGTTATGGCTGAGATCAATAGAGGAAATATGATTCCAGGAAAGCAAGATGACTAGAACCATGAGGGGAAAAGTATATTCTTTTTTCTATATATAAAATGAACAGTAAAGTTGAGTCAAAATTGAGTTAATCGTGATAATAACATAGCAGATCTAGCAAATAGCATATTGTGTTTTGTAATGCTAAAAGCTATGCCACATTGACTTTTATTGCTCAAAGAAGATCATAGATTTCTTCACGTTGGAGTGGACTTCAGAAGATTTCTAGTCCAATTTCCTACTCAAAGCAGGATAAAATCTGAATTCAGACCAGACTGCTCAGGACTTTTTCCAGGTCTTGTTAACCACCAAAGATGGAGATTTCTCAACTTCACAATGAAGCTTGCTCCTGACCGTCCTCACATATCTTTTTCCCTTGCATACAGAACTATACTTCTTTCAACTTCAATTTCAGTTCAACAAATCTCTTGTTTCTCATTATTGCACTCCGGTGAAGAGGCCAGCTTCATCTCCTCAGTGACCTCTCTGGAGGTGCTGAGGGCTGCTCTCAGTTTCCTCTAAAGTCACCTCTGCTCCATGCTGAACAAGTTCAGCTCCCACAGGCTCTTCTCACAGGGCAAGTGCTCCAACATCCAGATAGGTAAAAAGAAGAGCATCTTGGGTGAAATCCTCAGTGCCACTTTTTCTTTCCCTCAGCCTTCAATATCAAGAACTACTTTTAAAATGGAATGAATGGCTTACACATATCCACATACATATGTAGCCTAGAAGCTTTCTAACTATTGAATAAAATAGCAAAATAAGATACAGAACCTCACAGTCCCTAGCAAGATTAATTACATCACTACTTTGCCTGCCTTCTTCTTCATAACTGTTCTGATCACGACCAAGTCAGTGCTGCAAAATATACAGGAAATTTCTCTTTAGATAAACAATACAAGGGAGAATACAGGGGAGATTTAATTTAGATATACAGAGAAAGCTTTTTACAGTAGGGGTAGTGAAGCACTGGAAGGGACTGCCCAGAGATGTGGTGGCTGCCCCATCCCTGGAGACATTCAAGGCCAGGCTGGACAGGGCTCTGAGCAACCTGATCGAGCTGTAAGTGTCCTTGTTCCCCTGCTCATTGTAGGGGAGTTAAACCAAATGACCTTTAAGGGTCCCATCCAACTCAAACAATTCTGTGATTCTATACATAGCAGAAGTACGCATGCAGACAAACATTAATTTCAAATGTGGAAAGCAATGTCTCTGCATTATATCATTTTTCAGTCAGTCTCCTGTAGACAGTACGAAATGGGATGTATCAATGTCTTACTCAAAATATGAGTAAATAAATGAATCAGTAAAAAAGTTCTTGTTACTACAGCAAAAGGTTATGTGGACACTTGCTACATCACATTATCTAGTCTTCTTATATCTGTACAGTACTTGTCAGTTTATTTCCACTTTCGCTTGCAGTAACTTGCAATGATATTTCTGTATGCAGAAGGTCCATGCAATTTAGAGTGGAAGAAATCATCACAATCCACCTTCTCTTTCCATATCAAAAAAATGACATAACTTTTTCCATTCAAATCTCCCGGCCAGAGAATATCTTTCCTAATGTCCAAAAGTTTCCAACTGTACGAAACAGACATATCCACAGAAATCCATCATCAGTTTCTCACAAATTCTGTTCAATTTGCCATGGATTATGAAAATTAATAGATAAGCTTACATCTCCACTGAACTTCTCACTCAAAAAAAAGTCAGCAATCATAACAACCATCACATTTCACTGAAACATTCAAAAATATGGATCATCAGTTTTCTCTGTGCAGAATAGGAGTAGTCTGAATCAAGATGGTCTTTTTTACTATAAAATATATTTTTCAAGAGTAAGAAATGTCTCTTCAGAAATTTTTTTCTTCAGTCCACTTGGCTTTTTGCTAAAGACTGACTCCATAAAGATCAGCATTATATCATAGTTGTGCCCGATGGCCAAGTCTGCACTGTATACAAGGTGTTTTGGATATACTTTTCCTTCTCATCCTCACTTGAAGTGGAATCTCATTATAGTTTATGATCTGTGATTTACAAGTTTGAATTGAGTTAACATCAATTTCAGCCTATCATTTCTGATCCAGTCTAGGTACTCTGGTTCATATATGTCCCTGCTGACATGGGGCCAAGATATGCAATCATTCATTACCTCTTCCATCACCCCATTGATTGATTACTAGGAAAAAAGGTTGGCTCCAGGGATCTTAAAGAGGTTCCTTTTTGTCAGGGCACCGTGGGGGTCAGGGGCTCAAAGAGGCTGAGAGCTGTGGGGGCTTGCAATGGCAGCAAGGCAGAGCCTGGTATCCAAGGCCTGTCCCACCGTACTAGCCTGGAGCAGCCAGGGGCAGCCACAGCCCCAGGCACTGGCACCTCTCTGGTGATGGGGATGTGCTAGCAGCCTGCAGGTGGCCCTGGCTCAGTGGGGCCCATGTCCAGGCAGGGCAGGGCTGTGGGGAGCTGGAACAAGGCCCTGTTGCAGCCTCACTGGGGCAGGGCCTGACAGCCTCAGGGCTGACAGTGGGCTTTGGACCATCACTGCCTTTGGTTCCCTCTGGGTCCTGATGTTCTGGTACCATCTATAATTCAGTGTGTCTATAATTCAGTTACTCGGCTTTTGTTTTTTTCTATAACATCTCTTAGAAGTACAGAAATTAAAAAATGTCCCTTTGTATTGCCCTAGTTCACATTCTAATTAATGAAAGGATGTGATGTAGAGTAGGGCACTGGATTTTCAGATGTTTGGTACTGGATTTTCAGATGTTTGGTACTGCTTTCTTGAACTTTCGAACTTTCACTGCTCCACTTTCTGGTGGCTTCTATTCATGAACTACATCTCCCATGGCTGACATTGGACTTCCTTTGCCAACTCTTAAGTGAAAAGCCTCTTGCACAGATTTTACTTGAGTTTTTTCTTCCTTATGTTTTTCTGTGTTGCATCTATAAGACATGCAACTTGTTTATTTTCCACTTTTTGCATGTCCCCAACAGATGTGGCAGGATATAGGTGGCCATCTGAGCTTCTCCCTGCTGGTGTATCAGCAGTACAAGAAAGTTTCCAGAAACACTATCATAAGTTGGTTCTTTTCTTCAGTTTGGTACAGAATATGTACAGAGAGGGGAGGAAAAAATGGTAAATGCAGGTTTTTTTATGCTCCAAAAAATTAGAATGTAGAATCTTTCCTGCACTGGAGGTACTCGCCATGGTAGTTCTGAGCTGATGCAGTGGATCTAATAGCTCCTCAAGCATCTCTGCTCTCTACATGTAACATGGTACAAAACTCTTCAGAGATGTCACTAGCCTGCTCCTGTTTTAATCAAGACACAGACCTACAAGAGAAGAGTTACTAAATCCCCACTGTCCATTTATCCTCGGTTTAATCAGCACCAAAAGAGAATCTTCCCACTAGAGACTAGAGAGTAGTCCTAAAGGCTGAGTCTTGCCACCATTCCTACACCACAACCCACAGCAGCTATCTGAATCCAGAATGGTGTTTTTTACCCAGGCAATTATCTCTTGATTAAAAGCAAACATCACAGGAATGAAGAACAATTTCTAGCTATCAAGCCAGAGGCAAGTTAAAAGACTAATTGATTCACCAAAAAAGTTATCCTTCCATAGACCAGAGCTACTCCATACTTACAGCTAAGCTTCCCTTCAAGATTTTAAAAGTGCCAACAGAACTAAATGAATACCACCAGAATTAAAGGAAGTACAAGTCCCAGCAATACTTAACTCCACTGTCCATAATGACTGGATACATGCTTCTGAATGACCACAAAATGAAATAATTTATCATTGGAAAAAAAAAAAAAAAAACATGAGAACATGACTTAACATCAAAATAAAGGAAGAATGGAATGTTCTGTGGAAGAATGCAGTAAAAAATGCCACAAAACATCAAAATAAAAAACTTAACCTAGTATCTCCTCCTCACATAAACTAATGTGAAGCAGGAATAAGTCTGTCGGGCCAGAGGTAATTATTAACAGTCATCACACAAAGGCTGTTAGTGAATAGAACTGGGCTGGTACTGCATGCACAGAGTTCATCTGTCTCTGCATTGGAAACACTGGATAATGAACTAGAAAGGACTGGCATTGTGTGAAATAGAGAGGCGCAGGAAGAGAATAGAATTTGAACTTTGTCAAGTTATACCATTTCTATTAAATTTCTACAAAAATTGGTAGTTTGGTCTGGCAAGTTCCTCAGTTGAGCGTTACATACTCAAAATCACAAATGTTTATATCTGTGCTCCAATTTTCCAACTGCCAAGCTTAAGGGGAATTTGATACGTATGCCTTTGTCTTTTGGTTTTATTTGCATGTAATCTGCAGCACTCAAATCCATAATATGTATACACAATAATTCCTACAGTAATTTTTCAAGTTAAAAAGGTCTCTGCTCTCTCTGTATCTACACTCCAAAATCCCATCACAGGACTCCCACCCAAGTTCAGATCAGTCACTTTTTAGGTCCCAAATCTTCCAGACGTACCAGACCTTGCAGAATTTCAGGGCTCAAGATTTGAATATCACTCCATAAAAACCTCCACTTTTTTCTTGATTCTTGAGGACTTTTCTTCCTTAGTGTCACTGGTGTGAGATCTTGTAGCAAATGAAAGAAGAGTAGTATGGGTTAAGCCAGTACTCTATTCTAAATAATGCTATTCCTTCATTCATTACCTTCCATGTATCCCTCTTGCATGTGATAAGCTGGGAAGACCATTAGATCCTCTAGACCTCTCACAATTTACAGGTCTTCAACCAGTTACTCCCCTGATGAGTTTAGTATCTTGACTAATGTTTATTATTCTGAAAGGCATCTAATTTCAAACCCATATAGTCTGCTTTACTTTGATCTCAGTTTCTAGGTGAGGGTCCTTGTCTTCACTTCACTGAAAAGCAGACATTATTTTCCTCCTTTGAGGGTGCTAACACACTGAAATCAGGCATCTCACAAAATATATTTTGGAAAATGCACTGGTTTTAGTCTCTCACCAACAGATCTTGTTCCCCATCCCTCTTTGCTCCAGCCTCTGCAGTCTCCCTGTTTTGAACATGGACATTCCAAGACTGCACGTGTTATGCAGTTAGTGGTCTCTGTTAACACATACATAAGTAAAATAACCTCCTTTTTCCTACTTAATCATCACTTCACTATTCATATAGGCAAATACATCATGCCTTTTCATCATAATGCATTGCAAAGAGTGGTCTGGCTCAGAAATTTTTGTCAGGTTTGCAGCTTGCTGGGATATAGTCTTCTGCCTGCACGCAGTGCCTGCCATCTTTGTTTCCTTACTCTTAACTTCATCAGAGCACTTCTTCTGACTGAATTTACTAGTGGATTCAAGTCCCTGTACGTGACTGCAATCTGCAGTAATTAAGACTCCCACATCTTTGTAGCAGGATTTTGAAGACCTGACTAATTGTGTTGGTGACAGATAACAGATTTTCATGCAACAAGATGACTGTTGTAATCATTTAGTGGTCTGACACACTATATAAAAACACAGGCCATGAAATCTCACTTAATAATTCCTGCATTAGACCTCACATTTCAGATTTGTTTCTTCTTCAAAATTTAATCTCAGTTGAAAGCTTCAGTGAAGGAGCATCTACCATATCCTTTGCTGAGTTGTTCCAATATTTTGTTAGGCTCATGCTGCTTGATTCATATTTTCTTAGGCTTATGCTAAAAATATATCTTACCACCATTTTGGATTTATCTATCTACATCTCTGAGCTGTTTGACATTGTAATTCTATGTTCATTATGCAGCTTTGCATTTTTACAAATACCATGTAATATTAAAGTCCATAAATGAACACAGAATAGAGAATATAGAGCACTGTAATATGACTGTTACTGACAGAAACATTCATGAAGGAAAAAAAAAATAGCATATACTTACCATGATATGAAATCATAAGGCTACACAAAGGCCTTTCTTTTTATCTCACATTTTAACCTAAGATCTGTAGCTCAATTGGCAAAAAACAGCATGCTTCTTTATAAAAGTAAGGTAAAAAATATTTCCTTTATTTAATTTTTTTTAAGCTGCAAATAATGCTGCTTGCTTTTTAGAGTATTTTTAAATGAAAAAAGAAAAATGTCTGAGATTTGGAAATACAAGCACATGTTTCTTAATTTCATGCTTCAGTCTCAAGCCAAGAGAGCTGTCAGTATATTGTGGAAACATTCCTGCAAAACAGAAAATAAATGGAAGTTTTTGTCTTTGATTTACATGTGCTCAGGATCAGACTCCTTGTGTAAAATTAAGACAGCAGTTGCTATTCCTGATCAACCAAGAAAAGAAAGATCTGAATTTAGAGCCTGGAAACCTTACCATTCTGGCACTTTGACATCAATACATCAACTAGGAAGAAATCTTATACCAGCTTACTGAAAAAAACATATGGACTAAAGCCCTGATGCAGGATGCATTTATTTAAGTTCATTGTTGAAGCACATGCTTAATTTGAAACACAAGCCACAGGCTCTGTAGGCTGTGATAGGATTTAATTAGCTACTTAAGTGCCACTTAAAACCTGATTTGAAATAAGGTTCTGGCTCAGAACAAAAACTTTAAGAGGAGCAAGTCTTTGCTTCAGAAGTAGTTTGAGTTGTCCTGCCTTGACCATGAGAATCAGATAAGGGGAGATTTAAAAGTATTACTATTAAAGATATAAATGTTTAGTTAAACCTCAAGCAACAAAGAAGGTCTGAAACATGTAGTAGATAACACAAAACAAGAGCTTTGAGAAAGGTTTCACAGATCTATCCCCACCAGGCTCAGAGCAGTGTTCTTCTCTGGCCATCCTTATCTTTCCAGTCTCCTCATAGATACAAACACACCCATCTTCCACTGAGATCCTCAGAGAGCCAGTATAGGGAATGTTTCCAGGCATTGCTGACAGGGAAGAGCTATTTACAAGGATGTGCTGGTGGACTGTGGAAAAGCAGTGCAGGGGCCATGCTGGAGGGCATGTGGGCAGAGTCAGTGGGTTCTTGTATTCCAGCCTGAGGAGGTGGAGGCAGCAGATGGACCTTCCTTGAGGGAGCAGTGAGGAGCAGGGCTTTGTAGATACGCTTTGTAACAGTAAGGAGAGGAGATGGCTCTGATTTTAATGGCTAGATATCCCAGCTCTCCCAACACGTCATGTCCACTATCAAAACACATTTTCTTCATTAAGTCTGAGGACATACCTGCGTCATGAGGCCTGTCACACATGTTCAGAGGTGTTTATTTTGCATCACTCCTGTCATGAAATAAGGCCTTAAAAAAGGAGTTAAACCATGTAATTAAGAGGTTAATTACTTCCTCTGAAAACCCCTTTTACACTGCCAGTTTCCGTTAAAGACCATTCCTATAAACACCAGTCTCATTTTGAGGAAAGGGTTGGACTTGTGAAAAATAATAGAAATGAATTTCAAACCACCTAAGTATAACCATCAGTCGTTACTATCACACTGTGTAGTCTGTGTCTCTTGTTCTATCCTTAAAGAAAGAATTAGAAATACATCTTTCACCAGATCTTTTAGAAAACTTTCCATCTCAGAATAAGGATGATTCTGCACCTCTTATTCAAATCTAAGTTATAATTCAGTGCTCCTACATTTTCTCTCAAGCACTTCAGTTGGCTTTGTGGTAGGGGAATACCATGATCATGGAATCGGATGTAACCATAATTTCAGGGAAATAAAAAAGAAAAAAATGACATTGAAAATTCACTGGTCATCTCTGTGATCTCTACAACTGCTCTTTGTGCTACAGCAATAAATCATAGGTAAATATCAACCGTTGAAAATAAATATGTACGTACTGGATAATACTTTCTCACTGTCACCTACTGAAACGGTAATTCTTTTTTAGCAATTTGTATTAATGCCTGATGTGGGTTAATCCCAGTAGATAGCTGAGCATCACACAACTACTCACAGACTCAGTCCCACCAGGATGAAGAAGAGAATCAGAAGGGTGAAAGTAAGAATACCAGAATACTGGTATGTTATCAACACTTTTGGTTACAAAACCAAAATATAGCAACATACAAGCTACAGTAAAGAAAATTAACTCTATCACAAACAGAAAATGTTCAAATCCAAATATTCCTATATTGCAGATTTTGATTATCAGGCTATGTACGTCATTTTAGAATTACACAAAGATCCATCTGACTTTCCTCATTAGAAACTTAATGCATTTTCAGCCATTGCCTTGCAATTTTAACTATTCAGCATTAAGATCGAACAGATACCATGTGTATAGTATAATTGCTCTGAAGACTTTTCATCTTCACATTAATTCAAGCTATCCACAGTGTAACCATCTTTTTTTTTAAGTACCTATTCATTGCTGGTGAGAATTGTACTTTCAGATTTCATTAACTGTTCTCCATCTACTGGAAGTGTGATCAGTTCAGTTGTAGACGCTTACAGATATTTGTACTGGGTGAGTCCACCCTTCTGTGCATGTGGAGATGAGGTTTGAAAACATACTCAATGAAGGAGCAAAGACATGATTTTCCACAGACTTTAATATTAAGGGTGTTTGACAGCATGTGGCAGGTTCCTGAACAGCATACTCCTCTCTCCTGCCTAGGAAAGGTTCTGTGCTGCTACTGTATTTCTCACTGTACCAGAGTGATGAAGTTCTTGATTACAGTCTTTAGCCTCTGTCATTTGCTTTTTGGATGAGAGGAACTAAGCCCATCAAACCTTTTGAAAGCACAACCGAGGCCTTTGCCCAAACCTGCTGTTGTACAGAGTAGGAAACTGATCAGTGCACTCCCAGAGGTTCACAATAGGGAAGAAATGCACTCCTGTGTTTCAGGCTTCCTTTGGGCTGATGTACTCAAAACAAAGAGGATGAGTGAACAGATACTTGCAGTTTATATTCCTCACTTCTTAATTTAGGTTTTGATTCTTTTATTGTTACTAGTTTACATTATTAGTGGCTATCTCAGTTTGACCTACAGGTAATCAGTGGACCATTGCTTATTTTGCTGTCTCCAGTGTTTCTCTACTGCAAATGTAGTTAATAGATATATGCTGTAAAAACGACAAATCTAAAATCTCTTCTCTCCTGCTGCTGGACTGCTTGTGGGTGGATTGTCATTATACCAGACTGTTGCCAGCAACAAGAAATTCCTCCAACATGCATGAAATGCTCTGAATGTCCAATCTGTTTAAGTAGAAAAAATACTGGAGGAGGGATAAGAGGAAGAATGATAACAAAATTTGACAATCTTTAATAGGCCATGATAACTGTTCTTCTTGTTCATATAAGAACTTCATTTTCTGTCTGCTGTAGCCAAATAGTGGTAAATGCTGCAGCTTATATAACTGGCACTCATTAATCTCCAGAAAAAAAATATTTGTTTGCTTCTAAATAAAGTAACACATTAAATGACACATGCATTTTTAGAAAATACTTCTGAGATTAAATGGACAGAGTAGTAATTTAATAGGCTTGAATTAATGTATTCAGAGACATTAAAGTTTTCTGACCTTTTGTTCTTGACAAAAGGGAAAAAAAGAAACAACTGTGATATGCAGTAACAGTCACTACCCATGACCTGACTGTGGTGACCACCCACTACTATGCCTGAAAGTAGATGAGCAGCCATTGTAAGCTGTACCTAAAAGCAAAAGTGAAAAAGTACTTTTATGGCCAATCATAAATTTGAGAATTACCCCTGAATTTCTCCTCACCCTGCAGAAAGGCTTACTCTTTTTCTTCTTTATCTGGTGCTGGCAACAGGGCAAACTAGTATGTGACCCAGCCTGGCCTCAGATAGAAACTTTCATGAAAACCAGTTTGTTTCTTCTTCAGGATATTACTGTGCGGTCAGAAAAATAGAAGGTATGGTGTTTCCCATGGTGTTTTGGCAGTACTGCTTGTAGTGTCAGCTGCAAGTCACAAGTGTACAAGCAAATGGAAATGGAAATTAAAAAAAAAAACAAACAAACATGCACACAGTAATAGAAAGTTTCTCAGGCCTCAAGAAAGGATTTGATTAAAGTGAAATGACTGTTTTGTTATCTTTTTTATCTTGTCTCTTCCCTTCTCTCTGCTTGTGCAATCCTTGCAAGCAATTGACCCATAGCTGTAGCTAGAAAGTCCTCTTGTTGAAGTTTCTTGCAAAACTGCTTTGCTTCTTGGAAAAGTGGCCATGTCGACTTGTGGAGGAGATTTCTAAGACTGGAGGGAAAGAGAAAGAGAGAGCAAACAGAAATTTGATATTTTGATCCAAGAATATATTTTCCTTTTCAAATACATTCTGAGAAAATGCTAAGAAGGTTTTGTTTTCATTCCAATATAGAATAAAAATCAATTCTGAAACCTTCAAAGTTATCACAAAGTGGAACTGCTGTTTTCTAGCCAGCTCTAAATGCGTCATTACTGGACTTGGTTTTGATCTTGCTGCACAGGTGCTAAGTTGGCAAGGCTCCACTGTCATTAGTGAGTTACCCCAGGCTAACACCTGGCTGAAATGAGATTAAGGCCCACTATCCTTAGACTTTCTCCAATGCACTGTGTATATTAGAGCACACAGTGCCTCTCCCTTGTCTGCAAAGTAGAAACTGAATATATATTGCAACTGCACGTCACCACCTGACCTGTACCTAATGTTTAGGTGTATAACTAACCTGTCCCCTGAAAGAAAGTGTCAAATATCCTATATAGTTAGTAGATATAGAAGTAGGTGTTTGCGTCTGCTTCCAGAAGGTAAATGTGTCTGTCTCTGCCTGGAAATTTTACAGGCTTTTGGGCTCTCTCCCTTGACCCATGAGAGAAATCAAGCAGTAAACTTTAGGATGACTGTTTCACGGGTACATAAAACTTAGAATCAGGTCTTCCTTTCAATGAATTGGACTGCGTCTACTGTGAAGCTGAAGGGTTCGGTACCTTTGTACTACATCTCCTTTGTTAACACTACCATTAAAATTGTCACTGAAGCAAACAGCATAAAAGCAGTGTAAAAGAATATAATTCTAAAGCCTGCTTAACTGCAGAAGTTTGTGTAAGCTTTGAATCTATTTCAAAGCTTTTGTAATTCATGGTATTATGCCCATGCCCATTTCTTTGCCTGGTGTGGATTACGCTGTTACTGAATAGACATCAAGTTTAGTATAATGCTAAAAACTCTGTGCACTTAGTAAATGGATGTCCTTTGATACAGGCTGACGAAGAAGTTTCTACCATCTATACCATGAATACTAGAAGAAAATCTCTAAATCCAAAGAAGTAGCAATTTCATGTTCTTGAATCTGATCAAAGGAAACTCCTATCTCCGAAGTGGGCTCAATAATCAATAGCTATCTCCTATGGTACATTGTTTATTTCTTGACCATCATAAATCTTCTAGAATTACTTGCCCAGTAAAAGTACTACTAGAAAAAGGAATGTTTGAAAATAACAAAGTCCATCACCTGAAAAATACGAAAAATCCTTTTGCTACATGTTTGCCTGTAAGCCAAGTCCACCTGGTGCACAGCAGCTGCATGTTGCATTGTGTCTTCCAGGAGACTGGACTGTTTTGTAAAAAGTGTACATGCATCATTTGAATGGCCTGACTGCTGATGCTTGTCAAAGGTACCCTGCAGTGGCTAAGAATGGTGATTCCTCTATCACTGTCTTCCATCACCATAAATCATCACGAACATTTTCTCCTTCCCCAATATCATGTAACTTCATCCAACCTCTTCTAGAAGAACCATATTAATCTTTAAGTAAAGTTATGCATAACTTAAGTAGTCTTTGAATAGCATTTGCTAGTCTTTTTTTCTCTCATCATCTCAGCTTCAGCCAGCATTGCCTTTATTTAATCTGACATAGAATTTAAAAAACAAAACAAATAAGCAAACAGAAAAAGTTAAAAGAAAGCTAATTTATTATATTTAAGTGTAATCTACCTCAAGTCTGTGTTAAACTAGCATCAACTGTTTGGTAAATGTGGCATGCTGAATTATGAAGCAGTAATATTACCTACAAACTTGCTCCTTATTAACAACTACCTGGAGTCAGAGTCTACTGGAAAATCAACCTATTGCAGACTTTCACAAAGCATACTCAGAAAGAGTATGAGTGGAAATTCCATCGACAGTTCTCGTTTCTGTATTTCATGAATTCTGAGTGCTTGACTTAGCAATGTTAATTTTTGCTTCATAGATTTCATAGAATCACGGAATCATAGAACGGCTTGAGTTGGAAGGGACCTTAAACCCATTCAGTTCCAACCCCCCCCCCCCCTCCCACCATGAGCTGGGCTGCTATCCATCACATCAGGCTGCCCAGAGCCCCATTCAACCTGTCCTTGAACACTTCCAGGAATGGGGCAGCTACAAACCCTGTTTATGGGGTATTTGATTTTGATTCTTATCCCTGATGTACCACACTCCCCTCACACACATGCATGCCCCACTACCACCACCACAACATGCCCCTTCTCTTCCTGGGGAGGCTTCTCTTCACGATCACAGTGTTCAAAGCAGCAGCAGCAGATGGATTCCTGGGCCAAGATCGCTGTCTCCTGACCTCTGTTTTTGATATTCTTGTTGCCACTGAAAACAGAAGCATGTAAATAAGTGAGGTTACACACCCATTAAGTGTGTATAAAATGTAGTTTTGCTACTTCATACTACACTGGGAAGGCATTTCAAGTGTGGTCCTACCAGGTTCTGTAATGTTTAGTCTATCTGATATTTTTGTTAATGATTTGGATAATGGAAAAGAGAGAAAATGTGTAGAATTTGCAGATGATGTCAAGCTGGAGGGAGCCGAAAGCTTTTAAGAGGTTAGGATAAGAATTCAAAATGACCTTGATAAATTGGAGGCATTGTCTAAAATTAACCAACTGAAATTTAGTGAAGACAAATACAATGTTCTATGCTTAGGAAAGAGACATAAAATGCTAATAAAATTAGGAGAAAATGAGCAGGCAATGATATCAGGGAGAAGATTACAGTTCAGGACAAATTGAATGTGCATTTATAATGTGATGCTGATATTAAAAAAAGGCAAATTTCATCCTGGGTCAGACTGGAAGGAATGTGTGGGAAGCAGGAGATGTAGATATTCTGCTTTACTGTTATTGTGTCCAGTTTTGGGCACTGTACAGTAAAAAAAAAAAAAAAAAAAAATGTAGATATACTGGAAAGCAGCCAGAGGGGGAGTAATGAGAATGATAAGAGGTTTAGAAAACTGGAGCTATGAGGAAAGGTTGAAGGAATGGGGTTTGTTTAGTCTAGAAAAGAGAAGGCTGAGCAGGGACATGATAACAGCCTTCAAATACATAAAAGGTTATTCTGAAGAGGACAGTGATCAGTTGTTCTTTGTGTCCACTCAGTACGGTACAAGAAGAATTTCGCTTATTTTACAGCAAGGAAGATTTTAGTTAAATATTAGGAAAGCCTCTTTCACTCTAGCGAGAGCTAAGCACTAGGACAGGATACTTTAGGAGGCGGTAGAGTAGCAGCAGGGGTTTTTAACTAAAGGTTAGGCAAACATCTGTGACCTTGTGATTTGCAGGGGCTCCAAACCGAGCCAAATTTGAACAAATTTTTCTCAGAGATAGCATAAGGCACACCCCTGGCAGCAGCCCATGTTTCCTGACAAAGTCCTGATCTCTGGCACAAAGAGGGAAAATGCAAGCAATTGTCAGCAAAAGCAATTCAACTGTTTTCATGCAAACTGTTTTCAGGTGAGTTGTTTGTTGGTTTGTTTGTTTGTTTGTTTTTTGTTTTTTTTTCCCTTAAGATTTGTTTTGAGATTCATTTAAACATTTTGGATGAAACTTTACTCAGAAAAATTATCCATCCCAGGAAAGCACCTGAGTAATTTCAGACTAAATTGTTAATCTGGCAAATTATACGCAACAAAAACAGGATCTTAAAATACAGAGGGTTAGGAAACCTTAATTATAGGTGATGTTACCAAGCTCCACACATCATTTTTATTACAGTATCAAACCAAAGATCTGGCCAGGGTCACCATCTGGAGAACTCATCTTGAGGAAACAGATGAAGGAGATTAAATAGGCACATGTGTTTAAGTATCAGTCAATAATCTCACAACTCTTTGTCAGAAAATAAGTAGACTGTTCTATCTCTTGGTATGGTCAGCCCTTAGCCTTCATCTGAAAACAGTCTTAGTTCATAAACTTAGTTCAAAAACCTTTTTTACTTTTTTTTTCTTACACACTTTTCTTTTTCCTCTTGATCCTTCTGGATTACTTAGCTTAAATTTGAAGATTTTCTTTACAAATTTAGGAGCTGGTAACACACCTTTGGAAGGAAAAGAAGTTTTGGGGTTTTTTTCTTTTTTAAGAAATGAGAGAAAAACAGAAAAATGAAAGAAATGGAAGGAAAGAGAAAAGGGGGAAAGAAAACGGGGGGGGGGGGGGGGGGGGGGGAGGGAAGAAAAGAAAAAAAAAGAAAAGAAAGAAGAACAGAAAAATAGAAAGGAAAAAAGAAAAAGAAAAAAAAAGAAAGTAAGGTGGAACTTTCGCCCAAGTGCTGGCCCTGAATAGTCAGAACTTCAAGAAAAATGTCGTGAGACTCATAATAATAATACTAGAGCTGGCAACCCTACTTAAGGATGTAAATTCCATTTCTTCTACACCGCCTTTATATTAGTAAAGAAGGCTAGATTCCTAATATTAGGACTGATCCAGTGAAAAGTAAACTTCTCAATAGTACAATCACAGCTGAAATTCCATTCTCAAGCTAAGGGATGGCTGTGGTCAATGAAAAAATTACGTATGATCTTCCTTTAGACGTCAGGCACAGAGGCTGTCATCAATGGAAACATATCTCTGTACACTACAGAAAGGAAAAGGACATAATTTTTTTACATCCTACATTAAAAAGAGGGAAAAG
Organism: Gallus gallus; assembly: GCF_016699485.2. NCBI lineage: Eukaryota > Metazoa > Chordata > Aves > Galliformes > Phasianidae > Gallus > Gallus gallus. Next base: position 178,123,521 of record NC_052532.1, read on the forward strand.
ACAAGGGAACAATACAGAGATGTTGATTAAAGAGCAGAAAAAAAGGCTGAATACATGGAGCACACTTCATTCTGAATGTCTGAACTCTGGCCATGAAAAGCCAGTACGTGCTAGTGACTTGCTAGAGCTTGTCCCACAGCAAGACAGTAAATACAGGTAAGTGGATTCCCCCATGGAGCCAACAGCCCTGATGCGGCAGGTGCACACCTGTGCAGGTAACGGCAGACACGGAGCTGGACATGTGCGCAAGGTCTCTAAGAGGCATATAGGTGCTTTGTAACTGGGTATTTAAAGAAATTTGCATTTATTTGGCTTCAGCTTGTCACGCTCATTGACTGCTGGCTTAGGAAATCTAAGATCCTTTACCCACATTTAGATGGAAAGCACCATAGAACAGAGCTCATATGGAGGATGATTCCAAAATCTAGAAGCAGTACCTAATTTGAGACATATAAATCTAAATCCTTATTGAGATATCAGGATTTAATGTTAAAATGAGCTGTAAATCAACGTCTTAGGACATGGTTTAGTGGGCATGGTGGTGATGGGTTGACGGTTGGACTAGATGATCTTACAGGTCTTTTCCAACCTTAATGATTCTATGATTCTATGATCTTGAGGAAAACAAATATTTTCATCTTTTTTTATCAAGGCCATGTGTTACTTTTCTCAAAAGGAAAATTTTCTTAGGGTTCTGTCACACAGAATCACAGAATTTTAGGTTCATGAAGTCCAGCACCCCTGCTAAAGAAGGTTCTCTGCAGTAGGTATTAACCCCTGTAAGGTTTAAGTACTCAATATGTAAGTAGGGTGTCACTGTTGGGAAGGATGATGTAATATTTTCTAGCTGTACATATTCTCCATGACTGCAAGCTATGAAATTGCTACTAAAATTTTCAGCCTAACTATAATCTTTGCTGGATGAGCAATTTTTCATCTTCTTTTCATAGGCAGAGACATGAAAGTTTGTAAGATTTCATAGCACTCTTCTGAGAATCTTTCTCAACTCAGTGTTGTGCTTCATCTCCATGCAGATGCTTTAGGATTTGATCCTTCTGCACACAGAACTGGATTTAATTCCTGATAGCATGCAGCCATATTTTATTTTTAAGGCCATATGTCTTTAGTACTATATTAATGTTGTCTGATACGTATTGGTTATTTACATCATGACAAATTCATTTTTGATAGAAGATGAAATTTATTTGGAGGACCTGTTCTTCCTATTTCAACACAACATGCACTCCTATTACTATCAACACTTGCCTCAGAGCACCCCCACTTCCACTTGTGTTTCACTTTTGCAAGACTTTTAGGACATCTTGCACTGAGGTTTCTGTTCTGTATGTAACTCAGTGCACACCCCTAGGCATTTTGCAAGCATTAAACCTTTCTGATGTTAAATAACATCATGGTATACAGGTAAGTCTATTTTCTGGAAACAAACAATTCCAAAGCAATTGCCACAAGGTCCATTGAGATTTTTCAATGCCTGTAGATCATGTCTGTCTTCTCTGTAAATAAGCCACTCTATTTCTTGAAATGTTTTGTTTTGGAAAATGATTTTCACTAACACAGAAGAAAACCACTACGAAAGTATAGACCCTTTCTTAGTTAAAGGAAACTTTCCAATATTGAAAAAGTGGTATTTCTCCTTCACATTTTTTTATTTCAGCAAGAATTCTTTTCTTGTTCTCATGCACAAGCAAGATGGGAATCTAAATGAAAAGCATCACCTTCCAGGTTTCAAAAATGTTAGAAATTGCATATGTAATTCATTCAGTAACTTCAGAGACATAAAATGTTTAACATTCAGAAGCAGAAAGTTAAAGTTTATCATAAATTCATAGATTCTTATTATCTGCTGTAGAGTTATTGAACAGGGCTAGTGTCACCTCTAGTCCTGTGCTTGTTTCTGCCTCCTCGGCTCACATACTGCAAGGAAGAGTGGAGATGTGCTCTAAGATGAGACAGGGAACACTGCTGGTAAGTTATGATGAAGTCTTTGTACCTTCTTCAGGCTGCTCAGAGCACAGAAGAGGTTTGGAACATGAAAAGAGCTCCAAAGCATGAAGTTGTGGAAGATCCCCCAATAGGGATCATAGAATCATAGAATCCTTAGAGTTGGAAGGGACCACTGAAGGCCATCTAGTCCAACTCCCATGCAAGGAACAGGGACATGCACAGCTAGATCAGGTTGCCAATGGTCTCCTCCAGCCTGGCCTTGAAAGTCTCCAGGAATGGGGCATCAATTACAACACTAGCGCTGTTCCAGTGCCTCTCAGTGCCTACACCCTCACTGTAAAAGATTTTCTCCTTATATCTAACCTAAATCTCCACTCTCTGAACTTGAAACCATTTCCCCTTGTCCAATCCCAACAGACCCTGCTAAAGAGTCTCTCCTTCCTTCTTACAGCCCCCCTTTAGATACTGAAAAGCTGTTCTCAGGTCACCTTGCAGCCTTCTCTTCTCCAGGCTGAACAGCCCCTGCACTCTCAGCCTGTCCTCGTAGGAGAGATGTTACATTCCGTGGATCATTTATGTGGCCCTTCTCTGGACATGCTCCAACAGGTCCATGTCTCTCTTGTACTGAGTGCTCTACACCTGGACACAGTACTCCAGGTGAGACCTCAGCAGTGCAGAGCAGAGGGGTAGGATCACTTCTTTCAACCTGCTGGTCATGCTTCTTTTGATGCAGCCCAAGATACAGTTGGCCTTCTGGACTGTGAGGGTACACTGCTGGCTCATGTCCAGTTTCCCATCTACCAGTACCCCCAGGTCTTTTTTGGCAGGGCTGCACTCAATCATTTCATCCCCCAGCTTGTGTTGGTAGTGAGGGTTGCCTCAACCCAGGTGCAAGATCTTGCATTTAGATTTGTTGAACCTCATGAGGTTCACCTGGGCCCATGGCTCAAGCCTGTCTAGGTCCCTCTGGATGGCAACCCATCCCCTATGTTGTGGTGACTGCATCCCACAGATTGGATCTCCTAAGAAGCAGGAGAAATATATTGAAGGAACAATAGATGTGTAGAATTTACCTTAGAGAGCAAGTAGTTTCATAAATCATGCTGACTGTGCTGACTCTTCCAAGCCATGTGGGTTTGCTTACATTTAAAATAATGAGTTTTCCTAACCTGGAGCAGTTGAACATCTCTAATGCTCATTGAGAATTGCATTAACCATTACCTATCTGCGCATATAGCTGCTGTGCGAGTCTTGGACCTGCAGCATACAGATTATCTTTCTTCTCAACACAAAGAGCTGCAACATGGTGCTCATTGAGCATGAGAGTTAAAAAGTTTATCTAGTAAGCTGGATACAAAATTATCAGTGGAAGAGAAGAGAAGCATCTTTCTCTTTCCTTCAGAAGCTTTTTCTTCTGAATTACTTTTCCCTTGCTTGTTTTTATACTGCCATTATAGATAAGATCTACAAAACTGATTTCTCACTGACTGCCACCCAAAAATATTACCTGCAACATGGGATCTGGCCTCACCCTAGCTGTCTCTAAAGTTAGTAGGAGTTACTTTCATTTACTTTGCGTAACTCTTTCTAGTTTCCTTCTAGCATGGGACTATGTCTTAGAATTACTTCACTAACTAATAACAGGAAATAAAATACCCAATGCTGGTGACATACCTGGGCAAGGTGATTCCTTTCTCATCCCTACAGCAAGCACAAGCCATAAAGAAAGAATGGGTAGGCTTTTAAATTCTTGCCCTTCCCCTTAGTACAACATACAGTGAAAACATCAGATGGGCACACAGACTCCTACTAAGTTCTGACTACTCTGTCCCCTGCAAAGCTCCTGAGACTTTTCTCTAACTAGGAAAAAAAAGGAAGAATAAGAAAAGGAAAGGAGGAAGGGAGGAAGGGAAGGAGGAAGGAAGGAAATATATATCCTACTGCTGTATTGCCATCTTTCCTGGCAGCAGCACTCTGTTTCTGAGAAAGTATCGTCTTGCTTCTGCCTCCTCAAGAACTGGCTCTCCCTGCTCTCTCCTTGTATTTTGCATTAATGAACATGTCCTTCTGTTCCTCTCCCTTGTTGCAACCTTTCAACTCATCCATCTGTCACTTGGCAGTAGCTTCTGGAGTGTTCTTTCCAGGGACATTTCATGTTTATTCAAGTGTTGCTGTGCTCTGAGACTACAGAAGCAGATCTGTTGTTTCCAGCTAGATCTGCTTATATCCCAACATCACTACACCACATATTCTCATACCAGAGGCAGGAATGCAGCACCACCCTGAAAACAAGTCAGGTGGCTATTTTCCTTTCTCATTTTCCCTATATTTGCACATGGTCCTTTCTATTCAGATAGTTCACAGTAAATTCTACCAGGATTTGCAGAGCCCTTGTGAAAACAGCCTCTTTTTCTCCATCTATTGTGGTTAATTTGCTGAGCATAATGCATGGCAAGAAAGTGCAAATGTATGGAGCACGGCCAGCCCTTCACCATAAAATGGGACCTGGTAGACCAACTGACTCAATTTTATAAGCTGGATAGCTGGATTTGCTGCTCACCAATAAGCTTAAATGAGGTCCAGACAAAGTAGGAGGAGCTGTCCATACATTGTGTGGGTACAGGGGGATTGAGGTAGGAGAGGTCTTTCTCCTTTGTTAAATGTAGGTGGTGGTTGCTGCTGCACAATCTGAGGTAGGACACAGGTGTTTTGTTCCTTGGCCTGGCTTGTCCCATTCCCCATGCTAGAAGTGAAGCCTACATAGGGAGCCTTCTTTGAAATTATTTGTTATCCTAGCCCAAAAGGAGACAAAATGAGTCTGTAGATAATTGAAGAAATTGACCAAGAGTTCTTGTTTCTTCAGGAGGCTTTGAACAGGAACATACCCAGCCCTCCACTGGTTAAGTGGTACTATGGCAGATACGCTGAGGGGGCATGCATAGGCTGCTCTGGGCTACACAGAGGATGCAAACGCTCTTGGACTACTTTCTGTTCTCCACAGGGTAAGAGCCTTCACAGAAGCACATACTGAAGAGTATTTATGTACTGTGACATGCTGAAACAACAGTTCTTGTTTTCCCTGAGTCCACAGGGGGAAAAAAAGAAAAGAAAAAAGAAAAGAAAAAGAAAAGAAAAGGGGATTAAAAGGACGGTGGCAAATATAGGAAATTAAGACAATATTTGACATTTAGAACACACTATAAGAATAGAAAATGATCAATGCTCTCAACATACATGCAGTGTTTGTAGGGGAACATGTAGGATAGGGATACAACAGGATAACAGCAGAGGTGTAATCACAAATGGTAGAAACTACAATAATGATCAAGCTATAAGAAAGGGCATTTGCTAAAAGGGTGACAGAAGCCAATTTGCTAACACTGAAAAAAATAAAATAAAACCACAAGGTAAAATGGTGAAAAGCAAGGCTTGAAATAGTGAGCTAGTCTGCATTGTAGGAACATATGATTTAAAGATGTATGTAAATATATCAAGAAAGATGGACTAAAAGAAAAAGTGCCAGAAGAGATAATAGCCCTTGCTCCCTGCAGTACACACCTGGCAGAGGTACAGGCTGATCACAAGGGAGGCTGTGAGCAACAGAGAATGAAAGACTGAAGCAGTGCTTGGAATGAAGAGATCCATCCAGATGCAAGGACCACCAACTTGCTAAGGCTGTCTTTATGGCAATGAGATGCACAACTTTCAGAAACTACAGGACTTAGAGAATCTCTGGGCCTGAAGTGCCAACACAGTAATCTCAAAGACTACGTCAAAACAGATCTATGTCTAGACAAGTGAAAACTGGTGATCAGCTTTAAAATTTGAGACCATGAAATGTGAATGCTGGCACTCTCTTGTTGACTACAGGATTCATACAAAAAAAATAGGTTGGATTCATAGATGGGTCAGCTGGCTGTGAACGGGTTATCGTGAGCTCTAGCCAACAAAGGGCTTAGCTAAACACTGTCTTCCCCTATGTCTCACAAACATGAATACTAACTTTGAGGATGCAAATGTACATAAGTAACAGTGCAGGGAAATTCACAGGGCACATTTCCTACCCCAGGATCAACTAAAGGAGCTCTGCATATTAGATATGGTTTTGTGTACAGATTACAGAACAGAAAATCTGCTACTGTAGCAGGAAAGTGTATTAAACCCCTCATACTCACACACAAAATCAACAGGCATCTCTCAAATATTAGAAAATAACAAAGGATATTTTATATTGCCCCAAACAAATTTTGATGTGGGAAGATTGGCGCATTGCAGACATCAAAAATATGGTCAAGTCAATGGAAAGAAACAATTTTAGGATCACAGGAAGAGATGTTTTGTAGAATAAATTCAGCAGAGGTTAGCTAACAGAAAAAGATATGTGGTCTTCCTGTGTTGTAATTCTTTCCTCCTACATGTAACATCTTCAGATAAAACCATAGCTACATAAATGAATGCGCATGCAAATTGTTGTAAAAAATATAACTGATAACGAATGTCTGACAGAAGCCTATAGGTTACAATGCACAAATTGAAGCTACCAGTTTTGTAGTCTGCTACAAAGTTAGTATCTGGACATTTCCAGTATGAGGGTCTGTTTGCTGGACAAGCATCAAAATAAAGCACTTTTGGGGAAAGGCTGTAAATCAAGATATTATCTCCATTTACAACAATAAATTACAGATGGAAATAAATAAAAATATTAATAAAATGAATAGCTATGATAGCTGGTTGTTAAGCTAGTCACCAGGCAGTTATTTCAGAAAACAACCGACAAATCCAGATAAACCCAGATAAATACAATTTTTCTGTGGTTTTCTTTTCACACATAAGAATAGGCAGGGTATTATTTCTGAATCTGAATGTCTATAACTCACTTCAAATGAATAATTCTTCCACTTAGATGCCATAAAAATGTTGTTTGCTCCCATTATTTTATTTACCACAATAGCTATCGTATTGCACTCCTTACATTCTGCTTCTCTCCTGTTATCTGCAGTCCACTCCAGGATACTTAGCACTGCTCTGAACTGAACAAGAGCAATGATTTTTGTCATCTTCACTGGCAGGAAAACAAAGTGCAAACATGCAGCTACACTATGTAGGAACTGATGTATTGATTCAAACCACAGGTCAGTCTAGCTCATTGTCCATTCTCCAGCAATAGATTTGTAGGAAATATCATGAGAACAAGGAAGCGTGAAGTGAGAATTCATTCTCTCTAGACCTCAGAAACTTGAAGCTGGAATTTCCTTGCCTGGAAATATATCTATTCAATATCTCTTGATAAATCTTTTTCTTCCATGCAAGAAGTTCCACAGCATAACTGGTTTTCTCAATGAAGCCATCTCCTTCTGTCTACTTTGAAGCTAATTTTATTTAATGACTTGTATTTTATTGTGAAATGAAGTGAACAGATGCTCCTTACCAATAGAACATTTTGCTCTATCATCTCTTCCTCTGGTTCATATTTTCAACATCAATTAACTAAAAGATTCATAAGCAATTATAGCAGAAAACTTTATTCTGGTTAGTTCAGGAAAGCTCCATAAGAGAACGCTTTGTACAAAGACTAAATCTGATTCGACATAATCTCCACATAATCAAAGAAGAAATAGTACCTCTTACCATCTCTCTGTAGAGATCAGTTCCAACTCACCACCTTTCAATACCAACCTTTGAGGTAATTAGTGTCTTCCACACAAGTCTCCACCAAGCCCTACATCTATTCAGGTACATCTCGATCTGACCACAGGCTCCCAGTTCTGGTTCCAGCAAACAGCAAGAGTTAGGGTTTTCTGGTCTGCGAGGAAAACATTTTCCTACATTTTTGCTGCAGTGGTAGTAAAGCACCAAGGAATATTAAAGATATTTGTATGAGTATTAGATACCCTTTTGTGTCATCTGATTTGCAATGAAAATACGTAAATGAGAAGAAAAAATCTTAATGGAAAAAATAGTTCTGTTGTCTAAAAATAATATTACCCAAGTTTCTCCTTTTGGAATTTGTCCATTCATTTTCTTCATAAACATTTACTAAGGAGAAAACTATTTTATGAACATATGGCACTTGTCTCTGTTTTGGATGTAAAAACGTCTGGTATTTTGCTGACTTCATTTCATTGTGAGTCACTGTGTAGCTTTGTATAAACACCAGGGTATTTTCATCAATTAGAAATAACTGAGATTTTCATCATAACATTCCCATATTTACTTGTGCTTGAATAGTTCTGCTAATATTCTAGACAATACACATATAGATGTATGAACTGTGCACATAGAATCGCTTTTCCTAAGAAATTCCAGTCAGAGGAATAATGCTGGAGGAGCCATGACTTTGCTCTGAAACCCCACTGCAAAAAAACCCCCATTAGCAAAAAAATCCTACAGATTTTCTCTGTAACTCATTATTTTTCATCATTTAGAATGACTGTGATGAGGAAAAAGAAATAGTATTTGAAAATCTCATTCAAATGGAACAAAAAACTACTGTCAAATGAGTGGGCTCTTTCTTAAGATAATAAGAGCATATACAGTATCTTATCTGATTGTTCCAGAAAACTTTAATTATAACATGCTCCTGCATGTTGTTGGCTAACTGGATACCCAGAGTGAGGAAAGGAATTGCCCTATCAGTACTCCAAGAATGAGACTGATCCTGTCCCAATTGTGGAGCAGTGCAGAAAACAGAGGACGCCATAAGTGCTGCTACCTCAAGAAGCTTGAACAACACTCAGTGTAGTCATGGTTCCAATTACTGGCACAGTGGAGAACCCAGACAGCAATCCAGGTCACTGCAGCAGCATCTGTGGAAGTGGCAAAGACGTAATTGAGTGTGGTGGGACACACATTTGAGAGAGTTAGAAATGGGAAGCGATTATCTATCACTGAAGGAACTTTGATGGGAGATAGATATATTCAATTCCCACTAGGAGAAGATTGTCTATAGACCAAGTACCTGGTTAACTGCTCCAGCCATTGGACTAGAAGGCAAAATAAGGTAAGAGCTGTGTGAAGCAAGCCATCCCTATGGCTGAAATCACACTTTCTTGTCAGTTTACTTTACAAGGCCAAATGGAAGCATCCTCCGATCTCACCATAGCGAAAACAGCTGCAAGCCCTGCTGTTTGTCCTCCCACAGGGTGACACTAGATGGCAGCAATTAAAATGGCAGCAGGAACTTCAGATCTCTGGCCCTAGGAGGAACTCTGGCAAGCAGCCCTTCTGGTGTTGGTGACGCCAGCTGGCAGTCACCTCTTCTCTGTCTGCCATAGTGCCACAGAGGTTGCTGCAGTGCTCAGGCAACTTGTGAGCTGGGTGCAGACATGCAAATGAAATCACCCACGCTGTAGCTGTTACATTCACTCATGCTTTTCTCTAAACTGACTTGCCCATATCTGGTAGGCCAGTTTTACACCTGAGGCCTCTTTGTAAGTGTTTCCCAAGCTGGTAAGATAGAATCTATTAACCATCCTGGTGTTCTGATTGCTGCTTTGGAGATGAGCAGATTGGCTTTTGCACAGCATTTTAGAGATGCTAACAGTAAAGACCTTGGTAATATCAATTACAGAATCAACAAGCACAATAATAGATTAATAACATCATAACCACTACTCAGAGATTTTGTCGCACAGCCTCCCATTTCTGAAGGAAGCTGATGGAGGAAAATTCTGAGACTCCAAATAACAAGCAGCACTAGTCTAGAATACTTTTCTCTTGTTCTAGTATAACAAGCCAACAGTATCACAGACTGTTCAACGTTTAACAATGATATGTCAAGAGACAATGAGCAGCATTCAAAACAAATATTTCCTTGGAATATTCATGTGCCTCATTCCCTCTTCACACTGGTTTTGCTCAATATCTCTGCCACAGTTTGAGTTGTCTCACTGCTGTTATACCTATCGTTCCCAGGGGAGTAATTGCCAAATTCTGAAAATATGCTTGGGGATTAAATCTGGAATTCAGGCTTTCAACTTGGGAAAAAAAAAAATCAACCTTTACAAATTAGCTCAGATGCTGACTTTGAGTTAGCAAAGATGAAATCCAGTGATTAGTCATTGATGAGAACTACAGTCATTTTACTTAGGACCTTAGAACTCAGTTGTTTGATGCAACTTCTGGTGCTGCAATGTAAGGTAGTTACCTAAAGATAAGTGCCTTATAAGACAGCCAAACCAGTGACTTCTTTGGTTGAGCAATTCTGGCAGTGGCCACACTATCTGTCTGCCAAGCCACAAGGAAGTAGAAGGGAGGGGCAGAGACATTAATTGTCACTGTGCATAAGAATACAAGAGGTGAGAGCACGGGCAGGTGACCTGGAGGGAATAGACACACTGCTGAAGCATGCAGGGACAGGATTTGGGAAACTGAAGTCCACCAGGTATTTAATCAAGGAAGGGACATGAAAGGCAGCAAGAAAGTCTTCTTCAAGCATAAGAGCAGAAAAAAAAAAAAAAAGAAGTTGATAAAAATATGGGCCAGCTGCTGAATGGGAGAGGAGACTTGGAGAGAAAGGAAATGGAAAAGGCCAAAGTTCTCAATATCTTTTTCATCTTAGTCTTTACTGGTAAGAACAGGCTTCAGCAATCCCAGACCCTGAAACAGAGGAAAAATCTGAAGCAAAGAAAACTTACCCTCAGTAGAGAAGAATCAGATTAGGAAACACATAAACAAAATGGACAAAAACAGTTCATAGGATGCATACACAAACACTGAGGGAGTGGACCAACATCATTGCTAAGCCAATCTCAATTACCTCTGAAAGATTATGGCAACCAGAAGAAACTTCTGACAGCTGGAGGACAGCAAATACCACTTCTACCTTCAAGAAGGGCAGGACGGAAGATCCGTGAAACTACAGGACAGTCAGTCCCTAGGAAAATCAGAGGATCAAGACCTTTTGGAGGCTATTTACATCCATGAAGGACAGGAAGATAATTGGAAGAAGCCAGTGTGGATATACAAAGAGGAACTAATGCCTGGTCAACCTGATAGCTATACATGATAAAATGACTAGCTTGGTGGAGAAGGGGAGAGCAGAAGATGAGGTATCTTGATTTTGGCAAGGGTTACAACTGTCTCCTGGAACACTATCATTGAAAAACTGAAATATGGGCTAGATAAGTGGATAGTGAAATGGAAAACTGGCTGAACTGCCAGGTTCAAAGTACCAAGATCGTTGCCATGAAGTTCAGTCCCTGATGGACTAACTCAAGGGTTGGCACTGGGTCCATTACTGTTTATCATCATTAACAACAATAATGACAGGACAGTGCACCCTCAGCAAGTTTCCATGTGATACACTGGAAGATGAAACTAATACCTTCATCTGATACAGATGGGTGTCTACCACCCAGAAGGTCCTTAGCAGGGTGTAGAAATGAGCCAACAGGAGTTTCATGATGCTTAACGGGGGAAATGCTCAATATTGTAGCTATAATTCCAGGCACCAGGACAGGCTGGTGGCCACCTGGATGGAAATCAGCTTTGCTGAAAAAGACCTGGGGTTCATGGTGAGCCAGCAGTGTTTATTACCCATACTGAATGCAGGCACTTAAGAGGAGCACCTCAGCATGCTATGTTCATAGAAAGTGTTTTTAGGATTCCTTCATAATGATGCCTCATGGGTATTTTCTTGCTAATCTACAAGTGCTGGAGGTGATCCCACTTCATATCCTTTTGTTGATTTTTATTATCTCTCTGTGTCACATAATCCCATGTACTTTGTTCATCAGCCCTGTGCATCAATCCTTTACAAGGCTGCTTCCTCCTTTCTAGTTTAAAGTCATTCTCATAAGGTCAGCTATCCTATCGGCACTTTGTCTGCCCTTCTTAGTGAGGTGAATCCTGTCTCCCAACCAGACATCAATCCTCAAACAGGGTCCCATAGTCATATAATATGCCCTGTACCTTTTCATCACAGAAAGCCGGTGGTATCCATGTCTGCATTAGGAAAAGCATTACCAACATACTGACAGAGGGAACTCTTTCCCTCCTCTCAGCACTGGTGAGACACATCCAGAAAGCTGGGTCTAGGTCTGGGCTCCTCAGCACAAAAGATGGACATACAGAAGTGGCTTCAAGGAAGGACCACAAAGATGGTTAATGCACCAGAGCATTTGTCATGCAAGGACAAGATGGAAGAAATGGGACTTTTTAATGTAGAAAAAAGGAGTCTCGGGGATCATATTGACCTGATGGGGACAAAAGTGGAGCCAGGTACTTTTTAGTGGTATCCAGTGGAAAGACAAGATAACAGTTACAATATAAGATTCAAGAAATTTCATATAAGCATGCAAAAAGTCTTTTTTGTTGTGTGAGTTGTCAAATTCTTACTTGCCAGGTGTAATTGCCCAGAAATGTTGAGGACTGCCCACTTCTGTAGGTATGCAAAACCCAATTGGACACAGTCCTGGGCAGTCTGCTCTAGATGACCTTGCTCTGAGCAGAGACATTGGAGTAAGTGATCTCCAGAGGTCCCATCCAACCTGAACCCTTCTATGACTGTGTGAATATGTGATTCCGTGTCCAGCTTAGCCTTCAGATGTCCTTCATTGCCTTCTACTCAGCAGAGACCTCATACCCTTGTCCAGAGGAGTGCTGCAGGGCTAGTATGTGTGTATACTGTAAGTATACATAGCTGTCTATACATTACAGTTATGCCTTATTTCTTCATGCTGTGATCATTGTACCAAACAGAGAAGATGCCACAAGAACTCTGTGCAGAGATATCATTTTTCAACAGTAGCAGGAAATGAAAAATCATCTTCACAGCCCAGGGACAAAGCATCTTTTCTGGCAACTCTCTAGGGAGCTGGCTTTGGCTCACTGTCTCGTTTCCTCAGCAGCACAAGAGACTGTAGGATCAAGAAAATAACAGGAAAAGATTAGCAAGCACCTTCTGGAGTCCTGTCTGTAAGATATCTGGTGTTCTGTTTGAGCTGTACATATATGACATTTTAAAGAAATAATTGTGGTTCTGAGGAAACAGTTATTCAAATGTTACTAAAATGGAAGAAAATTGAGATTAGTCTGACACTGATGCTCTCTGCCAGTAAAACACCTTTCAGGGTGAATAAACATTTGCTAAACTGACAGTACCAGTGGTCAAAACTAATTATCACCTGTACTGTGAAATTAACGGCAGAGAACATCTTGGTCATGACACTGTGACAGTTAAGGCTGACTGGGCCCAGTTGCACCAAATGAACACTTTCATCGGATATACTATAATATTTGATGTTTGGTTTTTTTTTCTCAAAGTTACTGTAGCCCCAAACATAATATCAATGCTGTGAATGCATGAAAATCTATCTGAGGTTCTCCAAACCTTGTAAGTACTGGCAGAGGCTTGAAAACACAAATTCTGAAAGCTCAGATGTCTACAGGGCAACAACAGCCTGGATTAATGATAATTGCAGAGAGCCTGATTCACAATATTTAAACACATGGGACCAATGGAGTTCCTTATTGCTCCTCTGTTTTCTTTAGACAAAGAAATCATCCTCTACTGCTATTGTAGGGCCCAGTCATCTGTGCAAGGCCACTTTTTGTCTTCCTTTTGGAGAGTTGGGTAATGAGTGTTCCTGCAGAGAAATATGAAATTTATAGTCTCCATGAAAAGAGGGGACCAAGAGGTCTAAGAACTTCTTCTTAACATAGCCCAATAGTTTATTTCTTCCTTGAATCATATCCTGTTGTCACTCACTGACTAACTTTACAAACATCATTATTTTTATTCATAAATACCCCATAAAATCAAGCAGCAGCTCCAGTGGCTCCACGTGCTACAGCTCAGAGGATTTTCAACTTACTGTCAACTCTCAACTTTTTACTCATCATACCAAGTTCAACATATTAAAGTTTTAATAAAAATTACCGTGAGATAAAACTATTCTTATTTTTCAGATGGCATTTTTGAACTGTTTTGATTGAGCTCTTAAATAGAATATGCTTGTTCCATTTTTCCCCTTTTACAAAAAAAGTATGCTATTGAGATATTTTGAAAATACTTTTGACTGCCGATGCACTATGAACAGCAGGAGACCTTACTGACCCTACCAGAGATTAATGGATCAGAATCTGTCTTCCTGCAGAATGGAAGACTTCAACACTAAAAGCTCCCTTACCCCACAGATAGCTGGTCCCAGTCCTGTTGTTTTTTCCAGTTTTTAGAAAAAACCTTGGCAAGAACTGTCATTTTTCCAGTCATCAAATTTCCAAGAATCTTTCCTTCACATCTCTCTTTTTCTTTTGATGGACTCTCACGTCACAGTAAATGCAGACCTCCTACAGGAATGTGGGCCAGATATGTCTGTAAGCCAAATGGCTAATGCCTGGAACAACAGCAAATGAGCAATGAAGTCCAGCAACTAGAAGAAGAAAAAAAACATTACAAGGATTACTTTTCTTCCATGAACGTTTCTCCATGTTTTAATTGATTTGACTTAACTATGCAGTTAGCTGTGGCCCACTGCATGGCCATCTAATCCTGTGGGGACACCATGTGCTGTGCCTCCTTACACAAATTTCAAACTGATTTTTCAAAACTGGCAGCACTGCAGAAGTTTTTTCACACTTTAACCAAAGATAAAACAGACAGATTTTTTTTTTTTTTTTTTCTTCTTGTCTGAGTTCAGGTATACCAAAAAAAGCTTGTTTCTTCTAATAGATGACATGAATTTCTGTAGATGAGTGAACAACTTGTTGCCCTCTACTGACTGACCCATAAATACTGAAATTGACCGATTAGTAAGTAATTTCAAAAGTATTGTTTCTGTTAAAATGTCAGAGAGTTTTGATTTTTTGGCTCTCCTTTTGCAGGTGTGAGGCTCTGATTCATACAATTAGATGCGCACTTTTTTCTTTCAAAGTCTTGATCCAACAAAACGCTTTAGTAAGTGTTTAATTTTATATCAGGTGTACTACACAAACTTTTAAACCTAAACACAGATTTAACTACTTAAATAGTTAGACTCCTTGTTTGTGGTGTACAGTTTTAAGTAATGGTAATCTGACTTTCAGATATTCTCATGGAGTTTGTCTTAGACTATTATTCTTCGCAATTTTTACCACTCCTCTGATGCTGTCTGGCCTCCAGTAAGTTAAGAAGTAGAATATTCTTTGTCTTCTTGATATGGTTGTATCTTGCTGGATGCTTACAAAAATGCTACTATTTAGGTAAAGAGAGAAACTCTAAGGAATAGATAATTGGTCCCTTAAGAGCCCTCTTATTTACATCTTAGTCCACGCTACTAAAATTAATAGTTCCCATACATGAAGAACATGATAATCAGGCAAACCTAACTTAAAAAAAATAGAGTGGAGAGGGAACTACAAAATGGTCAGCATCACTGTAGACCCTGTAAAGAATATGCAACAAATCCTTACAAAAGCCATTTTCAGGAAGCAGAAGGTGGTGACTACAAACAACCAGAACAGATTTACCAAGAACAAACTGTGCTGACCAACCCTGTTGCCCTCTGTAATAAGATACTTGATTCTATGGACAAGTGGAGAGCAGAAAATGTCATTTACCCAAACTTTAGCTGGGCTTTTGATATCGTTTCCCATAGCCATGGTCCAAGTCCTCTCTGAAGCCAGACTGGGAGACTTGGACCACGTGCAGATTCAAAGGGGAGTGGAAAAGTTGGCTAGACTGTTGGTCTTAGAGGGCAATAGTCAATGCCTTTAAGGAATGACTTGTTTAGAATAGAATCATGGAATCATAGAATTGCTCAGGTTGGAAAAGACCTTAAAGATCATCAAGACCAACCGCAACCTAACTGTTTATGATCAGTCTCCCTCAGCAATAGATACCGGGGCTGATAATGTCATCATCAGCAACTTCAGTAGTGACATGGATTGCACCCTCAGCAGACTGACATTACCATGTGGGGAAGTGAGTTTTTCACGCCCAGAGGAGATCAAGGAAGGGCCTTCTTGCTGTCTTCAGCTGCCTAGAAGGAAGTTTTATAGAGGTCTTAGAAGAGTGCAGTGAAGGACAAGAGGCAGCAATCACATTCTGCTGCAAGGGAAAATATGACCAGATCTGGTAAGGGTGGTGCAACTCTGGAACAGGGGTTTAGAGGGGTGGTGGCATCTCCACCCCTTCATGTATTCAAAATATATCCGGGCAAGGCTCTGAGTGATTGGATCTAGCTTTAATCTTTGAGCAGGAGTTTTGTCTGGATGACCTCCAAGGTCCCTTATGACCTCAGTTATCCTGTGTCTGTAGCTCTAAGGATATTTTAGGTACTGTTTCCCATAGCGCAGTATGGAACAGCAGTAGTCACACCCAGGAGCCCAAAGAGTGTTAAGATACAGGACTTAACATCCTTCCTATCTATAGAAATGTTAAGAACCCATGGCAGGGGGGTTGGAACTAGATGATCTTAAAGCTCCCTTCCAACCCAAACCATTCTATGATTCTATGAAATGTATCTCAAATCATATTTGAAAATACTTCTCCTTCTTTACACTTCTTGAGAAAAAGACAAAATGCAGTTTAAAAGCCTGACTGTGAAGTGCTGGGAGGAAGAATTCACTGAGGAAGAGAAAGGAGGCTGTGATGCCACTAAGCCAGTAAAATGACATTTTTCTGCTTCCCAGTCTACTACCAAGAGGAGATAAATCTAGAGAAGGGTGACCAGGGAGCCAGGGTGACCAGCAGCCCTCTTCTGTAAGGCCACTTTGTGTCACGCCACCCGTGGCCACGAGCAGGTGATTCGAGTCAACCCAACCCCTTTCCACCATCACCATGCTTGTTCCCAACACAATAAATAGAAAGGCTATTTTGTCGAGCCCAGCTGTTTTTATTCAGGAACTTCTCAGAGGAAGCCAGCGTGCATAAACAGGAAAGCAGGGGCTGTTTTTACCTCACCCATCTATAGCCTGCACATGCGGGCTGACATCAGGCGAGGGCCAGCTGCACCAGCTGCACCCAATAATTTGCTCCTGAGGCAGCAGCGGTGCCAGCATCAGAGGGAAACACAGACAGACAAGCAGCCCTCCAGGCACTCCTTCACCCTCTCCAGTCACCCCCAGTGCACTCAGAGGAGCACCCTTCCTCCTCAGGTGTTTTCTCCTCCGTGGGAGCCAGCCCCTTGGAGCAGCTTGCTGATGGTGAGGGGCCTCAATGTGGGCCCCAAGCACCCATCCCTTTGCTTGTTTGATGTAGAGTGAGCTAGGAGCACTGGACACCTAATTTTAGCCCCCATCGGCCGGAATTGCAGTCTGCACGACAGATCTCCCTACAGAAACACTGGTGGGAAGGAAAAGCGGCACCACACTGTAATTTTGTCTTCAGTGAGTGATGGGGTTTTCTTTCTAAAACCTGAGTATCAGTTTCATTCACTGCTCCAGGCTACAAGAAATACACTTTGCCTGCAGCCATAACATCTCCTCTCCTGCCTATATGTCACTGTATAATAAAACGTGAACAGTTTTACAGTCACTACAGAGTTATTATATGACATATGTGTATAAAGCACACTGGCTTATATGACCACCCAAGCGATTAATAAAACCGGTTGCCTGCTAGAAGTGATCTTTAACTAAAGGTTCAACAAAATTGGTTTGGAAGCCTTGAGAGTAATTTGAAGTGGTTGCTTAAATCACAGAGACACAAAGCCTGCAGGAGATAGATCTTCACGCAGTGCTTGTCATTGGTGTTTTCCTCCCTAAAGACTCAACACCCTTAAATAGAACCTCCTTCCAAATAATATTGATGTTAATTTGTTTATTTGCTACCATAGAAAAGAAGAAACAACTGCAACAACACTGTTAAGGGAATCAGCATGAATAGTAGTGATGAAGTGCCTTGGCTATGAGTAATTTCTGCCTCTATTTTAAACATAGTGAGTAAATTCTGCCCTCAATTACACAGACCACAATTGAATAAAGGTGAATTCTGTGAGAACTGAGGATGAGATTTAGCCTGCAAATTTAAATCTCACTTCAGAAAGTAGTCAAATTGAGCAATTAATTGTATTAGTCATTGTCATCTTATTTTATGTCTTCCTTCTAGTCAGTTGCATGCTGGAATATGTAAACTGAACATAAAACTAATTTCCTTTTACGTTTTACAACTTGCTATTAACTTGAAAGCCACAACAGTAGTGATCTTAATTTATATCAGAGAGTAGAAGAGCCACGAGCTCTGCAACAGAAAATGATGGGAGGTGTGGAACCAGCAAGCACTACTCTGCCACAGCTGCACCACCTCATGCTTAGTTTTGTTGCACAAATCTGGATAAAGAGTGAGAGCCCCCAGATACAGACTTGCCCCACCATTTTCTGGCTCTTCAATTCACAATAAAGAAAATCACACTGAGGCCTGTTGGGAGGCATTCATTTTTCTGCATTTATCCTAGCAGTAAGTGCACTTACTCATTTCCCATTCTGCCTTTAGCCTGGAAAGTATGTGAAATAAGGAAACAGCAAGTGTCTGGGTAGATTCTTCTCTGCTGTTAACCAGCTGACTCCCAGTTAACATCACCTTCCTTTTCTAAACTCCCCATTCTGCTTTAACTCTAAGCAGGAGTCGTATGCAATTCCACGAGTCACTGGATAGACTTGAGAATTCATTAAATTTATTTAAACTCATCAGAGATCTCTACAAAGAGCTGTACAGAACTGACAGAAGTGTTGTGCATTTGACCCCAGGTTTAATGTTACAGCTTTCAACAAACATACCATTTTTGGTGGACTTTCTCTTACAATGAAAATGCAGAATTTTCTGGGTTTGCCAGTGCAAATTGAATAGGTAACAATAGATGTTGGCTGTTTTGGCTGAGTTTCATAGAATCACAGAATCTCAGAATGGTTTGGGTCAGAAGGGACCCTTAAGATCATCTAGTTCCAACCCCCCAGTATAGGCAGGGATACCTCCCACCTGACCGGGTTGCTCACAGCCCCATCCGGCCTGGCCTTGAATGCCTCCAGGGAGAGGGCATCCACAACCTCTCTGGGCAACATGGTCCAGTGTCTCACCACTCTGACAGTAAAGAATTTCTTCCTAATATCTAGGCTAAATCTACCCTCTTCCAGTTTAAAAAGATTTCCTTTCATCCTGTTGCTACTTGCCCTTATAAAAAGTCCCTCCCCAGCTTTCCTATGGGCCCTCTTCTGGAAGGCTGCTATAAGGTCTCCTCAGAACTTTCTCTTCTCCAAGCTGAAGAGCCCCAGCTCTCTCAGCCTGTCCTCGTAGGGGAGGTGCTCCAGCCCTCAGTTTAGATATGTTGAACTTATATTATGTAAATAAGGGGCCTAAGACAACTCCTCCTAGAAATTCAAGCAGAATAAATCAAGTATAAGCCACATAAAATCAATGGAGTTATTTTCATGCAAACAAGAATAGAGCCAGACTCGATTCTCCTACAGGGAACACAGCTGTGTTTTCTGAAGGAGATGGCTCTGTCCATTCATATGGACATCTAGTGAGTCTCTGCTAGATGCTTTTAAGAGCAACTGCTATTTCACAGCTATTCAGTCAGAATAGAGCCATTTAGCAGGTTCCTCCTTAGCCATGTTCATGAGTCAGAACACCAATAGAGAGATAAGTGAGCTCCTATCTGGATGTATCACAGCATCCTTTCCTATTTCCTTCTGTGGTAGCCTTTCAAGAAGTGCAGTTACTGAGCCTTTCCTCATCCTAACACAAGCAGACAGTATGCTGGTGTCCAAACTCACTTTCACATCTTCCCAGATAAGTAACACAATATTTCAACAGTCTCTACTTCTCCCCCAGACCCCTGAAAGTCCAAGACAGGACTTCCACCTAGATGTGGAAGGAAGCCACCTTTGTCCCCTGGCACTACTGTGTGGCAGCTCAAGGCCAGCAGGTTTCTGTCTTGATGATCCCAAAACCAACAGCATTTCAGTGCCTTATTTTGTAGAATTGCCTAGG
Source organism: Gallus gallus (assembly GCF_016699485.2). Lineage (NCBI taxonomy): Eukaryota > Metazoa > Chordata > Aves > Galliformes > Phasianidae > Gallus > Gallus gallus. Next base: position 178,143,397 of record NC_052532.1, read on the forward strand.
TTGCAAGGAACCTTAAAGATGACCCAGTTCCAACCCCCCTGCTGTGGGCTGGATGCCACCCACCAGATCAAGCCACCCACCAGATCAAGCCACCCAGGGCCCCATCCAACCTGGCCTTGAGTGCGGCCAGGGATGGGACACCCACAGCTTCTCTGGGCAGCTGTGCCAGTACCTCACCACCCTCTAAGTAAATTATTTCCTCCTAACATCTAACCTAAATCTCTGCTCTTTTAGTTTAAAACCATTCTCCCTTTTCCTATCACTATAATTCTATGATTAGTAGACCATAGAAGAAGTTGGTCTCCCTCCTCTTCATAAGCTCCCTTTTGTTTCCTACAGGAAGGCAGAAAGTGCCATTTTATCATGAAAAGTCAGTTTTTCAATTTGAAAACAAAAACAGCAAAGTAGATCAATAGATCTTGCCCAGTACACGTGTATGAATGCCATCCATTTTTGTAGATGTTGAGAGGCGGAAAGGTGAAGCCCCAGACAAAGCTGGGGACTTCAGAATGGAGACTCTCGCTGCCCCCACCTGTAAGCCTTTAGATTTTGTAAACTCCTGCCCCTCCCCCAAAAGCAACTCACATGCATGTGGAAGAGCACAGAGGTCCACAACGGGATGGAGGATGAGCTACGTACACATAGGGGGGAAATGGGAGCAGCTCAGTTGTTGGTTCATGCAAAAGAGAATGAAGTCACCTAGCATTTCCATGCCTGGGAATAAGAGAGCTGCCAGTGTGAAAACAAAAGAAAGCATGTTAAAAAGCTAGGAGCTGCCCAGAGAATCTTGAGTTACCTGTTTTCAAAAACCAACCACTTCTGGGATGCAAGGAAAAATAAAGGAAAAAATGCCTGGAGATCCACTGCAGCATTCAGTACTGTGCATCATGGTACCCAGAACAAATAAAATGTAAACTCAATAGATCCACATAAAGCAATTCTGAATAGCTTGCTTTTTTCTTTCCTGCTAGATTTCCCTTTCAAGTCTTTTTTCTTGATTTCTGAATGAAATTTCTGGCTTGCCTTTGTGGTCAACCATGCCAGCCATCTAAAGGTCTCTTGAGAGGGAGATTCTTTTTAAGAGTTAGTAATCATGTTTGAAGAATTTTCTTCCTAAGTACTTCAGAGATGTTGTCAAGAATAAGATGCATCAGAAATAGTCAAGTTTAAAAAAAAAAAAAACAGGCACAGTCTAGCAGAGCCAACTGCACTTCTTTCTGTCACATGGTCCTCTGTGTATCCTTCAGCACAGGGCAATTCAGAGGGTCACAGTAATTTCTTCTGCTAGAATAAGCTGCTGGGTATATCCTCAAGAAACTCAAATCTTTCCCTATCAATGGATGCAAAGCTAAAATTTACATCTATGTGTATTTTAACAAATGTACAGCATCTTTTATGGCATATCATCAGTGCCAAGGGTAAACATCAAAGAAATTTAAGAGCAACCATCTAGAAAACACCACTGGCTTAAGCCTACACCCATAGTTTCTGAAATTACTAAATGATTTCTCTGTCTGCACTGACAAGGACTTGGTAGACAGCAGCAACAATATGCCCAGGAAAACAATAGGGAAAGCACTTGTTGAGGCAGCCTTTGCTGGTAGTCTGGTGGTCTGCACCTCACACACCAGTATGAATCATATAACCATAGAATCGTTTGAATTGGAAGGGACCCTTAAAGGCCATCTATTCCAAGTTCCCTGCCATGAACAGGGACACCTACAGCTCCATCAGGTGCTCAGAGCCACGTCCAGCCTGACCTTGAATATCATTAGGGATGGGGCATCCACCACCTCTCTGGGAAACCTGTGCCAGCAACTCACTATCCGTATTGTAAAAAATCTCTTCTTTATATCCAATCTAAATCTCTCCTCTTTTAGTTTGGAACCATTTTCCTTTGTCCTATCACAACAGACCCTGCTAAAGAGTCTGTCCCCTTCTTTCTTATAGACCCTCTTTAGATTCTGAAAGGAATGCCAAACGCATCCTTAAAACATCACTTCTCTGCCAAACATGCTGCAGGGCTCCATCTCACTGGATGTCATCCTGCAACCCGTGTGGCCCTGCCTGGTGAAAGCACAGCATGGTCAGGAAGAAGGACCTACGTGGGAGCTGTCAGCCTCGCTGCTGTCCAGCAAAGTTCCAGCCAGAAGCCAAAAGCAGAGAGATGTTACATCTTGTTTAATACTTGTCATCCATTAAAGAGCACTTTTTAACAGCAGAGATTCCTCGGGAAGGAGAAGTCAGTCTCTAAAGTCCTCTAAGAAAATCTTCCACATTGCTTGCCACAGTGCAGGTGTCCTTTTCTGAACAGGTAGCAATTAATTTCTGAACTCTGTTGGATTTTTGCTTTGTATTAGTTTAGAGAAACTCCCAAAGTAATTTCTGAGTAAGGGGTTTATATGAAGCTCTCTTTGTACAAGTGTCATGCCTATCATTAATAGATGAGGCAGAGATTGTTCCCTCAGTTTGTTCATTTGGCCTGATGTTCTGTTCTGGCTAAATAACATGCCATAAAATAAAGCAGCCTGGTGCTCTCCCCTCCCTCCTCCTCTCCTTTTCTTTTTAATTATGAGAGAACAGAAGTTCATCACCTGACAAAGCTTCAGTGATTTCATGATGACCTAAGTCAGGTGGAAGAGAGAAAGGGCACTTACTGTTAGGGAACACCTGCACACAGAAGTGTAGTTTGCACCTTGTCTCTGCCACGAGAATTGATATTTAGATGACAGAGCTCCTTCCCAGCAACCAGAGGTACCAAGTGAACTGAGATTCCCTTAAGCTTCTAAAGAAACAGACAAATTTAATGATCAGAATATCCTTGCTTGCAGACTGGGAGGCCAAGTGAGAGTCAAAATCCAGGAGACACATTTACAGCATCCAATGCATTCCCAGTGAATCCGTTTCATACATCATAACGTGAGGGCAGAGCAAAACGTTTAGTAACTACCGCTCTGCTCAAAGTAACAAATGACTTTTCTCAAGGTTTGGACAAATAAATAGATGTTCTTATTACATGTTTATATGAATCATTTGAAATGATTTATTGGTTTGTTTTGTCATTAAAACTACAGGCTCTCAGTATCGTTCAACTTCTGTTGTGTGTGTTCAATTTTATCAGTCACATGTACTTCAATTTGGCTCTATTAATGGCTCCGGCTTCTTGAGTTTGAAGAGACCATGGGGAATAATGCAAGGACCTATTTTAAGTCCGCAGCTATTTTCTCTGTTGGCAAGAAATAACTGACAGTAAATAAATATCATGCCATCATTTAGATACACGCAGATGATTCTGGATGACCTTATGCAACCCAACAAAATAAGAAGCAAAAAAAGTCAGCAGCCAACATAAGGAATGTGCAAAGATGAGCATAATACCATTAAACTGCTAGCAAATGGAAGCTTAACTGTACTGAACTAATTTGAACACTTCTTCCTGTATCCTCTTTTCAAACTTGAGTCTGAAATGAGTAGTTACTGCTGGACTCACTGCAGCTCTAGGGTCTACTTCTTGAAAGAAAACATTTGTGACATTTTATTCACAATGCCTTAATTAGACCACTTCTATAGTTTTTCTCATGCTTCAGTTTCTAACATCTGAAGTTTATAGGGATACATATGGAAATCTGCATCTTTGTGCACTGCAGCACACCTCCCACGTTGGCTTACCTTTCCAGACTAAAGCTGCACACTGCACACTCCATTTCCACTCTGATAGAAAGAGCAGCCACCTGATAACTCTTTAGCTACTTATCTTTTGTACTGCTTCATAAGATCTTAAAAACAGCTGCAGTGGTTTGGGCAGGCTTCCAGCAGTGCCCGGAAGTAAATACTTGGGGAGAAAGCTAAGAAACAAGGGTAGAATGCCTTTACTAATGATTCCCCTAAATTTTCAGTTTGCCTCCTCCTTAGAGATATCGTTCAGGAAGTGACATTATGTTCTTGTCTTATTAGAAATGCAAACAGCCATACTATATTCACTTTCTCCTGCCATTCACGATTTCCTCAGAGCCACTGGGATTCTGTAACTAGCAGTCCTTCAATTGCAGAAAGCAGCTTCTGCAACTGAAGCAAATCCACCATACGCCACACCTTCCTTCTTCCTCTCCACATGTCAGCCCTTTGGTTCCATAATACAGTACTGCAACGTAACATTGCTGCGCCAACCCAGTTGTGATGAGTGCCTTTTTGAGACCACGCTGTAAATCACATCAGCTGTGGCTGATCACAGAGCAATCTGTGATTAAAATGTCCTTTCCTCAAAACCCCTGTATGGTTAGACTCCAAACTAGCAACTGAGAGCTTAGATCATGGTCTACGTGAACCATAATAGGGATCAGACTGTGTGTGCCATTGTGGCTGAAGATTTCACAGGGCTATCCTTTTTCTGATTAAAACATCCTATGGTCATCAAATAACAGTAGCTGTACGGGTTAAAGTGCTTCTTTAATCTTTGAAAGCCTACTTGTGAAGTGGTACTTTATTTCCCTTCAGTCCATTCAGCTCCCTACACTTACTTCCCAGAAATCCAGTAGCCTTGAAAGCATGGGAGATCATGAAGCTCTGGATGAATATCTTCTTCTGCACATCATGTATGTTTGGGTATTAGGAATTTTTTTTTCTCAGAAAGAGTGGTGATGCACTGGAACAAGCTGCCTAGGGTGGTGGTGGAGTCATCATCCCTGAAGGTATTCAAGAGACATGTGGATGTGTCACTGAGGGACATGGTTTAGTGGGCATGGTCATAATAGCTCAACAGTTGGACTTGATGATCTTAGTGGACTTTTACAACCTTAATGATTCTACATTTCTATGTACAGGCAACTGAACCAAAGTCATGTATTATCTCTTCAAACTTTTCTTCATCTGCAGGGAAAGTAAAAGTAGTTGTAAACCAAAAGTTTTATCTCTTTCCAGGCCAGTTTAATGACCCAATAGTAGAGCAATGACTGCTTTTAACATACTCTCCTTTAAGAGTGGATGTAACAAAGGAGCCCCTTAGATGGGAGTTGTATTTATCCCATTATGCAGATTCTCCTTCTCCCATTTTCTAGCTTGTCCTTATCACCACTGAGATTACAGAAGTCCCTCCCCCCACTAGGAATTGGGCTTGCTTTAGCTGGTAGCGCTCCAACTAATGTTATCTTTATCACTAGAATTGCTAGAATTCCTTAGAAATCCTATGTGGGATGATATTTGCTTATTTGGTTAATAGTTTTAGAATATTTGTTTGTTTTCCCTCAGACAAAAATATTCAGGCCATTACACTGTCTAGTACATTAAAGCTGAGCTCACCGCCTCCGCTGCAGGGCACGTCAGGACTGACGAGGGCTACCCACAGGACAAACCTCCTCCCTGCCTGTGCTGGTGATATATGCCCAGCACAGCTGTCACTGCTGCCATATCAGAACATGTTCTAGAGATACCTGACCAAACCAAGACCAGCTCTCAGTTACATGAGAAAGTTCAGTGATAAAGGCAGAGACATCTGCTTGCAGGGTGAGGGAGGTGATTGCTCCTTTTGCTCTGGCCTTGTAAGGCCCCATCTAGAGTACTGCACCCAGGACTGGGGTCCCCAGCACAAGATGTAGAGCTGTTGGAGAGGGTCCAGATGAAGGCCATGAGAATGAGGATGATCAGAGGGCTGGAGCACCTCTCCTGTGAAGAAAGGCTGAGAGAGTTGGGCTTGTTCAGCGTGGAAAGTGAAGGCTCTGGGGAGACCTCACTGTGGCCTTCCAGTATTTGAAGAGAGTTTACAAGCAGGAGGGAAATCGACTTTTTACACAGTCTGATAGTGATAGAAAATGGGGGAATGGCTTTAAAATAAAAGAGGGGAGATTTGGCTTGGATGTCAGGAGGAAATTCTTTACTCAGAGAATGATGAGGCATTGGCACAGGCTGCTCAGAGAAACTGTGGATGTCCCATCCCTGGAGGTCTTCGAGACCTGGTTGGATGGAGCTCTGGTCAGCCTGGTCTGGTGGATGGCAGCCCTGAACACAGCAGGAGAGTTTGAGTTAGATGATCAGAGGGCTGGAGCACCTCCTCTACGATGACAGGCTGAGGGAGCTGGGCTTGTTCAGCCTGGAGAAGAGAAGGCTGCGGGGTGACCTCATTGCAGCCTTTCAGTACCTGAAGAGAGCCTATAAACTCTCTTTCAGTACCTGAAGAGAGAGAGGGGAGTCAACTCTTTGAAAGAGTAGATAACAGCAGGACAGGGGGGAATGGTTTTAAGTTGAAGGAGGGAAGATTTAGGTTGGATATGAGGGGGAAGTACTATGAGAGTGGTGAGGTGCTGGAACAGGCTGCACAGAGAGTCTGTGGATACCCCATCCCTGAAAGTGTTCACGACCAGGTAGGATGGAGCCCTGGGCAGCCTGGTCTAGTATTAAATGTGGAGGTTGGTGGTCCTGCCTGTGACGGGGGCATTGGAGCTTGGTGATCCTTGAGGTCCCTTCCAACCAAGAGGAAGGCTCTTCCAACCTAAGTCATGATCCTATGATTCTAGAATTTTATACATTTATTCTTGCGCTCTTTCCCACATCTTTGAGCTGTTTCTCTACCTAACGGTATTCTCTGGCTATGCCATACCACAGAGAAAACCAGAAAGTTTAGCAGTAGCCCTAAGAGACAAAGCTCTTGAACACAAATCAAGAGTTAAACCTGCAGTAGTTATAAATTGATCCATATCCATTGATTCCTTTGGGTCTATGACATTATGGTTTTCACTGGGTTATCTTGCAGGTAAATTTCTCAGTTTGCTTGTTTCCTTAATACTAAGACAGAACAAAATTGTCTGGGCACAGTTCTCCATGGAATGGTCTCCATTGTGAAACACAGATCATCAGCTTGCTGTTAAAAATGGAATAAAAGAGCCTCTAAGTTCACTCACAGGTTGCTTTCTTTTGCTGCTGAGGTTTTGGGTCATTGGGTTGTTTTTTGTTTGTGGAAGTTTTTTTTAGAAAGCTCATCACTCATCCATATCCACACCTTTCAAAAATCACTTTGTTGTTCTTAAGGAACTTGCTTTCAAAATAAAGAACTCATCCACATGTCCCGGCGCTGGAGCTGCTGGAGTGGAAATCGGAGCTGCAGCCAGTACACTGCAAAGCTTTATTCACTTAGCAGACTGCTTCGTTTACACAAATTGCATACTTGCCGGTTTCACCTGTCCAAATTGCAAAAACAACCATGTACAAAAAAGTCAAAGTAAAATCTGAGCACACATTCAGAAGATGAATGACACTGAAATTGAACTTTTTGTGGCCGGAGAGCATTTACACTTGCATTCAGTGCAGAGTTATCAACATGACAGCTTCCTTTTGTTCCTGCTATGTATTGGCTTCTATTACAAACCACCGCAGAGCTGAGGAAAAAGCAAAACTTTCACATTTCCCAAATTATTTCTGGAACATATGAAGGTCAGAAGGGCAAATTCTGCTCCACACCACACCCGCCAGGCTGACATCAGGGAACAGCTCTGCAGAGGGAGAGCAGCAGCACTGAGAGACCTTAGAGGAAACTGTGATAGCCGGGTTACACCAGTTCATCTAATATGCTACAGGGAAGTAAAAAAAAAATTAAAATTCTGCTTCTACTGGGTCACGTCTCCCAGTTCAGTGGTTATGGGCTTGACTGCCCATTGATCTTTTTAATAATAAGGCATGTTGCTTTTTTTTCCTACAGTCTATCTCTGTGCGTCCACGACTCTGTATCTCCTTCCCAGTCTCAGAGGACCACGTGTTCTTCCTCCCTAGCCTCCCCCACCTCATTTCAGATATTTCTCTCCTGCTGTAACCATGGCTATCAAAGCAATGCCACAGCAGGCATGCAATCAGCGTCCAGGGCAATACTGCAGCTCTCAATCTCCTGCTAACACTACACGGGCACTTCTCTCAATCCCACTGCATATTTTTTTGCATCTTTCTCCTCTCCACATTTCCCCAGGCACTGTCCCTTCATATCCATTGCAAAACACCAAATTTTCTATGATACTACAGGAAGAAAACTGAGTTCCTCGCTAAATGCAAGCACTGGCTTTATTTCTTCTGCCACTGGACGCCATATGCGTCTTGCATTTCACACTCTCATGTAATGGAGGGTTCAGGTGTTTCTGATGTTGCTGCCAGGCACTAAAAGCAAAGCGATACAAATGTGAGCTAAAAAGGATTCTTCGATCCCGAATTGCAGTCACGGATAAAGCTGGGAATTCTCCAGCACACGCCGAGCAGCTGCTGCCGTGAACAGGCTCCAGGGATGTACTTTGGTGCATTCCTGGCCTGACTTAGTGCCTCGTGCTAACTCCATTCTCAACCACAGTCATTCTTGCACTGACTCATTATTATAACACTGTAAAAATAAAGTGTTTGGACAGAACTTCCTCCTTTTTTGCTGCTCTCATTTGCATAGTAGGGTGTTATTTAGTATAATGGGGTGGCAGTTGTTTCCATCGGAGAACTGTGATTTTCCTATCAGATTTTCCTATCTCCATCTTTTGTACACCTCTGGTACAATTAACAGGATGCTTAGTTCATCTCTGAATAGCAAAAGTGATACACAACTCAGCATTACAAGTATAAGATCTGGACTCGATCTTGTTAACTGACTTGTTAACTGGAGATAACACTGAATGTCACTATTAATGATGGTCTGAAGCATTTTCTTGCAGTTTTATGTTTGTAAAAAAAAATCATTATGTTGTGATCATTGGGAAAATATGTTTTCTAGTAATTAACAATTTTGTATGTATGTAAGCAGCTAAATGGAATGAATTTGAGCTCTGTTTTAATTTGGATGATAGTAGGCTTTTCAGTATTTTGTGGAGCAAGTTCTATCCACTCTTGAGACAAATGATTGTATAGAGTGTCATGATTTTTTGTTGTTGTTTCAACTTCTGACTAAAATTTATGGGAAAATAAACAATTGCATTAAAGACATTGCAGTTCTCAGAGCTATAAATCTCTCTGGCTCATGAGAATGCTCAGCAAGTACTGGTTCTTCAATCTCAAACTTGCTCAGCAAATACTTCCAATGTTTATCTTCAAGACACTCCAGTCACTCCATTGAGGGTCTTCAGACTAAAATATTAAGGAAAAATTATTTCTTCATCTTTCTGCCAGTCTACTCCACTCTTATGAGTACTGCCTGCTCCCATCAAAAGGGCCTGGACCTGCTGGAGCAGGTCCAGAGGAGTTCATGAAGATGGTCAGAGGGCTGGAGCAGCTCTCCTGTGAAGACAAATAGGATGAAGAGTAATGGTTTTAAAGTGAAAAATGGTAGGTTTCAACAAGATATAAGGAGGAAAGTCTTTACTTGGAGTGTGGGGAGACACTGGAACAGGTTGCCCAGAGAAGTTGTTGATTCCCCACCCCTGGAGATGTACAAGGCCAGGCTGGACAACCTTGTCTAGTGGGAGGTTCCACTGCCCATGGCAATGGACATTGAACCTAGCTAATCTTTAGGTTCCTTCCAAACCATATTATTCTATGATTATATGATTAATCTGATGTTTTCATTACAGTTTCGAACTTCAATGACACCTTTGAGGCAACTGATACTTTCTAAAAGTACTTTTAACCAAAGACCAAAAAAAAACAGCTTCTGCAAAGAGGTGCTAAAATACAGAATTGGATGAGAGCCTGTGTAGGAACCTCAACTGCCTTCTGTAATACATAATCTGCTAGGAACATTCTTCATTGTTTCCCAAGCTGTATATAAGACTGACAGCCTCTATCCCAGGAAAAAAAAAAAAAAAAAAAAAAAAAAAAAGGGAAGGAAAAAAAAAAAAAAGAGCCATTTCAATGATTATTGTAGGTTATGTCCAAACTGGGGGAAGCAGTACCTCTTCCAAGCTGAGTTTGACCTTCTGGATGGAATTTGACCTACATCAAGGTGAATCTAAGGTATGCACAAGTAGGAATAAGAATAAGAATAACAAGGAATAAGAATGTAGAGAAGAATGATCAAATTTCATCAGAGAAAGTACTGAGGAATAAAAGCAGCCATTACATTAATCTCCATCTTCAGACAACTGCTACCTCATGTCATCAGAGGGGAAAAGGAGTGGCCGAAAGGTGACAATGGGTAATCTGCTCCTTCCATGTTCTTAAGCTTCTTGGCAACTCCACTGTCTCCACAACAGCTGGACTTTTAACCCTTGAGATAATGGATGGAAGTTGCATTCTTTTTCAAACAGATAGAAAAATATGTTTTCCACATACGAAAGCTGCCTTGGCACTCAGTTAACATCCTGACAAACAGAGGTGTCAGTAATTGTATTCACCTTCACCTGACTTGCAGATAAAGCCTCTGAGTCTTAGCCCAGAATCAATTCTTTCCTATCTTGGTTAGAAGATCTCAGTTGGACATCAAAAGTCAGGTACCTCATCCAAACAGGTGGCCTGGGGATATGTGATGGGTTCATCCCACCCCAACCTCTTTCCACAGAGCAGACTAGACCACTGGCTTAAACCAGACCTGTAGCTTTTAAAAAGCTTGTGTTAGACTCAATAAACTCACCTCTCTGAATTTTTTGGTCTTTGGACAACTTCCAATTGCTCTAGCTCCATGCTGTCTTGAGTGTCCTGACCACTCCATACTGTGAGCAGGTTATAACCATAGTTTTAAGTGTTTTTTTACAGACCAACGTGGCAGCAGCATCATGTGCCTGTTGAACAGGTCCTGAGGCAATTTACTCCTGACCTCTTTTAGTAAAAGAAGCTTAAAGCCAACAAATTTTTGAAAGAGAAGCTAAGTAGAGCTTGTTTGCATGCAAGTCATATCTGTAGAATGTCTACTAAAAACAGAACACTCACTGACTTAAAAGTCATCTGATTCTTAAACAGCATCAAAATCCAAACAAACTGATCTTTAAATTGAACTTGTAACTCCTTTAACAAAATCAGCTCTACTGTTGAGGTACCTCTGACCAGCCTGAAGGCAGATCATTTTCTCTATGCATGAGTATTTCAGTAAGTTTGTAGATGAACTCTGTGAGCTTTGGTGCATAGTAAGGCTGTACACTGAATGTGCTCTTTTCAGCTCCTGCCAAACTCCAGCTCACTGCAGGATTAACACATGTAGCATTACAGCTGTGGGATGTGTCTGAAAGGACAATTCAGCATGATCCTCAGACTACAGCAGTGCCATAGCATGCCTTCTAGTCACGTAAAAACCACATCAACCTTACCCACAGTTAGGCACAACTGAACTAAGACTGGAGAGGGCTGTTGACCTACTTGTCTAGACACTCTTTAGAGACAGTATAGAAGAAGACAAGCACTGCCTCAATTGAATGCATGTTGCAAGGGGATGGGATAGCGTGGCATGGCATGACATGGGGTGGTGGGATGGGATGGGATGAGAGGGGATGAGGGGGGAGGAGTAGGTAGGATAGGAGGAACAAAATGGGACTGGATGGAAAATATAGCCTCTCTGGAAATATCTATCCCATGTTACATGTGCCGGAAGTCAGGACAATTATTTCAGGATAAATCTCTGACTTCCAGGTGGACAGTCTGTTGAGATGAAACCTGTTCATCCCTGAACTGAAGGGAAGCTCATACTTCCCTTATTTTAATCCAACTTGTTTGTCTTTACCCTGAAATGAACTCCCCTTAACATCAGAGTAGGTCATGCCTAAGTAGTTTGTGAAGCTGTTTTTTATCTTCATCACACTTCAGCTCTCATTTTCCAGCTTCCAGCTCAGCCCAGATCCCTGGCCATGACCATGTGCATAGTCATGATGCTAGGCATGCCAGTGCTGTTCTTAAGATAGGGAGCTCAGCCACTGAGCTGTGTAGACACAGCCTTTGTCATCTCACTAAAGAAAGGGAAGTAGAAACTTTATATTTCTGGAATTGCCTTGTTTCCTTAAAGAATACCTCAAGTGTACTCATTTGCTTGTTCTTTTCTTCCTGGGAGTCAACACTGTCTTTATTAAATCATGAGAAAGGGACAAGTGGCAGGACATGAAGTGTATGTCATTTAGAGAAGATTATCTGAGTGCTAAACTCAATTGCTGTAACATTTATTAGGCCTTATATCAAGCTCTATTTTCTCTGTATTATGTTCATCCTGGCTATTAATATCCTATATGACACCCGTATGACTAAATAAATCTGGCCACTATGGAAGACTCAGTGGAAGTGGTGTGGTTGCACTGTGTGTGGGCTGAGTTTATGATGAGATTTTGAGGAAGCTGTTCAAGGATTTCATTGCCCTCCAGGGATGCGTCTTGCACAGGAGCTTTTGGGATAGAAAGAAGAGTAGAGGAGGAAAGTGAGACCCCCAGTGTGAGTGTGATACCTCTGGCTACTGCCTGTCTAGGGCCAGCATGGAACTGGGGACTTTGCCTCCCAGCCCCAGTGCCCCTAACTTCTTGTTTCTCCTCCTGATGAGTGAGAATTTCAGTCTTTCTTTGTAATTTGACTTCATTCCATTTTGAGGCAGTTAAATAGTAAGACAAGATGGTACTTAAAATCTGGAGATGCTTATTCAGGCTTTCTCTCTTTCTAGTTTGTCTCCTAAAGACTAAGGGCAAATCATTCTGCTAAGTCTAAGGGCTTGGATCATTAGGCTTTTACAATTGCTATTCCTCATCAACAGTGTAGATGCCAAAGTGCTAATATATTCCTTAATACGGTTAGAAAAAAAATTCTGCAATTAAGCAAGGGTTTGGTTTTTTTTTTTATTTTACTTAAAAAATCAATAATGAAATTTTAAAAAGTCATTTGCTTTGCCTTCCCGAGAGGCCTTGGCTTACTACTGGTTTAGATATGTCAATACGTACAAGTTACATTCTAAAGGGACTATCCCAGAGCTGGATTTACTGCAGAACAAACAGAAGTGACATAAGCAAACAGGTGAGCTCCTGAAAAGGGGCTGGGCAGGGCAAAGATTCAAGTTATTTTTCAATGGTTTCTCTGGTTCAAAAGGCTTAATTTCTCAGAAAAAAAAAAAAAATTGTAGTGTATGGCCAGGCAGTAGTAGTGACACATGTTAACTAAATAAGCAATTTTAAACCATTAAATCAAGCTAACCCAGGGGAGTGGATGAAAAAGACATTTTTAAAAGATATTTCTTGCAGTTGAAGTGTCTTTTTTCATTCCTCCAGTCTCCAGATTCTGGGACATGTCTTTGCACATCTCCAAAATCTAGATGAAATCTCAAAGACTGAAATTCTCTACTGGGGGCCCAGGTAGAATGTGAGCGGTCATAAACTTTGAATCACCTGATACACAGGAGGAATTTCATTCAGTGGATTCCTTTGGTATTCTACTAAGTATGTTTTATTTACGTTTTGTAACTATATCTCCTGCCTGCACTACTGGAACCTCTTTGCAACTTTTCAGCAATGAATCTTCTGTGTAATGTGCTTTTTAAAGCTTCCTGAAATGAACTCTTCACACTGTGTATACGAGAGAACTAGTATTGTGCTAAAACTCTCTTTTGATTGCATTTTTTGAAGAGGCAGAGGAATTCATTCCTCCCATGCCTCTCAATGGTACGTATCTCAGAATCATCCATCATGCACAGATCAGCAAGGTCGTCATCAGAATGAAGAAATAAGAGTTTTAAATTGCAGCCCTACTACCTGAGATATCCCCAGCTTAAGACTTAGCAGGGTGTTTGCATTCCTGTCGTGTAGCTTTGCACATCCATCATTTAAGGCTAAGGCTATGAAATATGGCATTCCCTGGAATTAGCTCTACGAATCACAGCATGGCGGATGTATGGATGAAGTGGCGCTTTCTTTGAACCTTATATGTTAGAGGATCACTCTAATGTTGGAATTTTACCATCTGATGTGTATTTTATTTGCAGTTCAAATGAAAATTGCTCATGTCCTCTGAGAAGCAAGTTAACTTGTCATTAAGTAAAGGCAGAAGTATATGCCCTGTAGTTATTCTGTGCAGGTAGACTTGGTTGGACTGCCTGCGTTTCCCAAGTGTGATCAAACTGTGCTCATGGGCATATAAAAGCAAAGAAGAAATCAAACTAGTTTTCCAATGAGATCAAAAGGCAACCATTTCTCTGGCATGGTACGTGTTATGCGAGATCTTGTGTATGACTTAAAAATTGCTACCTTCCAAGATATTTCATATAGGAAATGAAATGTATTAAAATACAGAGAAGGCATCAGGGAGACCTGAGAGTGGCCTTCTTGTATCTAAAGAGAGGCTGTAAGAAAGAGGGGAATAGATACTATAGCACGGTCTGTTGTGACAGGGCAAATGGAAATGAATTCAGACTAAAAGAGGGGAAACCTAGATTGGATATAATTTTATATATATTGGATATATTTTACAATAAGGGTGGTGAGGCACTGGCACAGGTTGCCCAGAGAGGTGATGGATGGCCCATCCCTGTAGACATTCAAGGTCAGGCTGGATGGGGCTCTGAGCACCTGATGGAGCTGTGCATGTCTTTGTTCACTGAGGAGAGTTGGACTTCCAACTCAAGCGATTCTATGATTCTTTGATTGTATAATATGCCTCCACTTTTTGAATAGAATGAAAGTAAAGAAGAGGCTTCTAAAAATCCCCAAGAAATGGGTTTCTCTATCTACATTCACTCTACTGTGCATTTTGGACAAGGTTTCAAAGGGCTGCCACAGCCAGTAGGCTCAGCAGTAGTCATGGTTAAGCAAGCTCAGGGAAGGGGTTATGGCACGTCCAAATGGGTTTAGCTGCCACCAGTCCAGCTCTGCTTCATTTGGTATCCAGAGAGACACTTATGGGCCTCTTTGAAGCTTCATCTTCATTCTACAGACCCATCTATTTAATGTCCATGTTACTGTTTACGTTTTCTAGATGCAAGCTGAAGCATCATTTGAATGTGACAGAAGAGAATAGGAACATCTCATTTCTTTAACGGCAGAGCATTTTCTTTACCTCTATCAAAAAGCAAGCAATACAGAATAAAATCAGTAAATCTGCTCTGATTCAGACAGTCTTTCTTTTCCTCTCTTGGTGATATTTAGATGTACTTATACATGCTAACTAATGTATCAAATGGTTAATCAAAATATTTTTGTACATGGTGCATATGATTAAATCTCCTCCAAAACCCAAGAGAGAAGATATACTGACATACATGCTACATATCTTCTCTCTTTGTACTTTTTCAAGTCCAAACCCAACATGAAAGTAGATGTCAGTAAAAATGGACACTTGCTAAACACTGCATATAACATCACCTGAGAGATTACTTTTACCTTTTTTATATACTGAATAATGTAGATATTTACGTCATAAAACCAATCCTAAACACGGGGCATATCTGTAATATTTCTTCCTCACCCTTTTTCTCTGTTTTATCTCTGCTGTCCCACCATCCCAAACACCACCTTCATTCTCCCCTCTTGTGTTTCAGGATCCTGTCACAACCTGCTTCCTTTGCACTTTCTGGAGAGAGTTGAATTTCAACTACTGCCTGCTTTGACACTTGGGAACTACAACAGAAGATGGAAAGGAGGCAATGCATATTTACAGCTAATGAAACAAAGAAAGAAGTAAAAGACATTAGAATTGTAAAATGTGATAAGAATAGCACATTATTCCCCAGGGGAAATGAACTATTATTTTTATCTTCATGTGGGAAAAGATGATACTGCAGTCACCTAACACATTGGTGAGATTAAAGGCTGCTGATATTATTCTTTGGCAGCATTCTGACGGTGAAAAAGGCACACGACAGTCATATGAGGAATACAGAAAGACGGCAATAAAACACCTGCATTACTTCCACCCCAGCTTTGAAGTCTACTGCCAAAATGCAGTTTTTACATTTCGAAACTCTTAATCCCCATATTCTCCTCAGCTGTACTTTCATAAATCCAGTTACTGAGATAGATAGATAGCTGCTAATTATTTGCACTCCTGTAAGCCAGACTGGAATCCTAAAATGTGCATTCAGATCTTTACCTGAATAAGCACATGTAAACTCAGTGAAAAAGTACAAAGAAGCCAGCGTCCATGTACAGACTTTCCAGGGATAACCAGCCACTAGAAGCAGTCCTATGATTTTATTCTGATTTGTACGGTAGGCCAAGCATAGATAAAGAAATCACTAAGATATATCAGGTGGAAATGTTCATATTGCAAAAGGAGAATAAATGAAAACATGCCTGTAAAATGCTGTTTTTACCTTGTGACATTTTTACTACCAGAGCATAACGCCTTGTTTATTCAGTTTTGGTGATAACACTGACTCACCTTCCGAGCAGCAAACCAAAGATTTCTCCTTTGTGTTTGTTTTGCAGATGCAACTTGCAAAACAGGCAGTCCTTTTAGGAGCAATAACACTTTACAAACGCAGGAGGGCTGTCATTTTTGGGGTTGGGAACACAAAATAGCACTTTATATTTACTGTGTTCATACTCATAAATGTAAGATGATCCTTGTGGGTCCCTTCCAACTCGGGATACTCTGTGTTTTTATGTTTCTAAGTACCCTGGAGTGGAAGACTTGAAAGGCTTCACATACAAGCTGGCTTGCCTGGAGTTTCCTGTGTTCCCTTTTTTTGATACAAACAGCTTCTGCTTTCCCCTGGGTTGTTCTTCCCTCTGCTGGGCTCCATTCCCCCTGATGTCAAAGGTATACTGCGTTGAACTCTACATGATCAGAGAGATCAGCATGGCTATTCAGAGATGCAGAAGCTGGCTCTGTGTATGGGTCATGCTGTGAAGAAGACAGCCTGCCCTTCAGCTTTCACTCAGAATTCCCACCTGCTTCAGTGAGGTTTCTTGTTACCAGAAGAGACCTCACAAAAAATGCAAATGGATCCAGACTGTTACCTCAGCTGAGACGCATCTCCTTACAACAGTGAGATATGGCCCTGCAGTGCATGGAGATATGCTTCAGCCGTATAGTCCACCACCTCAAAACATTTCTGAGTCATAGTGGTCTTTAAATCTCTCTTACTTTTTGTAAGAAGCAGAAGAAAATGAATGCAACTAACAGACTTCTTTAACCCCTCTTAGGCCAAATCTTTCTCAAACCAAGGAAGAAAACATCCAACCAGACATAAATCAATCAAAGTTAGGAGAGTGTAACTGCATAGGATTTTGTCCCATGCTGGAGGACAGCCCGTGGGAAAGTCCAAGCACACAAAAAGCAGAGGCACAGTTTGGAGATACAGTCAACCTGAGACCAGGAGAGCTGGATTCAGTTCCAAGCTTGGCAACAGGCCCATTTCCTCCAGTTCCTAGATAGAACATCAGGATAATGCATTAGCATGTTCATGAGGAGAAGGGAATACGTGGGCTGCTGTCCCCCATTAGCATCTTCTCTCTTGCTGCTCACACCTAACAAGTCATACACATGTGAAAAGTCCTGCTTTTATTTTTTCTTGCATTGCCAGCTGCAGGTTTGAAAAGGCAATGTCCAAAGTACCCAACGGGGTAGATTCCTCATTTGGAAAACTGCAGCTATGAATACTCAGTAGAGAAGAGTACATGCACAGCTTCAGCACAGGGTATGGGGTTTGGCTGCCAGCAGCACAGCACCTGTGGGTATCTGAGAGTAAAACTCACTGTGTAACACCACAATCATTTCACTTATTCAGTCAGAAAACCAGACTTCAGCCTGACTCTCCTTAGAGACTGGTTACGCAGAAAGTTTCAGCTTGTAATGGTGTCATTTTGGTTATGCAAGTGAACACAGAAATGGAAGAGCTTGATTGAAAAAGCATTCAGCACCTGCAGCTCCTGTGAACTTCTGTGGGATTTCTGACTGCTTGACACTTCTGAAAACGAGGCTGATTATTGCATGGTTGAAAAAGGATTTTTTCTTCATTGCAACCCCAAACTAGTGGATAAATTATATACCAACCTGGGGGAAAAAGAGATCTTTTAGGGTTGAAACCACACAGGGAATTTTCATCCAAAAAAATGCAGTTATCTGTGTGTAGAGATATAGGTATTCATAGAAGTCTCTGGTGGTGCTGCAACGTAGTGTTCTACTGCAGTATAAAAAGAAATGATATGAGTATGATTACTAGACTTGTACTAAGTGATTACAGCAGTCAGCAGACTCATTTTAACTTCACGTCCTCACTTGTCTCCCCAGGATTTTTTGTTTTGTTGTTTTTTCAAGTGAGTACAAACTGTTTTTTGCCTTTTGCAAGCTCTAATGTTCTAACTCCATTTTTATATATCTCAAAAACAGCAACTTCTGATTTAAATGGCTCTGAGCAAGCATTTATAATTGAATTCCACTACAATTTTTGAACGACACCACAGATAGGTTGTTTGTTTTTTCAAGCTAAAATTAGTCCTAGCCATCAATACAAATGGGCTACATACCTGCAGGTCTGTGTCCTGGGCTGCCCACAGCACCCACATGGTGCCAGGTACAAACCTAAACTAGCAATTTGAAGGATTTCAACATCAGCCTTCCTGATTTCTCTGTCTAGGGGCTTTCTGAATAATTACAGATTTCCAGGCTCTTGTTGGAGGCTACCAGAGTATTAGCAAGTGTCAACACTGGGCTCTGGTGAACTGTCACCACCTGGACTTAGCACTGCCTAAGTGACAGTACTTCTGAGAGAGGGCATTTGCTTGGGAAGAAGCAGTGGTTGCACACACATTGCTAAAAGCCAGGATTTCCACAGGACAATCTGGAGCAAACTGGGAAAACACTAAAGAAAGCTATCTCAGTAAAATGCTGTCAAGGCTTATAGGTGCCTTTGGAAAGCACATTTCAGTACTATTCTATCAGAACAGAAGGACATTTAAAAGCATAGCTTTTCAGGACTGGTACCACTCCATATTTTCAGTGGACTACTCAGTACAATGCATGTTTATTCTTTGCAGTTCATAGAATCATAGAAAAAAACGTGTAAGATCATAGGAGCGTAGAACCACAGAATGACTTAGGTTGGAAGAGACCTCAGAGATCATCTAGTGCCAATCTCGTGCTATGGGCAGGGTTGCCACCCACCAGCTGGAGCTGCCCAGAGCCCCCAGCCTGGCCTTGAACACCTCCAGGGATGGGGCATCCACAGCTTCTTTGGGCAGCCTGTGCCAGTGCCTCACCACCCTGTGAATAAACATCCAACCTATATTTCTCCTCTTTTATTTCAAAGCCATTCCCCCTTCTCCCATCAATATCACATTGTGTAAAAAGTGAGTCCCTCTCATGCTTGTAAGCTCCCTTCATGTACTGGAAGGCCACAGTAAGGTTTCCCCAGAGCACTCTCGAAGTTAAACAAGCCTAGCTCCCTCAGCCTTTCCTCACAGGAGAAGTGCACCAGCTCTCTGGTCATCTGGTCATCAGTAATGGGACTAATACTCTTTAATATCTTCATAAATGACATTGACAGTGGAGTCAAGTGCACCCTCGGCAAGTTTGTGGATAACACCAAGCTGTGGGGTACAGTTGACGGACCAGTGGAACAGGATACCATCCAGAGGGACCTAGACAGGCTTGAGCAATGGGCCCAGGTAAACCTCATGAGGTTCAACAAATCCAAGTGCAAGGTCTTGCACCTGCATTGAGGCAAGATCCACTACCAATACAAGCTGGGGAACAAAAGGATTGAGTACAGCCCTACTGAGAAGACCTGGGTGTACAGCTGGACATGAGCCAGCAATGTGCCCTCACAGCCCAGAAAGCCAACTGTATCTTGGCCTGCATCCAAAGCAGAGTGGCCAGCAGGAAAAGGGAGTGATCCTGCCTCTCTGCTCTGTGCTGGTGAGGCCTCACCTGGAGTATTGTGTCCAGATATGGAGTCCTCAGTACAGGAGAGACATGGACCTGTTGGAGTACATCCAGAGGAGGGCCACAAAAATGATGTGAGGGATGAATCACCTTCCTATGAGTAGAAGCTGAAAGAGCTGGGGCTGTTAAGCCTGGAGAAGAGAAGGCTCCAACATGGACGGATAGTGGTCTTTCAATATCTAAACTGGGGCTACTAGGAAAGAGAGGACACTCTTTAGCAGGGTCTGTTGCAATAGGAAAAGGGAAAATGGTTTCAAGCTTATAGAGTGGAAATTTAGGTTAGATATAAGGAGAAAATCTTTTACAGTGAGGTTGCTGAGGCACTGGAGCAGGTTGCCCAGAGATGTGTTGGATGCCCTGTCCCTGGAGACTTTCAAGGCAAGGCTGGATCAGGCCCTTGAGCAACCTGATTGAGCTGTGCATGTCCCTGTTCACTGTAGGGTAATTGGACAAGATGACCTTTAGAGGTCCCTTCCAACTCTAAGGATTCTAGGATTCTATGATCTTCATGGCCTTCCCCTAGACATTCCTGAACACAGTACTCCAGAGAGGGCCTTAGAAAGGCAGAGTAGAGGGGGACAATCTGCTCCCTATCCCTGCTGGCCACCCCTCTTTTGATAGAGCCCAGAATACTGTTAGCCTTCCGGGCTGCAAGCGCACACTGCTGGCTCACGTTAATAGATGATATCAAATAGAGAGGCTTTTGGCCTGTGAAAGGAAAGGATAAGCATTCAAAAGTGTCTTGATAAATAGGAAAAAAAATAGTCTAAAAATGATAGAAGACAGTTCTAGAAGGTACAAAGTCATAGAGCTATGGAGCAATAACAAACCCCTCAAGAATGAGAGCATGAAGAACAATGGTGGTTTAGACAGAAGTTCCTCAGTCAGCCTGCAGTAGGTGAGCACAGTGACCAGTATCTTGCTGACACAAAGAAATAAATACACTGAAACACACTGTCAAATTCAGTGCAAACCCTTAATTAATTTTCCTGCAGTTCCCAGAAAAAATAAATAAATAAATAAATAAATAAATAAATAAATAAATAAATAAAGCTTAGCAGGAATGTTCTGTACAGCTCTCAGACAGAAAGTTCAAGGAAAACAAGGAGGAGTGGAAAGAAATCAAAGGAGAGCAGTAAGAATCCCCAGAGGCACATGGTCTGTGATGGACAGCTGAAGGAAACAAAACATTTAGTGAGGAGAAGGAGGGAAGGACATCTAATGATCATCTTAAAAAAACAAAAAGGTAATTACAAAGAAGAATCAAATAGATGGATCTTCTCATTCGATGTGCAAAAATGAGAAAGAAAAGCTGTCGAAATTCAGAAGAAAAGAATGTGAAGATCTTTCTAGTGAAAAAGTTGTTTAAGAAGAGGAACAGACCATCCTGGGAACAAATTAGACAAACATTTTCTAGGAATAAGGTGGATACCACCCTTGGACGAGGAACAAAACTCTCCTCTGTGTCTGCTTGGTTTCCATGGATGTCCAAGGCATTCCCAGACAGCTGACAATGTATGAGGAAGAATCTTGGCTTCCAGTGACTTTTAATTGTATACTACTCTCTAAAATCAGGCAGTAACCCCTAAAATTGAACAAGGCAATGTACTGCTCAGTATTCCACTACCCTCTAGTGTGGACTTTTTCCATCACTGTGACTTTGCAATGCAATTGTTGTCAAAATGTCCCTGGAAAATGTATTTCTGTTTGAAAATATTACAATCATAGAATGGCTTGTGTTGGAAGGGACCTCAAGGATCATTAAGTTCCAACCTCTCTGCCACAGGCAGGTTGCCAAACACTAGATCAAGTACTAGATCAGGTTGCCCAGGGCCCCATCCAGCCTGGCCTTGAACACCTCCAGGGATGGGGCATCCTTAGCCTCTCTGGGCAGCCTGTTCCAGCACCTCACCACTCTCAGTAAAAAACGTACCTCTGACATTTAATAGAATACACCTCGCGTCTCTTAGCGGTGGTCTCTTAGCGAGGTGGTCCTACTGGGCAAGGACTTGATTTTCTGATCAGTTAGTGCAAACGGATATTTCTTTTCCCAAACTAATGAAGAAGATACCTTAGGAGCACATATATGAAACAATCATTTGCTATCTTACATGTTATTTTCTTTGAATTTCTCATCAGAATATGGATACAGTCCCACAGAGGTAGAAGCTCTCATCCACTGGCCACAATCTCTTAGTTCAAGTCTTTGATCCTACATCTATGACATTCAGATACCTTGTGACAACCTGGAGAACCATAGCGCAGGTGCACCAAGAACCCTTTACTCAGGACACTTCAGTCACCCAGGGGTCCTTGAAGGCCACCTCAGCAGACTGGAAACAAAGGATGTGAGCTCTCATAGTCCCCAGATATGGCATATCAGGTCTACAGCAACAGCTTATATGTTTAGCTCTAGAGGTCCAATAAGCCCCATACATCATAAGAGATTAATCCTTGTATCACGTATAAGCTCAAGAGAACTGACCCAACATAGGTGGACTGCATGCTCAAAAGCTTCTAGAAACTGCTATCAGAGTAAATAATTTTTTTTTTTTTTTTGGTATTTCCATTAAGGAGACTGATACATTATTATTTTATTAATTGTCTCAGAAAGATTTGCTCAGATAATGCAAAAACAGAAAAGTCAAAATAATCACACATCTATCATGTTAATTATCAACAACCACTCAAGCTCCTTCTGGTTGTTTTCATGAAACTTTGATGAACACTGTGTTGTGTTCAGTATTCATCATGAACAAGCATGATTTCTTCAATCAGAGAATTGTTATGAAAGCATATTACTTGCTATGCTATGGTTTGATATGTTCCTGTGATCCGGCCTGTTTGCAGAAGACACTCAGCTAACATTATTAGTCAATACTCAACTGCCCAATGTTGGTCACATTAGTGCTGAGTAACAAATACTAATCTATAGCATAAGTCATTAACAACTAATTAGAAATCAAAATAAGTTAGTTCATAAATGAACTAATAAAACCAGCTTTTGAAGTTGCTAACATTTACAAGTACTGTGAGTTCTGTTCTCAGCCATCTTCCACAGACACAAGTATCCCACTGATTCATAGCTCAGCATCTTTGGTTTTCCCAAAGAAAAGAATGTATGATATAAGGTTCTGAGTGGCTGGCATCTCTGTTCTATTGTGAACGTTAAGTGGTGGCTAATTTTCAAAGGTTGTAAATAAAATGTTCTGTTTTTCACATACTGCCCTGCAAAATTCAGTTTACACAAAAAAGATGCTGCTGCTTTTAGATCAGTTTATTACAGAGCCCTCAAGTTGCCCTCCCCTCTCTTTCCAGATGCAAAGTATGCAATTCCTGAATGTCAGCTTAGACACCAAGAGGCATTGTTACTCACTAGAAGGCTGTGCTTCAGCAAGACATGGGCATGCTGGAGAGTTGCACAGAGAGAACCTGATGAGGTTTAACAAGAGCAAGTGTAGAGTCTTGCACCTGGAAAAGAATATCTGCATGCATCAGTGCAGGTTAGGGGCTGGAGAGGAGCTGTACAGAGAAGGACCTGGGTGTTCTTGTGGACAACATGTTGGTCATGAGCCAGCAGTGTGTCCTTGTGGCCAAGGCAGCCAATGGTGTCCTGGGATGCATTAAAAAGAGCATTGCCAGCAGGACAAGGGAAGTGGTCTTCCCCCTCTACTCTGCCCTGGTGAGGCCACATCTGGAGTGCTCCATCAATTCTGGGCTCCTTGGTTCAAGACAGAGATGATTTTAGAAGTACGTGGAGTTGATTACTTCATACTACAGTCTACAGGATTTTTCCACAAGGAGATCTTTAAGCAAATTAATTCTAAAGTTCCAAGTCTATAATAAATGGCATAACAAACTAGTGCAGTATCTCTATGAGTTTGGTGCTGGCGTAAGGAACAAGACTGACAAACCCAGCTTTAACATGCTGAAAACCTCCTAAAGAAAGCAGATTGACTTTATAATTTTGCTAATATTTGCATAAAATTAACATTACTACTGAGATGATTGTTAATTCATTCCAACTTGCAGATGTAAATATTTGCTGATCCAAAAGTGCTTTCCTTAGTCTCATTTCAGACTAAACTCCTTATTCAACTTCTGATGGTTAGTTACACAAACACAGGCAGCATATTGGAGCAACCAGCAAACTGCTCTGTTATACCAATGCAGCGCAGCATAAAAACTTTAGGCAGGAATTGGCAGGAGATATTTCACTGCATTTGTGTGATGTTCTTTAACCAGTTTTCATGCATTCCCATTTCATGTAAATATAGCCATGTAGAGCTAATTCTGTGGTACAGGCAATCGTTTGAGACTCGGCAGAGATTAAAGGGATACTGTTAACCTCACTCTTGCCTCTAGCTGGAATATTTCCTGAATTTTTTGAAGCTTTTATGTATTTTTTCAATAATCTAGGAGCAAAAATAATTAAAATGCCTCTTTATTTTTCTGTCAATTCCTCGTACTTTGAATGCCAGAAGCCACAAACTTGTTATAGGAAGCTAGTAGTCTTGACGTGGTGATACCAAGAGTCTTAAAATAAAGGAGAAAGGAATAAAATACACCCTTGAACCTAATTTCAATTCAAAAGAGAAAGAAAAAAAAATCCCAGGCTTGTTAACCTAAATAGTATGTGCAAATATGCATAAGACAACAGCCCCTTGGTAACATTTTTCCCACAAGAGGGAATTCCAGCAAAATTGAAGGCTATGTACAGATACTTTATTTTCTAAACAAAAATTGCATTATGCCAAAAGACACATACATTTCATCTACTATTAAAGCGTAATTAAATTATGTTAGTTATCTTTGTTTGTAATACAAGGAACAAGACTCCTGTTGAAAGCACAAGGCGCTCCTGAGTTAATATCCTTTCATCTCACTAAGTGTCACACTGTAGGTGGTCTGCAGTGCTTTCTTTTATACAGAACTTTTCACGGGATTTGCTTGATTCAATGCTACTTTTTAGCTTCTGGGTCAAGTGAAAAAAAAAATAGCAGGAAAGCCACAAGAGGACAAATTCTCCTTTCAGTGACACCATGTAAATCCTGTTGAATGGGGAAAGCGGGACAAAGGCTAAATACTGTGCCTTTGACATAAGGGGGAATACAAATATTCCATGAACAGGCAACAAATATCTTTGAAATGTTCTACAAAGTACCAATTTCAGTAAGACTGCAGGCCCTATTATTTCCTATTCATTAAAAACATATGTTGATGCTGTTGCCAATCAGAAACAATCAGAAGTCATTTTATTTCTTATTTCAAAGACTAAAACAGTAGCTTATTTTTAATTCATAACCAATTGTTACAAAACATCTGGTGAGCTGCACCTTTCATAGTTTATAGACAAATTCTTTCTTTAAAAGCAAATTGGAAAAATTTATGCCTTCTTTCCCTATAAATGCAGTATTCCCTCAGCCCCTGTAGAACTGCTTTGCCCTCCTTACTCACTATTTCCACACAGCCAGTGGACATGAATATTGCACATATAGCTTTAAAAAGAAAAAATAGATTTTCTAGGACAAACTCTTGCTCTCCCCCTCTTCACTTCCCACCTTCCTCTTCTCCTTGCACCTAACTGTGTCACATTTTACTCCATGCGTTCCTTGCTCCGCACTGCTTTGCAGAAGCCTACAGCCTTGCATGGTGTGGCTGTTAGCACAAAGCTTCCATGCATCAAGAAAAAAAAACAATGTCATGTCAAACATTCCCAGTGTAAAATATGAAAAAACACCTTCCCTTAAGAAGGAAGCCGCTAAATTTTACGTAATCCAAGGCCGTAAATGCTAAGACATGTAACGTTGATCTCTCTTAATATATTAGATCTTTAAAACCTTTCTTCAGGATAGAATCATTTGAGTTAGAATGGACCTTTGAAGGTCATCTAGTCCAGCCCTCCAGCAATGAACAGGGACACCTACAGCTAGATCACACTGCTCACAACCCTATCCAGCCTGACCTTGAATGTCTTCAGGGACAGAGCATCCTCTACCTCTCTGGACAGCCTGTGCCAGTGCCTCACCACCCTTATTGTGAAAAGTGTCTTCCTTATATCCAATCTAAATCTCCCCTCTTTAAGTTTGAAACTATTTCCCCTTGTCCTATCCCAACAGGCCCTGCTAAAGAGTCTGTCTCCTTCCTTCTTACAGCCCCCCTTCAGATACTGAAAGGCTGCTCTCAGGTCTCCCTGGAGCCTTCTTTTCTCCAGACTGAACAGTCCCAGCTATCTCTGTGTTGCATTTGCCTCATAAATCTTACCCAAGTATTAAGGATTCTCATAGCAGTTGATCCCACTGTAATTCCAAAACTCTCCTACCATACAGAATTCCAGCTTCTGTGAAGTTTGTATACTGTGCTGAGGTCAGATGTGCTGAAATATCAGCCTCCAAACACACAGAGCAACCTTTTTGATTGCTAACCATGACACTGCAATAGATTATCGAGTGATAATCCAAGAGGCACAGCCATGCCTTTAAACCTGTCAAGGCCAGGAGGACCAAGAGGTATGGGAGTGTACAGAACGGACAAGGGGCTGCCCCTATACAGTACTGCAGCAGGGGGGACATGTCGTGCCAAAGGGGCGTGTAAGGAGCATTAGGATGACAAATAATCCAGAAAAGAGTGGTGGAAGGCAGATCTGAAACATGAAAAGAATGATCTCAGTAATCCTCCAACGGCAAAAAGAAAAAAATCCCAAAGAGACAAGGATGTTAAAAATGATTCCTAAACGGGAAAGTGCACCAGATCCATGTTTAGTTGTAACATGAGCAACAAGAGGATGTGGTTTTAGTGAAGACAGACGTTACGCAGAAGGATGAGGCAATGGTTATCTAAATACAGCAAAAGGACTTACGTTTCCCAAGGGCCCAACATACACAAGTTTGCCCCATAATCCAGAATTTTAGCAATCAGCTCAGATATGAAAGAGCTCTATCATCTCCCAGAGCTCTGGGTGCCCTCTGCAGTAGGTAAATGTCAAGTAATATCAGTTATAGGCTAGGGGCCATAGCAATCTAATCCAGCACCCAAGCACATATCACAGTTCCTAAAAAATATAGGCAAATTTGAAATTTGTAGGAAGATGTGTTTGATGGATTTGAATGTGCAAACAAGGGGAAAAAAACAATAAATTATAAGTTCCTAAATATAATAGGAAAATCAAGAAAGAAGTGGTTCAGCAGAGAAGGAAAGCAATCAACAGAGGATGCCAAGAAAGGCGAACTGCTTAACAGCTTTCTCCTTTCTCTTGCCACTAAAATGGCAGCCGACAACTATGATGATTGACTAAGGCAAAAAATAGCCAAAAAGAGTAATAAAAAGTACATAGGTAACATGTAAAATGATGGGCCCCGTGAAAGATACTAAGAGTTGTCTGGAGAGCTAGCTTATGCAGTTTCTGAGACATGATCAGTTGTCTTTGGAAAGCTGCAGTGGACTATGACACTCCATCTGACTGGAAACGGGCAAACATAGCGGTAATTCTTAAAACAGATACAAAATTAGCTAGGAAATAATAGGCCAGTTCATCTTTTGAGTCTCCTATAGTAACAGAACAAATGATTTCTCCTACAACACAAAAGAAAAAAATGACACACACACATAAAAAAAAAAAAAAAAAGAGGTAGTAGTAGCAAACATATCTGTAAACTTCAGACCCCGCAAAACCAATCTGATTTCCTGCAATGACCAACAAACCTGTTTTGCAGATGAGGGAAGGAGCACTGGGAGAGAAGGCAAATAGTAAGTGTCATGTAAGTTAACGTTAGTTAACATACAGTTTTACATTACTAAATCTTCTGGCACTGCCTAGCATGACATTCTCGCAAGCTTGTTCAGAAATGGTTGACTGTAAGTGTTACAGGTGGAGTTCAAAGCCATACCGCAGAACCAAATACAGAGAGCAATTTTAAGTGGTTCATTGTCAAAAAAAAAAAAAAAAAGGTATTGAATAGTTTAGGTTTAGTAATATCCATTATCTTCCTGAATGACATGGATGATGGAGTAAATATCCATTGCTGTGTGTATATATATATATGTATACATGCGCAGAAAGATGCAGATACATTGATATATGAATATATATCATGCATCTGAATTAACTGCAGTCAACAGACACTGCAAAGGGCTGGAAGTTCAGTCAAGAGCAAGATTAAAATCTAAAATTATTTTTTTCAGAAACTAGATACAGATTACAAAAATCAGGATGTGATTAAATAAGGACAATTACAAAGTGTTACAGGTAGGTAGAAATAAGCGATTACATAAATACAAATAGAGAATCAAAGGAAAACATGGATACAGGAAAGCAAAACCAGACCATGAGTCACCATGTTGTTTTACTGCCAAAGCCCAAGCCTCACTCTGGAGATACTGGCAGAAGGAATTGCTCTTTTGCATCTGAGATAGTTATTCCACCTTGTTAGGCTCTGGAAAAGCAGAGTATGAGTTTCTGCCCAGTTTAGGGCACAATGAGTCCAAAAGATCCTTTTAGATAGGTTATAATTGGAGATTTGTCCACAGAGGTTGTAGAATTTGTACTATTAATCTGAGAGAGCGTGCAAGATATCATAAATTTCTGCAGAGGAAATCCTGAAGAATTTGTAATGCCGTGAATCATTAATAGGTAGGACAGACTTTAAGAAGTTACATTTATCCTATCACTAGAGTTACTCATTTTGTTGGACAAATATTTAAGTGAATTGGTGTTGTCTTCACGGAAAGGAATGAGCTAGCCAACTTCTTGAGATCCACTCTAACCCAACTAGATGTTTTTATACCAAGTTTTGGCAGTTACTACTTACCTGGAACTAATACTTACTTGGAATTGACTGTGAACTGGAACAGGTTGCCCAGTGAGGTTGTGAATGCACCCACCCCAGAGGCATTCAAGGCCAGGCTGGACGTGGCTGTGAGCAACCTGGTCTACAGGGAGGTGTCCCTGCATATAGCAGGGGGTTGGAATCAGATGATCTTAAAGGTCCCTTCCAACTAAACCATTCTATGATATCTTCTGTCACACCTACAACTAGATGTCTGATCTCACTGGACTGGTAATTTCTTTTTTTATTAATAGCAATTCAGCGAATTTTTCTCTGACATGTCAGTGGTGTTCCTTGCTCAAGAAGGAGTAACTCTTTGTTCCCTTTTCAAGTCTGAAAAGCAAACCATGTAACCCAAAGCAGTGCCCACAAATATCTGCACAGCCCCCAGCCTTCACAAGGACAGGCAGCCCATTTGTTCTCTGATGTGCCTTAACGGCCAATGGCCTTGTGGTCAGTGCCCACTGCTGCCACATGTCTTCTCACCTTCCCCTCGCCTGTTGCTCCAGCAGCTCTGCTCCCTACTGACATGCAGTGGGTTCTGTGGGTGGAGCTGTCCTTTCTGCTCTTTGTTCACAAAGGACAACTCCTAAAAGACAGTCCCAGGAGCTACAATTAATTCATGATTACTGATTATAGCGGTATTAATGCTTTCTGTTTACAATTCCACACATACGTTCTTTTATTCTGTTTGTACTAAATATATATTGAGAGAGAGAGAAAAAGAGAGGTGATATTTAATGTTTTCTGAATAATCTACTTCCAAGATAATTTCAGATTGCCAGATATGAAATATTGTGTTCCTTCTATATGAAGTACAACACAGTGATTTGGGGAAGGCAGAGATAAGAAAGGGGACGAGGCTTGTTTTCCTTCTTAAGTTTTCAGTGAACTCTTCTAGGGAAGTATTGCTCTGCCTGTTATTCTTATAGCAGACAAATATTAATTCTTATCTTGCATCCACCTGCTTATCTACCACATTACAGAGGGGTCCTGCCCACATTTAATCTGCTGGTTAAATGCCAGTTTAATTCTTCTATGCTGTAGGCCACAAGAAATGCGTTCAAAGGACAGACCCTCATATACACACTACAGTATAAACATTTTAATGAAAGAGAATTTTTTGTAGGAGGAAAATAGTTCCTTTGAAAATAATGAATAAGCTCTCATTGAAATGAACCCTTTATGTATATCTTTATGTTTCTGATCTGGCAGCTTTGAAGAGCTGATATCATCAGTTTTAGATCCTGGAGCCTGGCCACTACTTTCTGAAAAATGCTTTACAATGGAAAAGACCATTTGAATGCAAGTAAAACGATACAGAACAAAAAAAAAAAAAAAAAAAAAAGCAGGTATTTTTCAAAGCTTGCAAACTTTTTATTACTCTTCAGACCTTTTTCCCTAACTTCTGAACCACTCCGTGTCTCTCATTTATCCACACCGCTGCCCTGCTTCTCTGCTGCTGCATTTGAGATGCTAGAGCTACCAATGGCAGTTTAACCACAGTATTACTTTTCCATTGGAAACTTATTGTGTAATTCCCATTGCGTGATGCTGCGCTGATGTTCTTGCCAGAGTGTACAATGGATTGGCCAAAGCGAGTAAATACTGCTTTCAGTTCCTCTCATTTGTAAGCACAAAGGCATACTTGTGTAAGCCTGATTGCACTGAAATCAGAAGCAAACTGTCTTGTGAGCTTCAGCAGAGGTGGGAAACTTGCTCTAATAGCACTCATCAGTTACACAGCACTTCCCAGAGGAGTTACCAGAGTTGAATTTAACTCTCTCCTGTGGACAGAGAAATTGAGGCAGGGGCCATAAGGATCAGAGAGCCTTAAAGTCTGACCCCTGAATTCAGCAGGAGCAAGGGTGGTGCTTTTGGATCCCTTCCTCCCCTGATCCCCACAATTTACTCACCCATAGCTGCAGCAAAAATCAGAACTGGAGCCTTTCTGCAAGAAGACTCAAGCAGAGACCTATTAAATGCCTCTGAAGGGCAACTTTGCAGGCTTTCATCCCACCTCCTGTGTTGATATTCCTGGCAGGTCCCTGTGCTGCAGTGCTCCTACTCCACAGGAGCTCCCCATCACACCGCTAAAGGGCTCCCAGGCGTTCCTCATTCCAAAACTACCCCAGAAGAAACTGAGGGCTCAGACTGTAAGAGTATTTTTAAACCATCCAAAAATGCAAAAGCTGAGCAGTCACAGCATTTTGAACTATCCAAGTAGGAACAGGCTTTTAGCTTATAGTGAAAAAATCAAAAACAATTTCCTTCTCAGTTTCAACAATTTCAGCCAACAGGAGACAGCAGTTGGATAGAATGTCTGAAAACAAAATCACAAGAGGTTGAAGAAAGACTTCTGGAGTGATCCAAGGAGAAAACATCAACTCCAGCAACCAATGTGAACCTCAGTGTTCCCCATGACATGGACTGTCCACCTCCGCTTGAGAACTACTTTGTCACAGCAGAAGTCAAAAGTATTGAAGGTCTCCTCTATATCCCAAAATTAGCCTTATCCTATTGGAGCTTGTGGTGGTAGAGGGTCAGGCAGTGTGGAGCACAGCTCTTATGAGCTTGCTTGCTAATTATCCTGCTATCAGCGTATCCCTTCCTCCCACTTGCACTAAGAGGGAGGGAGCAGCAGGCAGAGAAGGTGGCTCCATAAATTTGGTAAATCAGAGTATCAGTCCCCATGAATTGTCTGGATTTACATTTATGAGCAGCATCTAGCCTTGGGACCACCGGAATTAGTCTCTGGGCTCTGCAGTCCCCAAATATTAAAAGTTTATTACGTTCATGTAAATGTTTAGCATAAGGAAAACAACATTATTCCACTCATGGGCAAACTGAATAATGACAATCTAGTGCTGAGATCTGATGAGGACAGCACTCATAGAACATTTCTATATATAGCACTACTCTCCTGCATGAGTTGTTGTGGGTAACCAAGCTCAGCTCTGAGGCACCAGGACTTTGTTCTTGTGCAGGGATGACCCAAAGCTCCCCATACTCCTTCTTATCTGAAATGTGCAAAAACACCACGTACTCTACCAGAAGGGTAACAGACCAGATGCGGTTGGGCTCATCTCCTGCCAACGTGCAGGTCTCATGCAGGTCTTTCTATCACAGCCAGTCCCACAGCCACAGCCCTGGCAGAATCATGGAATCATAGAATCTTTTGAGTTGGAAGGGATCATTAAAAGTCATCAAGTCCAAATCTCCAGCAATGAACAGGGGCACCTACAGCTCAGTCAGGTTGCTCAAGCCACCATCCAGCCTGACCTTCAATGTCTCTAGGGACACCACCAGTGGTTGGTGACCTTTTCTTCTGCTTCCATGGGTAATTCATGGCAGAGTGACTTTGTACTTTGTTCAGCGTGTACATACAGTCCATGCTGTTTTTTGCAGGAGGTTTTGTGGCCATTGCCTGTAGCTCATTTCCTATATACATCTCTGCATAGGGCGGCTGACCAGCTTCAAGCAAGGAATAAGATGGCCTGTAGTACATCAGGGGCTGCTGGGCACCCCCCAGTTTTCTGCTTCAGCCAAAGTTCAGATTGAATATTAAGAAGAACTTCTTCTCAGGAAGGATGGTGAGGCACTGGCAAAGGCTGCCCAGGGAGTCACTGTCCCTGGGGGTGTTCAAGAAACGTGGAGATCTGGCACTGAGATACATGGTTTTAGTTGGTGTGGTGGGCATGAGTTGATGGTTGGACTGGATGTTCTTGGAGGACTTTTCCAACCTTAAAGATTCTATGATTAAAAGTTCACTTATCTGAAGATCCATTCAACATAATCAAATAAGATCTGATTGTCCTCTCAGTTTTAGCAGTGGGAATTACGATGGCAATGGATCTGCACAGAAGAAGATGGTCAGTTCTGTAGTTCCTGCTGAACAATCATCTTGCTGGGCACGCTCAGACTCCCTGCAAACAGGCAGGCCCCAGAAGTGGCACCTGATAGCAGGCACAAGCTGGCACAGTCCTTCTCTCAGAAGTGAACTAAATGCACATGAACAGCCACTCAAGCAGGTAGGGCATCTCTGAGAAACTGGAAGGATCTGCACAAAAATACGTGATGTGCTGAACTGCCACAAAACATTTGCTGTGATTTTCCATAGTGAGAAATGAAAAAAAGTACATTATGTTTCTGGTCAGTTATTGGTTTTCATTTCCATTGTTCCATTGGCCTCACTCAAACACTTTCTTCTCCCAGATCTCAACTAAAGCAGCTCAACTGTGTTTTCCCTTTCTTACTTACTTCTTTCTTCATTTCTTCTTTTTTCAGAGCAAAAGTCTGCTCTTTTTACATTTGCTTTGTAAGGCAAATTTCACATAGAGTTCACTTGCATATCCTAATGTGGGCTTATTGAAGGCAGGTGCACACTTTAATATATACGGGCAAAGAGACCCCCTTCCAGACTATAAAAGAATACTGGGCATGTCCTCATGTGGAATATCTTTGGGGCTTTTTTTATCATAAACCTAAAAATATGAGCTGTTCTTTTGCCTGTTCTTTTGCCTGTACATGTTACAAGCGAGTGTGAACAGGGAGGCACCATATTTCTACATTACACAGAGACTGTGTTAAAATGGCCACGTTAGTGGTTTTCTAGCATGTTGTCTTTATGTGACAGTAATGAGAAAAGGAAATGTTACTGCAATACTGGACTTTGATTGCTTCTCTCTAGCAAGAGAGAAGCACACAAAAGAACATAACAGGGTAAAGTAGCTTCAGCTAGCCCAACTGCCATCATTTTACTTGGTCTGGAAAGAGGTGATACAGCGTGCTGTCAAACCAAAATCCTTTACTTACAAGCTAGCAATTCAATTGCATTAATAATGCACGACGGGTACTAGGGGAAGAAAACAATTATTCTGTCTGCAATGAAGGAAAACGGACCACGTGATGCTATCCTCCTAGATTGAGGTTGTTACAATGTGGTGCCTGTTTTATTTTGATAGATCTCTGCATAAAGTGATGATGTTAAAAGAACATACTTTCCCTTTCTGAAAGCCAAAGAGAATAAGAGAGGTTACATGGCTCATTTAGTTTATACCCATTTCATTGTCCCTGTTGACTCAAACCTATGTAAAGCCAAATCTATACAAGCTGCAACTCCGCCCAGGTGCATTATGGGCTGTGACACATGCCAGGCCATCTCCCGTTCACCCAGACCAGTGACATACTGGAAAAGGCAGCTCTTCCTCTCTAAAGCAGATGCTTATGTTTCCTGTCCTTGGGAAAAAAATAAAATGAAAGGAGCCATGAGGAAAACAGAAAGAGATGGTGAAGCTGTGTGTGCACAGGGCTTCCCTCAGCATGGAGTTGGGGTGCAGTGCCCAATGCTCAGATGTGGCTGAAGTATTCAGCAACAGATTTCCAGGGTAACTAAATACCTTCGTGAGCCTGAAAGTGCTTCTACACCAGTAACTGAAACAGGTCAGTGGGCAAGACAGTTCTGTTGTCCAACCTGATAATTTGTTAGCACGATCTCTGCCATGAATTGAGCACATACCACCTAGATGTCTCCAAATGTACCTGAAGCTGGGAGTAAATGTGAGTCAGGAACCATCCCCAAGAGGGAACAGGGAAGCAGCTCCCCAGGTGTGGAGGAGAAGAGAGCATAACCACATCTGCACTTGCTCTTCTGCGCCAGGCACCCTTAAAGCCAGAAGGATTTAGGAAAACCTTTCCAAAGTGGCTTTGTTACTCAACATTCATACCTATTTTTTTCTAAGGATTTGTTTGTGATCTACGGAGACTGTGCTTTTTCCCTCCACACAACAAAAGGTTGCAGCACCTATGGTGTTTCCCCCTCTGAATTTGGGTTTGCCGTATCAGCTGCCAAGATGCTTCCGCTGCTTAATTCTTAGATCATGCTAAATAGGGAATCGGGCTTCTAAGTCACGTGCGCATAAATAAAAATTGTATCTTTGATTCAGTCAATTGGTTTGCTTATAACATCGGTACCCTCCTGTGTTCTGGTTCAGACGGCCATTGCCTTTAACTACATTTAGGAGGTTATTTTCACTCCTTCTGAAATCCACCAATTCTGAAAATCTACAAGATATTTCTCTAAAATCATGGGTTGCAAGAGCAGCCCATCGTAAAGTCACATACTTCAGAAAGCACAGGGCTATGCACAGCAGACCGGCCTCGAGTCTGTGCCAAGGAGCAGCAGGGCCCTGATCTGGCCTAAAATTTGCACTCAAGCACAGACGTACACCCACACAGCAAGGACAGGAGATGAACTTGGGCTCTGGCCAGAGCTCAGGCTCTGGCCGACTCCTCAGTTATACATTCTGTTTCTCTGTTAGTTTCTGGAGAATTTTAGAGACACCCTACATTGCCTCTTTGCCCTCTGAAGTCTGCTGCGAGGAGAGGAAATTTCCTCTGACTTGCAACCAAAATATACCATATTCTTTTGTGCTGATGTGTACGTGTATGCATAATCACGTAAGCAAATGCTCACTGGTCACCCAACACATGCATGCACACTCAAATTATTTTCTGACTATTTTCCCCATTGCATTAGATCAAAAACAATAAGCTTCAGCAGAATTCCATTCCATCCATAAAAGGTCATCTAGGGCCTGAAAATAGAGAAAAAAAAATCTCCTATGGAAACTTCTCGTCTCAACAACAAACAAGAATTGTTGCTGTACCATTTTGAAACATTGGGTGTGCAGCTGTGATGCTCTAGCTCACATCCCCTCTGCATCCCTTCTGTACTCAAACCTTGCTTACAACTCACAAGAAAAATACGAGACTTCTGATAAAGTTTTGACAGTATCAGCTGTCAAAAAATGGGCTTTCTCAAAGGCCTGTGTAATTCAATATTTGTTCTTGCACTGAAAGCTGCAGCATTCCTGTGTATGTAGCCAATACAGGCAGCGAACTCCACAAAATGTTATCCACTGCTTTATTACTATTACCTCCCACCACTTTGGTGTGAATGTCTTACTCAAAGAGCTCCTTTATACCTATATTTATATTTTGTTTTCTTTTCTCACATCCATTTTTTCCCTGGTAACAGAGTTGGCATGTGTAAACAATATTAGCTGCTTCAGTGCTGGAAGTGGTATCACTCTTCCAGATCTACCAGTGTAACTAAAGGAATAACAATGACACAGGAATTAAAACCACTTCTTTTTAACTACCTGAGACTGACAGAATCAAGATTTAAAAACCTGTTATCGTGTACATGCATAAATCATGAGCCAGAAAAAAATTTCATCTTTGATCTCTCACCACTGAAACAAAAGGGAAAATATTTTGCAGGCGAGGCTTCCTTGGTGGTATCTGTGCTCTTAGCTGTGTTAGAAACTTGTGAAATCCTCAGTGAATTCTCTACTTTAAACCTTGTACTAGGGGAGAAAACACATTAAAGAGCAATTCTCCTCCAAGAAATGACTGTAACATCAGCACCTTTTCGCTCTGTTTATCTTCCCCCGTGCATGTATTCAGAGACATCTCTTCTTCCATTAGTGATAATGGGAGGCTTTTTCTACGTTTTATTCCTTTTATCACTGCAGAGGTCGTCCTGGTAAGATAGCTCTACATCATTAACAGCATTACGAAGCCAAGCACCAGCTCCCACATAGAACAGAGAGATAGAAGCACAAACTGGAGATGATGAGATGACACAACTCAAGTATCTGAGAGTTTTGCTGAGCAGCATTTGTCCCAGGACAGGGGAGGTCCAAGACAAAAGAACCAGTTTAGTTTTCTCTTCCCCCACAGCATTTACAGATCTGACAGTTAGAAACAGCATCTTTTCTCTTCACAAACTGAGAGTTTGAATTAGAAATATCTGAGATGCAGTAATGTAGAGTCTCTTTAAGTACCTTTCATCATTTTTCTGATCAAAGCTGAACACTCAAAACTTAGAACCTAGGCTGTCACAATCGAAACACTTGCTCTGCAGCCCTGTACAGAGAAAGGAATGCTTCCAGGCATTGCCCCATTTCTGAACCCAGAGGAAATGTCATGTGAAAACTTCACGTATAGCTGACAACATTTCATTTCCACTAAAGAGAGGGCATTTTGCTCTCCCTCTCTGTTCACTGTCCTCCCTTCCCTCACTTTGCCCAAATGATTTTCTACCAAGCTGAGTGGTTAAATTAGCTCACAGAAAGGCCTAATGAGCCAGCACATAATAAACAGCAAGTAGGTCATAGAATCCTAGAATCCTTAGAGTTGGTAGGTACCTTTAAAGGTCATCTAGTCCAACTCCCCTGCAATGAACAGGGATATGCACAGCTCGATCAGGTTACCCTGGACCTGATCCACCCTTGCCTTGATAGTGTCCAGGGACGGGGCATCCACCACATCTCTGGAGCAACCTGCTCCAGTGCCTCACCACTCTCATTGTAAAAGATCTTTTCCGTATGTCTAACCTAAATCTCCCCTTTTTTTAGCTTGAAAGCATTTCCCCGTTTTCTATCACAACAGATCCTGCTGAAGAGTCTGCACCCTCTTTCCTGTAGCTCACTTTTAGATATGGAAAGGCAGCTATCAGGTCACCTCAGAGCTTTGGATGATCGGGAGCAATAGGGCAAGAGGTAATGGCCCTAAGTTGCTCCAAGAGAGGTTCAGGTTGGATATTAGGAATAATTTTTTTTCTCTGAAAAAGTGGTGAGGCCCTGGCACAGGCTGCCTCAGGAGGTGGTGGAGTCACCGTCCTTGGAAGTGTTTAAGAAATGCGGAGATGTGGCACTGAGGAATAAGGTTATAGGGTGAGGATGGGTTGATGGTTCGACTAGATGATCTCAGAAGTCTTTTCCTACCTTAATGACTGTGTGATTCTATGATTCTATTCTAGGAGCAGTATTCCAGAGTGGAAGAATGAGGGACCTTACCCTTTCAGCAACAGTAAGCTGTTAAAACAATCATTACATCTCAGGGAACCACAGCCTAAATTAGGTGTGAGGAACTGGGCAGTGCCTGCCTTTTTCCATTGACTCTAGGCAGACTCTAGAGCTCAGACATCTAGCCTCTAGACAGCTGCACTTAGGTGAAATCAATCCCCACAGGAGTACTTTAACCGCCAAGGCAGATCGGGCTTGCTTCATTTTTATCACATTTCCATCCAGGACAAATCTTTAGGTCCTTTTCAATCTGTGCTTAGGACCACTGCAGTGATAAAGAAGGGTGTAAAATGTATTTAAATATTTACAGAGGATCTTGGAATTATAGCCTAATTGTGGAACCTTCTGAGTGCAGCACAGACATTCTCAGTAGAACGCTCAGGAGCCTGACAGTGAACTCACAGCTATTTTAACTTCTATTTTTACATATTTTTTCAGGAAAAAGTAAGCCCCTACATCCAGAGTTGAACAAGATAAGAGAAACAAGTCCACTGTTTATAAAAGGTTAGTGCCAGAATGAAGGTGTGCTGACCAGCATAGTGTGTGGTAGCTTTACAACAATATTTAGGCACCAAAAGTAGATGAGATAATAAGGAAGAGATGAAAATTTGTCCTTTTGACCACTCCCTTCAAAAACACTGGTCTCTGTTTACTAATCTGATTCAAGTGAGATTTCTAGGAAAGTACTGATGGAAAATAAGAGAATTAAATATAACTTCCTTTGTAAACGTAAGCACACGTTTGCATTAAAGACCTGGATTCCCTAAAGACATAAGAGAGAACTGCACGCCAAACCTGCACTCTTAGGATGTCTCAACATAACTTCCTCAACTTACTGAGCATATTGTGAACTTGGACATATAAGAAGATGCTCAAGGCATTTTTATGCCAATGTAACAGTATGTTTATAGAAGAGACCAAGGTATCATACATGAGAAGGAAAGTATCAAGTTCGAATGTGAAGGCAATGGAGTTCAAGTGAATGGAACCAGAAAAAAAAAAGAAAAAAAAAAAAGGCTCAGAAAATGCAACAAGCACATCATGGAGAAATCAGTCTTTTCTCCAATGTCTAAGCAGAGTTAGTGAGCCATTTGGAGGAAAAAACCAGGTACTATGCACTGAAGTGAATTGTCCCAGAAAGCCTTTGGTGGCATTTTCTGTGACTCTGGCACAAGGACTATTTGTAGGACACCAACTTAAAATCTCCTGCAGTGTGGAAGACAGTTCCAAGATCACACAATTCAGACTGTATACAAGAAAATATTTGTGATTACCTGAATCAGAGGGGGCCATTCTCTACTGTAACTGATTCATTTGATGCCGATAAACCACCGATCCTTTTATTATCAAATATTGCTAACATCTTTTCCTTTCAAGCACATTCTGTTCACAACATGCCTTGGTAAGAGACATTTTCTTTGTTTTTTTTCCAACCATTCTTGTTAATGTGCTAAGTTCTTCCATCCATTACGTTAGGAATAGGCAGCAAGCTTTAATCTAGAAGGTGGTTTCCTGTCCCTTGATGATCTGGTTCTTTAGCAAATCCTTCTGTGTTAAGCTTTGTTTTTATTACTAACTGACAACATTAGGACTTAGAAAATTTGTACAGCTAAAGTAGGTGTGGTACTATTTATAAATCAAGGGCAAGTTATGCAGTTTTCATAAGGTGGTTTATATTGCATATTTGAAATCTGGAGGTGTTTCAGGAATGTATCATAAAAACCACCTTCCATAAACTGTCTCTCAGGAAACAGTAATGATAACAGAGGCAGACAGATCTCACTTTAAACAAGTTACCTTGTACCCTCGATTTACTAAATTTCTGGCATTTCTTAACCAGATTGAAAATCTTTCCAACTTTTTGAAGTCTTATCAACTGAGTTTTCAGATTCACTTCACTGCTAACATTTCCAAACACTCACTAATATGAGTCTATATGTCAATATAAATCTAGCCCCATATTTTCTACAGAATTATGGAAATCTTCATTGTATATAAAGTATGGGATAAAAAGTAAAAATCATTCCAGATACAAAAGGATAAAAGGGCATACACTAATTAAGCTACCAGACCCAAAAATGCGTACTATGAGAAAAAGATCTGACATCCATACGATGTAGTGAACACAAACTGTAACCTAAGGATTTTGTCTTTCTTATTTCACAGAAAAATGTGTGCAAATCTTCATGGCTGACAATGTGGGTGTCAGAAGCCTGAAAAGGGTGAAACAAATTGGAAAAGTAGAATAAAAATATATGAAAACCTGTAAAATTGCTATGTTCCCTGACTGTAGGCAAGAATTATATTTAGACCTGGTAACCATAAT
Organism: Gallus gallus; assembly: GCF_016699485.2. Taxonomy (NCBI): domain Eukaryota; kingdom Metazoa; phylum Chordata; class Aves; order Galliformes; family Phasianidae; genus Gallus; species Gallus gallus. Next base: position 178,183,143 of record NC_052532.1, read on the forward strand.
TCGACATTGGTCAGAAGATGAAGCACAAATTTCAATACATGTTCATTACTTTAAAGAAATTACACCTTGGAGTAAAAGCCCTTTATATTGAAAAGAAGTACAGCAATGGAAAAACAAAAGCTTTCAGATGGAGTCTATATTCTTCTGTGTTCATTCTGCTTTTATTGAGTATATCTGTGTAAATAAGAAGGGTCTTTCACAGCTCAGGTTCTCCATTTGCTCATTCCATCAGTGAAGTCTGCTCTCACAGCATCACAACCCATTATTTTATGACAAAGCACTGGCAGAGTTTTACTTTATTTTTCCTGAAATACTTTTCTTGCTCATTTATTATTGAAGTTCCAATAAAACCTGCCTATCATCTGACATTTATCTCTTTTGTTGTTGTTGTTCTGTTGTTTTTCTTTGTGGAAGACCTTGAAGACCCAGAGGAATGGTTAGGATACCACAGATAAAGCACAGATACTGAGTTTTCACAAAGGACCATTCCTTCTAACTGCTTCCTAAGTATTTGAGCTTAATGTGCATTAATTGAAATTCACACAAATAACGTACTAAATGATTTAATTCCTCTAAGCAACTCTAAATAATTCCCTTTTTACACAGTGATGTTATAATCACACTGACTACACCAGTGCCTACTGAAAACAGTCTGGATTTGTTACATTAAATACAAACACCCAAAAACCAGAAAAGCAGCAGTAATAAAAAAAAACCTTTCCAGATTCTCTTCCAACAGACAGGAATTACCAGTAGAAATACTCCTTCGAGGAACACTTCTTGTGTAATTGTTTAGAGAAATTAAACAAGTGCTGAGCTTTGATTACTGCATATTGCACCATATTGTGTATATACACACAATTATGTAAACAGAGTAAAATTAATATTTTACAAAAGATAGGGTGTCATAGTAGATTAAAAGTAATAATAAGATAGAAAAATAACACAACAAAAAAGCTTCACTGGAACTCAATCTGATTCAAGAGATTCCGATTCCAACATGATGCACTTGAAATGGAGACATAACAAACAGTGAAATGTCCAATAGGAGGTGGCTTCTACCCCCATCCCAATTCCTCCTCTCAGCCTGCTTCCTCTGGGACAGCTGTGAGAGCTGGTTATGCACCAGACCTGACGCTTCAGGGCTTAATTCCAAAGCAAAGTCACAAAGGCTTCCAGATGCATAATTTAATGACATTAAAGTCCACTTCAGTCTCACTGTGCATTAATGAGAATATGATAACCTTTAAACTCCTTACAGGTGGGAAAAATAAGACATGAATAGGTCATTATGGTAGAGCAGTGGCCAGAACCCATGTTACCTGGAAGCTAGTCACCTGGCACAGGCTGCCCAGAGAGCTGTGGATGTCCCATCCCGGGAGGCGTTCAAGACCGTGTTGGATGGGGCCCTGGGTAGCCTCAGCTGGTGCGTGGCAGCCCTGCTGATGGCAAGGAGTTGGAGCTCAATCATCTTTAAGGTCCCTTCTAACCTACGCCATTCAATGATTCTAGTTTTGTCCTCTGACAACCAGGACACATTGCCATATTTCAACTAAGTTTATTATCATAATGAGCACTACAGTGTCTAACACAGATAGCTATGTGTCTTGATATTTTGCTGTGTCCTGTAGAGCCCAGAAATGTTGAGGACAGGACTGGAGTTGTTAGGGCCTGGTTCTGGTGTTGTGACCTGAAGTTGGATATGGCTTCTGCCTACAACTGATCTTATGTGCAACTTCCAGATTCCAGCCTGAATACGCTACCGTGTCTCTTATCTTTGTGCAAGGAAGCATCAAAGGAAACTACACAGCAGCTGAAGGAATGAACAAGAAAAGTTATGTAAAACCTAGAAATCCTTTCCCAAAGTTTGGCCATAAAAAGCAGTGAAAATCTCCCTTTCACATGGCAGTTTGGAATCCCTCTGGGGAACTCTGGGTGGAGAAGGCAGAAAACACAGCTGTGCATCTCACTGGATCAGCAGTGCCACCCTAATGTACAGCTGACAGGCCTATGACCACAGTCTTCTTCCTTATTTCATGGATGCCTGGAGGACAGGTACAAGTGAAACGAAACCTGCCTTGGATGCTGCTTGCTTGGCATAGACCCAATCTTTGGGCCCCAAGGAGTGACAGTCCCAGACTGGGCTAAAATGGGCCCTGAGGACATGGGCAGGGTTAGGGAAGACATGGAGTGAGAAAATTTTAAAAGCTACGTATTTTCCCTTCTGGACGCTGGACATGAGTTCATACTACTTTGCTGTTAATGATACCTCTTTGTTGCTTGTCATCCAGATGGGGTGTTCCCCCACACCAGACTCAAAAGAGCTCTACCCAAAACAAGATCCACCCAAGGACAGAGCAAAATGTTAAAAGAGAAGATATGGCTGTTTGATATGTTGTAGATACAAAAGCTGGATATGTTGTGGATACAAAAGCTGGATAAATGCTGAGCATATCTCCTATGAAGACAAGCTGAGGGAGCTGGGCTTGTTTAGCATGAAGATGAAAAGGCTCCAGGGAGGCCTCAATGCAGCATTCCAGCACTCAAAGGGAGCTTATAAGCGGGATGGACATCAATTTTTTACACAGGTAGACAGCAATAGGACAAGGAGGGGATGGTTTTAAACTAAAAAGGGGGATTTTTAGCTTAGATGTTAGGGACATTTTCATTCAGAGGGTGCTGAGACACTGGCACAGGTTGCCCAGAGAGGCCAGGTTGGACAGGGCCCTGGGCAACCTGATCTGGTAACTGATCTGTTTGGCAACCATGCCATGAGTGATGAAACTTCCTGAACTTTGAGGTCCCTTCCAGTCCAAGCCATTCTATGATTCAAGATAATCTCTATATTGCCCAGAACAAGACTATCCTGCCGCCTTTTCAGTGTAACTGATAGCATACATCTGCTCCATGGTCACACAAGGAGATGCATATGATCATCAAAACAGTGTCTTCAGCAAAGAACACAATTCCAAGAACTGAAAAAACTTCTTGTTCTTCAGTTGGGAGTGGGTAGATGGACAACCTGACAATCTGTCTTGTGCTGACATTTTCACTGTGCTGTGAAAACTGGAATGTAAAAACGCACATCAAAAAGTCCAAGAGAGTAGACAATGTAGTCTTTAACTGGGAGGGAAAATAAATGATCTTGAGATCTAGAGCCTGATAGTTGAACTCAACACCATGCATAACTTGAAAACAAAATACTTGAAGGGAATTATTAAAGACAAGGTGATAAATAGAATATGAGATAAAAGGTTTACTAAAAGCATCACACCAGATTCAAAAGAGCTCTTGTTCTGAAAGATTAAATAAAAAATAATAATAAATTTATATAGGAGATATAATCTTTCTTTGGAAAATTAATCAGCACATGGGATTAATGCAAGAATTGCAAGGTGCATAAGGAACTGACTGAGGGCAACCAGCAAACAGGGAAGTACCTTGCCACAAAAATGTTGGCATGCAAATGAAATTTTCTGATAAGGAAAATTTGGAAGGCATTCTTATGAGGGAGGAGAATCTGAATAAACAGGAAGAACTAGCTGACCTTAAGAAGTGAAGCAATGGAAATGGTATAACATGTAATAGTATCAAATGGCATGCTCTGTACCTAAGGATTTATAGAACAGATTTATGCAATAAACTGGGAATGCACCAGTTCAAAAGCTGAGAACACTATGAATGGTCTAACTGTCCATGGGATCTGTTGCAAACGTAGTGCAAACCTAAAATGTTTCAAGAGACATTTCTAATACAGTTCAGCAAGTATTGGCGCTATTGTTAAAACCCTGGGAGATCATGTCTGGACTGCTTTATATAGGCACAAGGAAAGATTTGTCTCCTTTAGGTTAGGCATTTAAAGGTTAAATATTTTAGCATGAACTAGTCATCCAAGGTTTCTTTAAAAATCTACAAGAAAGACTGCAGATTCTAGCATATAAGAGTGTCTAATACAAGTCTAATGCAATGGCTTCTGGAGATTCCTCTTTTATTTTTCTTGTCTCTTATTATAAGGATGGTCAAAGCTGCACACCTCATACGTGTGAAAATAGGTAAGGTGAATCCAGGTCAGGAAAAGAGGATGAGCACTACATGGCCCACAGGATGAATTTCACTAGGAACAAAAAGATAGAAATGGACAAGGAATTAACTGAGACTGAAAATAGATGTGTCTATCACAGCAGTGAGGGTTTACAGCCACAGTGCAAAAAGATAAAACAGGCTTTAAGATGAAGACCAGTGTTGAGGAAGACCAGCAGAGAAAGACACTGAATTGAATGACTCCATTCAGTCCCATGGTCCTATCTTGCTGGCTATCCATTCTTTAATCAACTTCTTGTTTTGCCAGCTATTTAGGGATAGTCATTCAATAGTATAGACAACTTTATGACTTTCTAGTACTTGCAGTGTATTTATAGCAGACTCCATTCTAAAGTAAAACACTATGTAAACAAAGTTGTCCTAGACTAGCCTGCTCCTATTTGTCGGTGGCTGGCAAACCGCAGTGTTTGTCTGTTTGCTAAAGTCATCTTTGTTTTATCATTACCTTTCTTTGTTTTTCCCCTATTCACAAATTGGCTGAGATACTGGCTGAAGAGGAGTATCAGTACTAAAACTTTGTGAAAAATACAGCTTAACACACACTAACCATGTGCATCCACGTCAATAAATGCAAAATCTTCTCAAATAAACAATAAAAATCTTTGAAAACATCTTGTTGAGAAAATGATGGAACTTCAAATAAAGCTGTCTTATCTTCCTAGTATAAAGCTTTTCCATTGCTATGAAATGTGTTAGCACACATTTCTCAAATATTCTGTTTCTGCACGTATGTTTCTCGGACAGTATGTGTTTCTGCATTATTTTGCAAACTTGCAACTTAGCCTAGCATTAAATCATGAAAAGTTCAGCAGCTGAGTTTTATCCTTGCCTGTAGAGTAAACATACCATTACTGCCTCCATAAATGCCGTAAGTCATTTAAACCTGCACAATATATCCATACCGATATCTACATTGTCTCTTTCTTACTTGTAACACAAAGAATCATCAGATTGATGCATTCTTTCAGTGTCTCATGATTTTCACAAATAAGACACTGGAAGGTTTGTTTATGATCACACACTTCCCAGCTCTAACCAGAGCTGAACACCTATGATTAAACCTTTTCTTTCCTGTACCTATTCCTTGCTAATGCAACCTGAGCTATAAAACCATGGATAAAAACCTTCTTTCTAGGCAGGCATCAGATCCCTTATGTAGATCTCAGTCAGGTGGAAAATGTGCAGCAAACAATGTATTGGCTGCGATACCTTCAATATCCTGCCTGAAGGTATCTGTGCTCTTCATGCCTCTTTGCAATGACTGACCCATAGAAAGTCTGTCAACCAGTTACAGCTGCTGGATAGTGGAGTTATTGACTTCTGCAGGGTATTTATTCAGTGGTTTTGTTTTGTTTTGTTTTGGAAAAAAAAAAAGAAAAAGAAAAGAAAGAAAGACAGAAAATCAAGCTTATGTAACTACAGTGTCAGGCAGTTCCTGTGATAGGTAACTCCTGGAACCATTGGCCAAATACAGCTGAATCTGGTAGAGCTTCAAAAACAAATTAACTTCCTGGAATTCTGTGGGGAAGAGTCAGTGATGTAGAGAAGGGAAAGCCCCAAGAGAAGGGCAGCAAGGCAGTGCAGGGCAGACTTAGTGCTTTGTACCATCTGCTGGGAAGCAGTGGCCTCCGGATAGGTATCCTGGGGAGGTTGAACAGGTGATGCATTTTCTGACAGGCAAAATCCAGCATAATCTTTTCCTCTTGGAAGTCAAGTTCAGATTTGACCACAAAGACAAGAGAGCCAGTGGAAAGACCTGCTTGGCTAAAATCCCGTAGGGAAAGCTCCAGCCCAGGCAGAGCAGCACCCACACCTCCAGTGTGGCCTGTGACAGCCCATCTTATCATCGCTCTTTCCTATGGCCATGCAACTAAATCACAGCAGGGTAAATAACCCGACAATATTACAACAGCTTTACCCTTTTGCTTGCTTTACAAGAAGTAAATTTCATGTCCTGCTGATGTATCCCCACAAGAGTATAATTCTCATTACACTATAAAGTTTGTAACTTCTTCCAAAATTGACTCCAAATGCCACAACTCACGCTAGTGATTCTGTTTGGAAATGGCAATCATGGCATAGGACTGGGGAGCTCTCTAATGAAAATAGATCATACCATCATAAGTCAACAGGGTCTGCATTTCAATATAAATCTGGGCCATAAAAGCAGACAGTGAACCTTTCTGTAATTCATTTCTTAAAGAATAATCACTGATTTTTCCTCTTTTGTGAAATACTGAGGTGACTGAAATTGGAAAAGATCAGTATGAGTCTTCAGAGAAAGGAGTACAAGATTTCTGCTTGTCCAAAACACACTGAAGCAGACCTATTTTACAGGGAATTAACAGACACCAAGGAATATTTGAAAGAAGGATCCTTAAGTCATTCACCAGTTTAATGTGATCGGCTCTTGGATGCTTGCAGGCATGTTTAAATTAAGCAGAGCTCTCCAGATCTGCAGAAAAGGGAATGCTGCTGTGTCAGTTGAATTCCCATATGATCATACTCTCCAGGGATGGAAGGAAAACTTTTTATTATTGCATGCAAATATTTCTTTCTGTGGAAACTAAACTTATATGGTTTAGCAGCTTGGAATCGCTGTGAACACTTCCAGCTCCATTCCCCAGGTCAGGATCAGAGCAGACTCCTGAAATTTATTACAAATACCAAAGGCAGAAGGGGGATGAGCTGCACCTTGGAGGTGGAAGGAAAGAATCTCCCAAGAACAAGCCACAGTCAACATGTCATCCAGACAAATTAATAACCCTACTCCCAGACAGAGAATTTTTTTTTTTTTGAAAGGGAGGGAGAAGGGGTGCTATTTTGATTTATAGGGATACTTCAGAATTCAAGGCTCAGTTGTACTTCAGCCATGTGAGCTTGCTGAAGGTACTGCTTCTTTCAAGTAGTTCTTTCTTTCTTCCCTTCTTGAAAGCTCTCATTCTCAAAATAATCTCTAGCAATACTTCCTTGAGCATGTAACAATACACTGAGATGGAAGTCCAGTCTGCATATACTGAGATTAAAATCATTAACGTGAAGGAAAACACAAAGCTTGTTCCATTCCTAAACAAGATGTTTATCCTTTTTATTTCCTGATTCACCTATCAAAGATAACTATATTTGTTAGAAGGACCTCCTGAGTCCAGCAACAATGAAAGTTCACGGTGTTACCAGGGAGCTCCTTGCATGTCACAACTTTGGACTCTGATAAATTAGTGCCTAATCCCAAAGACGGCCCATTGGTTTTCAGTATTAGGCTCTTAATCTCTTTCTCTAGCTCAGGAATCTTCTCGCCCTTCACCAAGAGTCCATCTGTCATTCCTTGCCCAGAGTTACCAAGCAACATTCAGGTTTTTAGTGAAGATGTCAAAGTGTCTGTCTAAACATCTTTGTGTTTTGGCCTGAAACTGATATGGGTTGAAAGTCTCCAGCTTTTCACTAAATCCTGACAGTTGGCTAACAACAAATAAAAAACATTCTGGTGATTTACTGTTTCGATCCCACATGGTTGTGCTCTGTGTTTCTTTAAGAAAGGTGTGAGTATATGTGTAAGAGTCTTGAAATACAGTGGTTACCATGGGAATTATCTGTGTTTAGAGAGCGGAGGAGAGTAAAGTTCCATGTAAGTGGCCAGAGTAGAGTGCAAGTTAAACATGCCTCTTTGCAGGTCTAAATTATGTACTTTTCTCCCTCCACTAAAAATATTTGTGAAAATATGCATAGATTGTCTGATGAGCTCCAAGCTATTTTGCAACAAGACCAATATTTTCTCCATATTCCCTTCACCTGTAATTCCTGGAAGCATAAAGCACAAGCAGGGAAAGGAGAAGTTTTTTTCTGAACATAGACTATCCTGAATTGCCTGACTGCACTCCCGTCCTGGACTTTGCTTATCTGGTTCAATTCTCCTTAATGGTACTGAGTGCATTACTCTTACTGAACTAACAGATCAAAAATATAGGTACATCTAAATGGATGTAAATTTAATTGGAAGATAATGTTAGATTTGTATAAATCATCAGGACAAATAACCCTTAGCATTTATATTGTGCTTTACATTTTCTAACTACTCTGTGGATTTGTTATTTTTTAACAAACGTGCATTGTGCTTGGAATGGAAAGGCCATACTCCATAAATCTTTGCCCTCTCATTCTCTCTTATTTTCATTTATCAACTTAGATTTTTCCCCCTTTCCTTGCCCTCATGATAAGAGTATGATTCGCAGCCTCCACATGCATGCATGCAGGTTGGGTCATTTATTTGCCAGGTGTTCAGCTCTTAAAGCTGGCTCTAAGGCTCGGTGCAGGGCTCTTTTGCTTTTGTCTCTGAAAATTCTCATGCATTCACACAGAGATCATCAACAAAAATAGGGCAATCTGATGACTGCCTTCTGTGGTTCCACAGGGAAGGTGTTCATCTTGGATTCCAAGAAACAAATAGTGTTTTTTTAAATATCCACAGATTACCAAAATACAATCACAGTCAACTAAGGTGTATGATCAGGATCATGTCTGCACAGCAGGTTGATTTATTAGGTAATCATAGAATCACAGAATCATAGAATGGCCTGGGTTGAAAAGGACTACAATGATCATCGAGTTTCAACCTCCCTGCTATGTGCAGGGTTGCCAACCACCAGACCAGGCTGCCCAGAGCCACATCCAGCCTGGCCTTGAATGCATCCAGAGATGGGGCATCCACAACCTCCTTGAGCAACCTGTTCCAGGGCAGTTCCAGGTAAGTATACACCCTTCTTGTAGGCAGTGGGGGAAGAAGGGTAGCAATTTAGGAGGGATCTAGGTAAGACAGTACTGATGAATAGGTGGAGAATAGATGTGGGAGAAGTCTTTTATGATTAGAGCTGTACTACCATCAGCAAAGAGTGCCATAAAAGTAACTGTGTCCTTTTCCACTACAATACAGTTCCTGTATTCCAGAACCTGTATTTCGAGGCCCTGAAGAATGGTAGATCTTGGGGATCCCACTACCTCCTCAATTGCAAAGGAAGCACTGCATGTGTATGAATGTCTGACTGAGCTAAACTGAACTCATAATATCCAATCAGAACGGTATCCCAAATCCACCATCACAGAAAAATTACATTTTACATCTCTACCATGTACTCACTTCCCTAACATTTGATTAACCACTGTTACTGCTATTCAGTTTGTTATCTTGGTTAACCCAGGTGATTTGATGAGCATGGGAGCATGTTGCCGCCTCCCCAGATAATCCCAGTAGCGTTGCTTAGTCTCAAAGCATGCTAGATGCTTCTCAGGGTTAATAAAGAGCCTTTCCTGTAGATCCTGCTACCTAAATATTCAATAAATATAGTAACTTCTAGCAATAAGGAATACTTAGCAATAAATAGCATTTTCCATTAGGCTAGTTCTGTTTCAAAAAGTAATCACTTTCATATGCATGGTATTACTGTTCTTTCCATAAGCCAATATCACATCACCTCCTTCACTCTGTTCCTGTGACAGCACACAGCAAGCAGTCCTTACACTAGCCTGTGGCTTAACCCACTGTCTGAGGACATGGGCTAAATTTGTATTGTTCTCCTCATGTATATGCACGCTGTCTGAAAATATTCAAAGAGAAAAGTCCACAGGCATAAGATTCATTGAAACAGGCGTAGCAGAGTAAAAATTTCCTGGTAACCAAGCAGTCCCTTGATTGCCTTGGTCAGTTTTAAGGAGACAGGTTAGAAATGCAGGAGTCTGGAGAGAGAAAACAGCCATCCTGTCACAATAGTGTCCTGCAAATCCACACCATTCAGTGAAAATTAGTATAGATAACTGCCCTGTTATACTCGAGAAAGTAGGTCTCTGAAACTCCAAATGACAATGTTAGTGTGGGACTATTTGTGGTCTGTTCCTCTTCACCATATGCCTTCCCAACAATCCCACCCTTCCCTACTAGATCTACAGATTGTGGGTCAGTTTTAGCCTCAGTTCACTCTCACACCCCCACAGCACACCCAAGTCATGATTAGACCTCTGTGTCCTGTCATGGTGGCAGGACAACCCTGTCAGATAGACATGGCTGTACCATGCTTCTGGGGAATCTGTGGTGCATGGGACAAGACACTCAGCTCAGCCCATCCAGTCCCTCCAGACATGGTGTGGTGCACAGCCCAGGTGTTGTTTTCTAGATCTTATACAGTCATTCAAGTTGGGAGGGACCCTTAAAGGTCATCTGGTCCAACTCTCCAGCAAAGAACAGGGACACCTACAGCTAGATCACGTTGCTTAAGAGCCCCATCCAGCCTGACCTCGAATGTCTCCAGGGATGGGGCATCCACCACCTCTCTGAGCAATACGTCCTAGTGCCTCAACATCTTTAAAAATGTTTTCCCTTATATCCAACCTAAATCTCCCCTCTTTTTGTTTGAACTCGTTTCCCCTTGTCCTATCACAACAAACTCTGCTAAAGGATCTGTCTTTGATTCTTAGAGCCTTTCAGAGAATGAAAGGCCACTCAGATCTCCCCAGAGCCTTCTCCTCTTCAGGTTGAACAACCTCAGGAAGGTGTTCCACCCCTTGGATCATTATTGTGGCCTTCCTCTGGACACATTTCAACAGGTCCATGTCTCTTAACAGTATTTTAGCTTTATGGAAAGTATTAGCTACTACAAAATAATTTGTAGATGGGGCTGTGACATAAAGAATCCAATATTATTCTATTAACTATCAGTTTCTTAAATTCCTGACCATTTTGCCTAATCATGCAGAGCACCTACAGTGTGTTGCACAAAACACTTGCAGTCTTGCATGATAACTTCAGATTTGTTCAGGACTTTTTCTATGCTTAAAATATGCTTTTCTGGATTGGTCCTCAAACACCCAGCTACTTTTTAGTTCATTCATGTACCACAATGAGATAGTTTATACCAGATTTTCAATTTACTTGTAGTGCTTGGTCCATTTCAGCAGTCATTCTTCATGACATATGTACTAAAAATCTAGAAGCATTACTGTACAGTGGAACTGTGGAGGGCTGACTACCTGCAGTTCAATTTGCCTCTGAAAAGAAATAGCCTGTCTCATTTGCAAATTTTAAAACAAATCAAATAGCGTGGGAAAGGTATTAAATAGAGGCGCCTTAAAAACAAGTGGGGAAACTCAGTCTTTCTCATTATGTTAAGAGAGTGTGACAGCATATGGTACATAGTGGGTGGCTGTTCTAAACATAACATGTATGTGTTCGACCTAAAATGTTTTATTGGTTCTTACTTTATGAGAGCAGCAGCTAAAAATGAATGATGACTGTTCTTTCTATATCAGCAGCGTGTAAAGACCCTAGGAAAAAAGTCTGTATATTCATAAACACGTTTTAGGCAGTCATAAGACTGTTTAACACAATGCTTTCTCAAAGTACCCCAAGTTTAATGTTTCCTCTTCATGAAACCATAGCAGTACAGCATTATTAATTATTACTATGATTTGTAGGTAATTCTAAATACGTCCAGAAGAGGAAATGATTTTCTGTTCCCTCACAGTTATTCATGGGGACAACAGCCTTTGAGAGTGCAGGTTTATGGTACTACACTAAGCACCCAGGTTAACTTCATACAAGCGAAAATGCAAGTCATGACTACAAGTATTCTCGATCTACAGGAGAAAACAGTTATCTCCCCATCATCACTGTGACCAAGTACCTTATAAATGTGAAGGTTGCACAGAGAGAGAAATCTCACCATTATCCCCTCCTTTCTCCTTTCTGGGAGATACTATCATGAAAGGAACTGAGGCCAAACGTGGGAAATCTTGCAGCATGCCCCAAATAAGGCCAGCTTGGTACTAACCTGTCCTCCTGTGGCAGCAGTTCCCATTTGGAGGCCAGCTGCCAAGCATGCTGCTTCTGCCTCCCACATGAGTTTCGTCCCTGTGGTCAGCTGTTTCTTGGAAGCTAAGGAGCATAATTGATATTGCAAGCTGTGTGCAGACTGAGCTTACACAACGTTGTGAACATGCTTTTCTTGCCCTCTCCACCCACCTTTCTCTAGAGCTATGTCTTTGGTGGGAATAATAGGATTCAAGTGTCAGTTCTGTGGGTGGAGCTCAGGTGCCTCTGGCAGAGCACTGTCCTAATCCCCTTCCATGGATCAGACCATGCCCAGGTGAGTGAGATCAACCCAACAGTATGAGGGGGCCATTCCACACCCCCTGCATGTCAGCAATGCCAGCGTTACTGGCTGGTGAAGGGCCTCTGGGTGTAGAGAGAGGCTCAGTGTGTAGTTTGTGTGCTGGGAATGGAGAGATACTGCATACATGCCTTCTGAACCCATCCTTTGAATTTTGTCCCCTATGTACTATGATACTCTCCCAGTATCTATTGAGTCTCTTTGACCACTAGGTGTTCAGAAAGCCATGTCTGGCCCGGTGGGTGTGAGATAATTCCCTAACCACTGGCTGGAAGAGGGATGAAGCACATTGTGTGCATTTGTCCCAGAGCAGCACAGTCTATTGAGGAGGTTTTGAAACAAATTCAGAATTGTCTGTGGGCTCTATGGCTGTTTTTGCGGGTTGTTTTTTGGGTTGGGTGGGTGAGTTGTTTTTTTGCTTTTATTTCTTCACTCATACAAGACAACTGCATGCCTTTCCAAGAAAAGAACTACAAAGCTGCTTCACAGCCACTGTCATGATCTCAGGAGTAATGACACCTATGGGGTGCACTAAGCTGTTCTGGGAGCAAAAGTCTGCGTTGTGTTTGCGTAGGGTTTTCTCTCTGAAAAAGCAAAAAAGTCATCCACCCAAGCTGCTGTAGTAAGCTTTTGTCAGAGCACAAGAAGACCATTCTTGTCTATTCTTCTGTGATTTGTCCACGTCTGGAAAAGGAGACACCACTGCGATATTATGTTTTTTAATTGTTATTGTCATAAGAATATCCTTCCTATCTCCTTTTTCATAAAAAAGTACATCTAGCCCCATATGTGGAGTCTGTATTAAAACCATTATTGGTTTCACTGAATGTTGATCTGAGAAAGCATTCAGATAGCCTGACTAGTATGAAATCTGTGCACCCTAGTTTCACTGTTCATTATGCACATAGCCTCGAATACCTGAGTATGCTCTTAAAATGCCTGAGAGATTCTTGCCCCAAAAGATTCTAATCTATCTACTGTACAAATCACTGAGTGAAGATATGCAAATTACTGTGGGGGAAAAGGAAAAGAACAATCACAACAAAGACAAGTGTGGGAATTTGGTTGCAATAACATTATACGATCTCTGGTAATACGCATGTCATATTATGTACTTTTCCCAGATGAATTAGATTACTTTAGGTTTATATAGCATGTCTCATTTATTTTACTAATGCCAAATGTGTTTACACTGGAGGTTTCTACAGAGCTACTTGGGAAACTTCGCATAGTGTTGCAGTACAACAGACAGATAAATCCTGAGCACAGAGGACCAGCACTACCCCTGCCTATTGCAGCACTGTGAAGTCAAGTGCCATGTAGAAGGAAGTGTCAGGTGACAGAACACCTCAAAAGACTGAGACAAGAAAAGCTGCCAAAGGGTAGCCACCACCTCCTTCAAAACTACGCTCCCAGATGTATAATATTCCATGATGGTAAAAAGAACCTCATTTATTAAACACAGAAACAGAAATGCACTATATTTGGGTCCTTGGTAGTAAGATTATGAAAACTGACAGAATGTGGACTTTGATGTAACTCAGAATGGTTAATATCAAAATTTCCAGTGGGGTTTTAAATTTGTTGTTTGAGACTATCTGTATTTCTGGCAAGGAGTTTGCTTCAGTGCTTTTCTTTAGTGGTATTAAAGGAGTTCTCCTATATTAAAAGTTTTATATTTTGATGGATGTTAAAATTAAAGGAAAACTTTATTAAATCACTGCACAATATAGTAAATGTAATGAAGCACATTTCAAATTAAATGGATTGGAAGGAAAATCTGTGTAACCGTTGTCAAGCAGGGTTCTCTTCAGAAGTAAAATTGCAGCTTTAATATACAATTCTTTCTGAGTATTATATGAATTGCCTAGTTCTTCTATATTAAAGACTGAAGAAAGCATAGAAAATTTTCATGTGGAAAGCATTCATTTCCTTAAATTTAAAGCACTCTTGTCTAACCAGTTCAAATACTGATTTGAAGTGCACAAAGCTGAGAGAGAACTCTCTGAACATCTGCAAACAAGGAAGAAACCAGTGGATGGGATTTATTTGCATGTCTTCAATTAAGCACAATAATCTTTTTCAATGGAAAAGGCTATGGAGCAGCTCAGTTGCACAACTGAGTGAAGGCAGACAGCCTCTCTCGAGCCGGGAGCCCCATCACGATGGATGAAGCCTGCAGTATTTGTTTTATTTTAACAGTTTTCTGTAGGACCTAAACATGATTTATTTCAAGTGGAAGTACTGATAGCAGCTAAAATGAGAGAAGTCATTTCAAAGTTTTATTGAGTCATTCTATCAGTAGCATTGAGAAAAAAAAATTACCTTGATATAACAGATATTTAAAAGCTAGTGAAAGCAAATAATGCACCAAATCACAACTTTAATGCATTATTTCATAATGCACTGCACAGACAAATAAAATCCATTGTCATTCTTCTGCCTGGTTTCTCCAGAAGCACTTGCTGTAGGGCCACAAAGTACAGCAACATGGGTGAGGACGGACACAAAACCCTTGATATGGTTCAAGAAGCAGCTCATGGACGTGACAGTGGATTATGCAGTCAGGGAAGCTGCCAAGCCAAGGCACATGAGGATTGGAGCTTTGTAAGAACATCTTTGGATGCATATCTCTGTGCAGCAGTTCTAAGGATACCTTCCACACAGAAAGGAAATTGACAGCTGAGATTATCATAGAATCATAGAATCACACATTGGCCCAGGTTGGAAGGAACCTCAAGGATCATCAAGCTCCAACCCCCCTGCCACAGGCAGGGCCACTAACCTCTACATCTAATACCAGATCAGGCTGCCCAGGGCTCCATCCAACCTGGCCTTGAACACCTTGAACATGGGGCATCCACAACCTGTCTGGGCAGCTTGTTCCAGCACCTCACCATTCTCTTGGTCATGATGTTGGGAGACATCTCACATGCATAGGCAGGACTTTCTCCTAAAAGGGGTTGGCATGGCTCTGGTGTTGGCATGGCTCCAAAAGTCATCTCCAGCTGTGAGAAACATGGGCACAGGTTTTCACAGAGGTCCCAGGATCTCCCCCAACACAGGTAACGAGGCTGCCCTGGGGGATGTTTCCTCCTTGTGCTTCCTGCTTCAGCACCTGCTGTGATGGACTCTTGTCTATCACACCAGGTCTTCCTATCATCTTTGCAGCCCATTCACTCAAAGAGCTCTCAGACATAACTGACTGGTACTTAAAGGAGTGCTTGTGTCACTACTTGCTGAGCCCTCTCTTTTATCAGGTACTCAGAGTTAAGCATATGCTTAAATATTTTGCTGGATCCAGGCCCATTCTCACACACAGAAACCAGAGTAGGACAGCTAGAAATGGTCAAAGAATGATGGGATAGTGCTCTCTAGGAGAACACATGAAATGTCATTAAATGGCATGAATTGAAAAAAAAGATTAATAAATATTGATACCATTATCCAGCTGTTGAGTGACCAGATATCCAGCGTACACACACTTCTGAGAAAAATTAAATTATGGGCCTAAGGCAAGCTGTTGCATGGCAGACTGCTGAGTGCATGGGATTTATGTCGGAGTAGTTAGTTTTAAATTACACTCACAATGTAGTATCCAAATATCAGCAGCTGTGTCTTGTATCCATTATTTCTCTTCTCCCCCACATATAAACCTTCCTCACCTTTTTAATTAGAAAAGCTGTTTATTGACTATGACATGGAAACATCTTAGATGTTGTTGTCCAAAAATGCCGTTATTAAATAAGCACTAAAATATGTTCAGTGCAAAATAGAGATGACCTTTAAAACAATGTCAGGCCCACACGCTCCATGACTTTTGTGTAGGTACGTGTTACTCTAAGAAGAGAAGTTGCTGTATATTACTAGTTACGTGACATGGAAAGCTGCTATGGAAAGTATCTTTGGTTAAAGAGATGTAGGGCAAATAAGTAATTAAAAGCATAACTATGAACAAACAACTTAGGCAGAAAACCACCAAATTCAAAGCTGATCATGGAAGACCTGTTCTTTTATTCATGGTAATTTGGATAAAAATTAACCTGTTTTTTATGTTGAAAAATAACTTATAGAAGTTAACTGAGGTCAGGACATCTACTTTTCAACTGACTCATCCATCACTTGTATGGCAGCCTTCTCATGATAACAGAGAAGCACTGGAATTGTGCAAGAAGAGAAATGGCATTGAGAAATCCATGAGAGACTGAATTCACTTGTGTAAAAGGATTCCATTTTTCAGAAACCATCTACAGAAAAAGAATGAATTAGACGAGAATGAATCCTCTCCACTCCCTATAACCTGCCAGTGAAATGGGAAGGTCGTGGCACTTCGACCTGGCAATTCCAGGAAATCAGCAGATATTTGCATTTTATTATTATTTCAGTTTGGTTTGTGTTTAGAGGAGAGAGAAGGGAGAACAAGAAAAGCTCTTTATAAGACAACAGGGCAAAACACTGACTGGAAAATTATTGCTAAAGTATTGTGAACTTATACCAAGAAGCCCCAGTAAACTGCTTTAATGAGGATGCAAATGTAACTGGGTAAGAGGCTCTATGTGTAGCATCTCTTGTTGGTGACAATCCTGTGTCTGTAAGAGTTTTCCAGGAGTCACTATGACAATATCCAACTTCAAAGTCTGCGCTGCTAGGCACTCCTGCCTTCGTGTATCCCTATAATTACTGAGAAACCATCACACAAAGGATGGTGCCTATTCCATTTGTTTTCTGTTGCTTCTTTTTAAAAGCTGTGACTGGATGTAAGAAACCAGGTAACTTGTTGCCTTGAGTGTTATGTGGGGCTTAAATGAAGGAGGGGACCCTGTGTGTGTTTGGGAAATCACTGGGTGAGGCAGCCAGGAAAGCCATGGACCGCTGCTCCCCATGTACTGCTGTTCTGTAAAACAGCATTTGGAAATCTACTTCAAGTAGCACAGAGCAGGCATCCACCAGAGACAGAGAATGGATGGATGGATGGATGGATGGATGGATGGATGGATGGATGGATGGATGGATGGATGGAGCTTGCTCTCATGACACAGACTGGCTGCGGCATCATTGGAACTCCAAAATTTACCAAGCTGGCACTGTGCAGCCATGCCTAGAGGAGAAGGCCTACCTGCAGAAACTTGGGATGCAGAGGAAGATGACTCTGAAATCTCTTCTTATTTTTTGAGCACCATAAAGTATGTATATATTGTGAATTATATATATATATACACCATTTATATTATCTGTTCTGACCACTCTGGATTTTAATAACCCTTTCCATAGCTTCGGTGTCCTCTCTCTCGGAGCAGGCTTCCAGGCAGCCCTACCCAAATGCCCTGCCAGAGGTAAGGTGCCACCACTTTTTCCCTCTGTGGCAGAGCTCTGACACCAAAGCTGGTCAGGTAAAGCTGTGGGAAAGAGGATCAGATTGAGATCCAGCATGCCCAGGAGTTAACCAGACCCTTGAGTAAGAAAGGGAGTGACAGACAGACTTTGAGCTCAGTGCAATCCTGACGCAAGAGCTGAATGCTTTATGGGATCCTCATTCCCAAATAAACCATGGGAACCGCACATGGTGGGCAAGGGTTGACAGGAGGGAGCAAGATGCAAATAAATGAATGCTTTTCTTTAGTGAAAATGAGAGGCCTGTGGAGAGAGGGGTAGCAGGCTTATTTCACAAGGACGGACAAGAGGATGGTGAGTGTATGTGAAGGCAGTCCCACTAAGATGCTTTCCTAGAAGTTTGGTGAAAAGTTCAACCAAACAAATCTCTGGGAAAAAAAATGCTGATTTGGTAATCAGTTTTTCAGTTTGGTAATAATTTTTCAGTTTTCACTGAAGCTTACCTGTTCTAATTAAAGATTACTGAGAAAGGGGCCTGGAAGCACTGTATGAAACATGGAGACAAAGAAAGGGAAAAAGCCATTGCAACGTGTTGGTGTTCAAAGCATCCATTTAGCAGAGGAAAAATGTTTTGACTCAGTCTAGAGCAGAAGTTGGAGCATGAATCTTCCTCCTCATGAGTGAGTTCAGTAATAAATATGAGATTCAAGAAAACAAAGAAAACAATATGTCTTAAATTTCTTTTCTGCTCCCATCCTTCCTGGGCATGTTGTTCTTTGTCATGTGTGTTTTCTCAGTTACTCCACCGATCCTGGATAATTTGACAAAGTTTTACCACTTCCATTGTCTTTGCTCAAGACTCTCTTCCATCTGCCTCACCTTAGTTTCTTCTCCATCGCTGAGTTTTTCACCAATTTTGCCTCTGCCTGTTCTAAGTTATACACTTCTGTGAATAAGGCCTCATTTTACTTGCTTTGTAAAACATCCATACACATGGATGGAACTGTATAAATAATTAATACACACCTTAATTTAAAGATTATGAAGAAGGTGGCGATTGGTGCAGAAAGATTAATGTGCACTGAAATAACTCAACCAGGCTATAATTTTCTCTGGCGACCCATGAAAGAATTAACCCAAAGGAGGCCCCTTTAAGTAGTTTTGCAGGTAGCCCAATAAATTCCAGGTATGGCTTCACTTTGCATTCTACATTTTCCTCTTTCTTCCAAGACATATCTGCATATCTTATATGCAAGCATGCATGTATCCTTGCCTGTCCTCTGTAGTTTCTTCAAGTCATTTTAAGCCGTGGATTCTGCTACATAGCGTAACTCTTTTCATGATGCAGGCAGGGTAGCTGAAGAGCAGAGGAGGGGCAATTACCCATGTACCTTCTTGCAGAGCCCTCTAGTCGTGCAGTGCACAGCTCTCAAAACAAGAACTCGTTGCCCCATGGAAGATGGTTACAGATCTGCTTGCTGGTTCTGAGCCTCTTATTTTCTGAACACATCCTCAACCCTTGAGCTCAGTGCCTGCTGAGAGGTAGGACAGACAGAGCAAAACAGGCAGAGGTCCATCAAAAAGCTGCACAAACCTCCAATTCTTTGGTCAAGTTAATGAATCTTTCACAGGGACCTATTAACAAGCAGTAGCCTGGTGCCAGCCAAGCTCTACTGCTACTCAGATCCCAAACTCAGTACGTGTGTACCTACCACCTGATCTGGCTTCAGCTGGAATCTGCCTCATTCTTAGGGGACTTGAAACAACTTAGCTGGGTGGGAGCTGGATATCACCATGCAGAGGTGTTTTGCCACCCAACAGGAGAGCTCAGTGATCTTCAGTGGCAGCAGAAGTCCAAGCCTGGCTTTTTTTCCTTGGATCAGGAGTGATTTCTTTTCTAAACCTTCTATTTTCTTGGTCTTTTCCTCCAAGATGCTGTAAGAATCGATGAATCTGGATGGACTGTGAGGACTATAAAGAGGGAAGGGGACAAAGAAAGGAAGCACCTGTGGCTGGACCAGCTAGAATGACTGCCGCTACGATGGGGGAAAGGTCTTTTTTCACCCATCTGTCTTTCTAGCAGTGCCTTAAAGGGAGAAAGTAATTTTATAATGGCTGGCGTTTTCTGATGCCAAAGGGGAATGAAGGAAAGTTACTTAAAAGCCAAGAGCAGGCTTGTACCAGACACCATGGTAGCAGCAGCCGAGTGCAGGACTGATAGTTTCCACCCATGGAAAAGCCTTCGCAGGGAGGAGGACAGAAGTGGCTTGGGCTCTCAGGGCTGGCAAGGGAAGAAGAGCACATATAAGCCTGATGTTTTATGACTAGAGTGGGAACTGCGTCCTGTTAGGCACTGCAGGGTGGGAGCTTCAGGGGAGCATACACAGCTGGACTTGATGTCTCAGTGAGACACTGCCGCGTGTCATCTGATCATGACAAAATGGCAGGGAAAATTTTAAATTGTAAATGCAATAAATCATCAGAACAAGCTGATTCAGCTCTATGCAGAAGATATTCAACTTCCACTGATTTGAGCGGGAGCCAAGGTTACTCAGCATTTTGCCAGATCAGACCTTAAAAGCAAGCTTAATGGTAGTCCCTGAAGCTCAGCTTTCTCCTTTAATTTACATCAAGCGATGATTACCATTTGTTCTCTACAAATTTGCAAGTCTTTACCAAAAACACTGATGCTCATGCTGGTGTAACCTACTACATTCCATTTTTCAACCTATTAAAAATAATGGGTACAGTAATTTCTCATATGGATTAGGTGTCTCGGATAATTCCCAGATAGCGCTTTTCATCTTTTGCAGATTTCTGTGCTCACCTGCAAGTTCCGCCTTGATCCCATTCTCTGCTTGTCTCCCACACATAAAAAGGGAGACTCAAGTGCCCAAACACACATTCTTCACCAACAGTTTACATTAATGTCTCTCTGCTTATCCTGTAATTGCAGTGTATGTACTCTAGCTCTTTGCATTCATGTTTGTAGAAGTGGATGTAACTCATGTGTACCTGTTTTATCTATCATAGCACCAACAAAACAGAGACACTTTGAAATACACAATTGAAAAGTGTGTGGCCAAACTGCTCATAAATAAGCTGGCTAGCCGCTTCACCCAACAGTGAAAAAGGCTGCCTCAGTCTTAAGAAATGTTGGGAGTGTGGGTCATTATGTGTGTGCAATTGCCTTACATTCCAAGATCCAGATGATGAATCAAGCTGTGAAAATTGTTCTTACATGTAGCTTTAGACCTCTCATTTTACAGTCGATGCTGGTGTTTGGAATAAAAAAAGAATGACCATCAGTAACAGTTTTTTATCACACAATCAAGCTATCATAACCACACAATAACTACACCATGTCGTGGTTGCTATTAACATGATGGTCTCTGTCTCTAGTCCAAAAATCTTGTCTAAATAGTAGTGCTTTGAGTAACTACATTAAATAAATAGATAATGGCATTAAGTAACTGCTGAGGGAGGATGAGTAAAATGGCTTTAACATGAAATTTGCATGGGCGGATAGTGATAGGACAATGGGGAATGGCTTTCAACTAGAAGTGGGGAGATTCAGATTAGATATGAGGAAAAAATTCTTTACTCAGAAGGTGGTGAGGCACTGGCACAGCTGCCTGGCAAAGCTGTGGGTGACCCATCCCTGGAGGTGTTCAAGGCCAGGATGGATGAGACACCGGGCAGCCAGATCTGGAGGGTGACAACCCTGCCCATGGCAAGGGATTGGAACTGGATGATCCCATCCAAACTAATCCATTCTATGATTGTGAGTCTATGATTCTATGAAATTAGGGGATAAGTGCTCCCTTATATGCCTGGCTATATCATGCACTGCAGGATGTCTATGGAACAGTTTAGGATGGAAAGGTTCAATCATACAGTGTGCTACGTGCTCTGGCCACTCTCCCTAAGTACAGTCTAAATTTCAGCCAAATTTCAACCAAATTAAATCTGGGGAGTGTAGAGGAGGTAGGGACTGGTCTCCGAAACAGCCCGTGCATAGGCTCCTGCTGGAGTTGGTGGTTGGGGATCAGATCAAAAGGGAGTTAAGCTGTAGCTGAAAAACAGATGGGGAGTTGGTGAGGTGGAAGGAGAGCATAAGCAATTACTGCAGACAGCTGGCAGGGCTGCGAGGCAGCCCTGACCACCAGTGGTGGAAGGGAGCAGAGAGCCAAGGGATCGTCGGCACCACAGTTTGCACCAATTTGCAGGAAACAGGCATATAATGCTTGAGTTTTAGAGCAGAAAATGAGATTTTTGAAGCTGATGATGGTGTGATAATCTGCACCTCATCGTGCTGGCATCAGGAACCTCAAAAGTCAGTGATGCCCCTCAGTAATGTGATATCCTGCTTGGGTACGTGGAGAGGGACCCAGCAACATCAACAGCAGCCTGGCTTCTGTGGGGCTCTGGATAAGTGCCCAGTAAGGAACAGGAGCTGTGTGAGTATGATGTGTCCAACATGCAAATGAGTGATCAGCAGAGCATGCTTTAAGCAAGGGAATCGGATTTGCAGAAAGGCTACTTGCCTTGTAGAAAACAAGATGCCAGGTGGAGCATCCTCCTGTCACCTGCATACTGAGCCTTGCACAAGTGCCACCATCAGGGCTGACATGAAGCATTGTGCAAGAACTTCCCATCCCACGAGGAGCTGCCTGTGGTACCAGGAGCCTGTGGGCTTTCCTGGACTTCTTGGGATGATCTTTACATCCTGATTCCTGGAGTTGTTTTTATATAAGTGGAGTTTCAGCATTCACTTTCCTGAAGGAGACAGTCTGGGACCTTGTTATAGAGGAAATCTTGAAATGCTCGAAAAGGCCACATCAAGTGCTTCAGAATCTGCTCAAAAAATCGCATTATTTACTTGCATTTGATGGCATCGTGGGGCTTGTGGTGGTTTCAGACCGCTTGGGATGGGTGGGAGCTGAGGTGGGAGCCATCGCCTCCTTCTGCAGTGCCCCCGGGGTCAGTGCCTGGTCACCTGTAGAGCGCAGGTCTGCAAAGCAGCTTTTGTCTTAGGCCATCCTGGGCAACACAGCAAGCTCTGATTTTGAGTAGGTGGAAAGATGGTTTCCACTATTTAAATAATATTAATTTCAGCTAGCATTAACTTGTATTTCTTTTGGTTTTCTCCTCTTTTTAATCAGGACTGTACGTGCTGTACAGCAAGGCTGCATTCACTATCAAAGGCCCTACAGAGCAGAGAATGCTATCTGAAGACTGATGAATCCCTACTGAAGGAGACCCTGTGATGTGGCTGTCCACAGAAGCAGAGCAGATTCAGTGACCGTAGCGGTCCCCTCCAGCCCTGCCCACACCTTCCTCCCATGGTACAGCTTCATGCTGGGGTGTTTTTTGTTTAAACAGAACTTTTAAAAGCTGCTGAAAAACCCATGAAACCACAGATGGCAATCTGATTTGTGAAGCAGACTTCAAAAAATCCGTACATCCCATCATCTGATCCACTAAACCAACTCTCCTCATTCTGGCCATGCAGCAGGAGTGGCACAGAACATGAAGAGGTGTCCGATTGTGCCACAGCTAGGAAGAATAGGTAGCTAGAGAGCTACCTATTGCAGCTATGCTATAATAAATGTTAACTCAAAAACTTCAGCAAAACCAAGCCAAACTAACTCTTCAAGCTTCTGGTTTCATATGATTGATAAAGCTGTGCAGAACTGCAGGGTCCAAGCGCAGCTATCTCCATTCTAACTATGGTTTTTACTGGCTGAAACTCACCATATAAATCTAGATGTTTGGTTACATGTTATTTTAGTATTCTGCTGTAAAAATAATTTTTTTGGAAACCAATTAAACAAAACCAACTCCATGAGTCTAAATTATGAATAGTTTGTGCCAGCACAATTGCTGAAAGCAGAGCAATTAATGCAATTATCACCAGTTGTATGGTATAAAGTAAAACATATATTCTACGTTGTAAAATCCTCTTTGGTGTTATAAAAATTAAACTTAAGCAAATTTTCTTTTGTGCCACCTTGAAGTAGAGATGTTTATTTTACATTAAAACAGCTGAACTCAACATTGGGTGTTTTTTTTTTTAAACATAGCTAATTTTTTTTTTAATTCTAGTGGCTGTTAGTTTTCATATGCAGCATGTGGAACTTGTTGATTAAAAGCTATTTCCTTGTCTTAGGTCTTGATCACGTTCCAGATCCTCATACCTAATGTGCTATTAAAATCACTCTTTGACAGCCCGAACCTGGGAGGTGCTGAATACCATCAACTCCCCATGAACTTTCGAGGTCGCTTTGCACTTTGGAGGTTTTCTGTGAGTTAAGAGTCAGGCCGGATTGTTGTGTTTCTCCCAGCTGGCCAAACATCCATACCCCAGCTCCGCATACTCCCCAGAGCCTCAAGTCTGGTGCTGTGCCCACATCAAAATTAAATTTTGAGCAGCTAAGAGAAGGCATTAGCCACTCTTGCCTGATGGCTCATTGCTTTTGCTCATGGGCTTCTGAGGGAAGAAGTGCAGATGCTGAATTCAGAGCTCACAGTTTTCTCAAATAAAGGAATTACTTGTTCTGGATGCCATCTCCAAGCAATTGGAAGAGAAGATTATCAAGTGTAGTCAACAGGGATTCACCAAGGGGAAATCATGCTCAATCAACCTGGTAGCTTTCTATGATGTCATTACTGGCTGGGTAAATGGGAGGAGGAGTGCATGTTGTGTACCTTGACTCCAGCAAGGCTTCTGACACCAGTTCCCACAGCATCCTTGTTATGAAACTTAGAAAGAGTAGAACAGATGACTGGACAGCGATGTGGATTGAGAATGAGATCTGGAGAACTGGGCAGGGAGGAACCTGATGAGGTTTAACAAGAGCAAGTGTAAAGTCTTGCAACTGGAGAGGAATAACTGCATGCATCAGTAAAAGTTAGGGGATGACCTGCTGGAGAGGAGCTCTGTCAAGAAGGACCTGGATGTCCTGGTGGACAGCAGGTTGGCCATGAGCCAGCAGTGTGCCCTGATGACCAAGAAAGCCAATGGTATTCTGGAGTGCATTAAAAAGTGCAGGGCCAGCTGGTCAAAGGAGGTGATCC
Organism: Gallus gallus; assembly: GCF_016699485.2. Taxonomy (NCBI): domain Eukaryota; kingdom Metazoa; phylum Chordata; class Aves; order Galliformes; family Phasianidae; genus Gallus; species Gallus gallus. The sequence goes on from NC_052532.1 coordinate 178,207,808, forward strand.
TCCCCTTCTACTCTGCCCTGGTGAGGCCACGTTTAGAATACTGTGTCCAGTTCTCGGATCCCCAGTTGAAAAAAGACAGGGATTTCCTAGAAGGAGTCCAATGGAAGGCCACAAAGATGGTAAAGGGCCTGGAGCATTTCCTGTACGAGGAAAGGCTGAGTAACCTGGGTCTGTTCAGCCTGAGGAGAAGGAGACTGAGGAGAGCATGAGACAGACAGGTCAGTGAATGGCATTCCCAGACCTTGCCAGAGCAGCTGTAGTGTTGCTAGATGTAGTGAACATCTAGCTGAGTCTTTGCATAAAGTTCATCATGGAATTCATCCCAGTGACTCCTCCATCAAGAGCGATATCTTACTACAGGGAGCAAAGACAGTGCTTCAAGGTTTCTAGTCTTGATTTAAAGCCTTCAAGTGATGCAGTCTACTACATCCCCTTCATGAACCTTTCCAATGGTTAACTGTCCACACCATTAAAATGCCCACTGTCTGTAAGGGCTCTTCTAGCACCTTTCAACCTCTTGTCCTGTTACTTTGGATTTTGGGTGGTCCTGTGCAGAGCCAGGGGTTGGACTTAATGATCCTTGTGGGTCCCTTCCAACTCAGCATATTCTATGACCGTGATAAAAAGAAGAAATAGTGAAACAGAAATTGAAGTCTGGATCTCAGATCTCTCCCCACACAGGTAAATAACTTCCTCCCTAAAAAAATAAATCTTCTGTGATTAACTCTGACTTGCAGGCAGTCTCCGTGCATACTGAGGACTGAATTAAAGACTGTGCAATTTGAGGAGAGAGTTGTTAACAAGTGTCTAAAATACACCACTTTCCTTCCTGTCTTGTCTCTGTCTCCTGGCTTATGAGCTGCTCAGCTGGGCCTATCTGGGGGCCCACAAAGCTGGAGGACTGAGACCAAGGCTCTGGGAAGGTGACTCTGCACATGCTGGTCCTCAGCAGCCATCCCTGGGACCTGGAGGGATGGTGGCCACTGGTTTCCACTCAGCACAGTGTGGGGACTCAGCAGAAATTAACATTTGGAGGCAAACGTGCGGGTGAGTGCTAAAGGTCAGGATGCTGGCAGGGAGAATCTACAGCAGAGCATAAAGGATCTTTTCTGCGGAAGTGCTCTTGGATAAATATACTTAGTTGTGAGGAAATGCCAGAGTAGGCAGCGAGGGGATTGAAAGCCATCCAGCTCACCAGGGAGAAGGCAGCAGCACCCTCACAGGGCACCTCGCTGTATGCCCTCCTGCATAAAAGCAATGAGCAGGGCTTGGAAATGCTGACTGAAACCCCGGGACCATCGGGGACGCGATAATGGTGAGCTCCAAGCACATGCTCACTTCCTACCAGCTGCTGAGCACGTGCCATCAGATAGCAGTGCTATTTGCTTGCTACTGAACTGTGCTGGCCTCCAACCCTGCTCCCAGTGCCTGGCAGACCTCACTGCCACCCAGAACATTATTTTTTTTAAAGAGAAAGTAGTTACCAAGGTGTATTGCGCATGGCAGGTTAAGATTAATGCTACTGTTTTCACCTAATAGCCATGCATTGCTGAAGTTCTATAAACTGGCAAAGGAAAAAGTACACCTATTCATAAAGAAGCTCTTCTGTGAAAGCATTCTTGCATAAACAGGAGTTCTTGTAAACACTGTGTACTCTCCAGATGTAAATATTCAGAAGGGGTGTTCAAAACACCTGAGATGGTTCCAGCTCAGCATTTTATTGATAGGAGATGGTGAATTTTTGGTCAGCTATTAAGTACTGCTTAATACGAAAAAGTGTTTGTTTGCCTATCAAGACTTACTGCTTACACCGACTTGCCTCCAAGGTTTTGATAACAGATACTTTAAATGTTAGCAAACACCTTGTGCAATACAGGGAGATTAGGTAGGGAGCAGGTTGTTGAACGCGGGCTAAAATGTAGACCAGAGGGTTTACAGAGTTCAAACGGGTAAAACAGGTTTGATTTGGGAATACTGGGGGTATCAAGAAGAAATTTTTTACAGTAAGGGCAGTGTGGCCCTGGCATAGGCTGTCCAGGTGGTGGATGCCACGTCCTTGGAGACAATCAAAGTCAGTCTGGACACAGCTCTGAGCACCTGATTAACAGTAGGTGTCTCTGCTCATTGCAGTGAGTTGGACCAGATGGCCTTTAAGGGTCCATTCCAACTCGATTCTGTGATTCCATGATTCTGATATATTGTTTTGTATTACTATGAAATTAAAAACTAGCAGCTAATTTATTTTTGTTGTTGTTGTTGTTGTTTTTTTACTTCAATCTTTGCTCAAGCGTGAGCTGTTTGAACCCAGGGTCACCATCTCCTGTGCTAAAGTGAAGGATGCATCATTTGTTCACTAGACTTGGTGATGATGTGATGTCCCGACTGAGGAGCTCACCTAGGGCAAAGGTTCAGGATCACTGCTCTGCTTTGTGGGTACAGGGGAGCAGTTGTCCAAGGACTGGCATCCTCATCATGACCCAGCAGGGACTTTCAGGAGGGGACGCTGCGCTGTGTTCAGCCAGGCAGTCCCAGCTGATCAAACTCAGCAATATTTTTCCTAGCTTGTCCTCAGCCTTAATTACTGTTGCTCTAAGCACGCTGCCATCCTCCTTCTGTGCAAGTTGGACAGAAAGCACCTGCTGGGGTCAGGCAGTTCACTTCCCTCCTGTTTTGGGAGTATTCCTACTGTACTCTATTTATTTTTACCCCAGAATAACTCTGAACCTCCAAGAAGCAAGGCTGCTGCCCACTGCTTTATCAGGATGGGAGAGCCCAGCACAGGGCCTCTCTCTGCTGAGTTTGTCCATCTTGTGTGCTCTCAGCACAAAAAAATGGGATCTTGGGTGGAATTGGGATGGAGATTGTGCCAAAATAATGGGATATGGTGGCATTCCAGCTGTGAGCAAAGCCTTGTGAGGGACATGTGCCACAGCACATCGCAATTCCACAACACAGTGCCAGTGGTGGGAGATGACAGACAGTGCTACCAGCAATGAGACATGAGAGGACACAGAGGTTTGTCCTGCTCCCTGCAGTGATGCAGTGCTGTGAGGTGTCTGAGGCAACCCTCCTGAAATGGGCTAGGATGGCACATCCCACCTCCACTATTGTGGCTGTGCCAGAGATTGCTGCTGCCTGGCATCACCACAGCATACACAGCAGCAGATCCCTGATCCCCCAATAGGGTTGTGAGATGAGACCCGCAAACAACACATCAAAGGTGCACTGTGCACAACTGAGGTCTTCTGTGCTCATCCTTGTTGGGATGGGTGGTCCTGGGCCACACGAGGCTGATGCAGAAAGCACATACACACAAGGAGAGGCCTAGCAGCATCTCCTGATACATGACAGTTGTGTCACATTCCACTGCTAGGACAACCTGCCTTCCTCCATCTCCCTGTGGATAGGTACCACTGGGGATATCAGCCTGGTCTCTTTTTGCTTCCTCCTCCTCAGAAAGCTGGCAGAGACTGCAGCCTCCAGGCTTTAATCCTAAATAGGGCTGTACTCCAAAGACCATCTCATCTCATGTGGGACATGTCCTGGAGGTACCTGCCTGAAGTAGACCGAATTGCACCTCAGCCTGAAGCCTGACACAGCCTAAACCAGACAGCACGAGCCACCTCCCTCCTATTTTTTCCCCTGGATCATATATTGGTGAATGCCAGACATCCCTCATTACACTGCTTTAAATCATAGCATGCAAGACTTTTTAGTGTATTGACTGCTGCCACAAATCCTTTATGTACTGTGGCATTAGAGGCAGTTTTTGGCTCGTTCTTCACTTCTTTATGTTTAGAGCAGAGAAACAAAGGAAGGGGAGGGTGGAGTAATCTTTACACTGTCTATTTAAAGGCAGAGATGGCTGCGTGCAAACCAAAGCACAGAGCAATGGGAATTACACGGCTGGAGAAAACAGTTGGATAGGTGTCTGTCTTCTATGACAATTTTTTTCCTAATGTTTAGAGGAACAGAAGAGGTGCAGAATTTGCACATCATGCAAACTACAAAGATTGCCGAGAATGCACTAATGAGAATTAAATTCTGGTAGTTGCTCTCAGATACCATCTGAGAAACTGAAGCGGTGAGTCCCAGAAATAGGTTGCCAGCTGTCTCTGGTCATATTCTTCATACAAGAATGCTAACAGTTCCCCCCTCCTATCCGCCCAGGGACAAACCCTGCTGTCGTGTAAATCCATGCGAGCCTCCAGCTTCTCCAGAACTGCACAGCTGTAAAAGGAATCTCACAGTTTTATTAAAGGCTGAGAAAAAACACTTGGCACTGCTGCCTGCTGCCAGCTACCACCTTTCTGGGAAGCACTGTCAGTCCAGCCCAGCTTGCAGTTTCTTGCCTCGGCAGCAGGCTCCGTGTGGGCACACTGTTGGGTGCCCAAGAGCTTGGGTGCCAAGAAGTTGAGCCTAAGTCCCCCCGTTACTTGCAGCTATGTTATTCCCTGTCCTTCTCACTCCCTGGCTGGCGGAGCCTTTCCCTGCAGCTCTGCAGCTCTCTGCTCAGCTTTGGGAAATCCCATCTCAGGCTGGTGGAGCACAGACCTCGCAGCCGCCTTCCTCATATCACCCAGCAAAGCAGTCAGGGCTGTCCTGCGGCAAGCATTGTGAATCTCACACACCTACAAGTGAGAGGAGTACCTCCAAAAGCCCTCTCCTGCCCGATGATGGCATTGGCTCAGTTCTCACTGTGACAAGCCATATACTTAATTTTGGAACCAAATACGCCAAACTGACTGCCTTATGAACAGCATTTGTTCTTAGGGGCTTACAGATGTTGCCACAATAATTGTACCTCTGGTTTGAAAATTGCCTAACTGGAATACCCTCTGCTGTCTTGGTTCTAGCCCTTCTTTGTGTACAAATGATACATGGATAATTTTTAATTTTACTTTATGCTTAACAGTTACTGGAAAAAATCCACCTTTCTCTCCTGGAGATGTATCAATTGTTTCTCTTTCACACCTTATTTATAAAGAATTTGCTCTCTCTGAATATCCATGTGCCCTCTGCTCTTCTCTGGTACCAACTCGTTGCAACTTGAGCAAGTAGCAGCCAGACTTCAGTGTCCTACATGTTGTTTCCACTGGAAGAGAATGATGCAGACAGGGATTTATGTTATTTTCTGCTGTAATCTTGTTTATTTAAAGGACACATATAAAGCCCTTCTTTGGATGGATTCAAACCCCAGAATGGTTTCTTTGCTTATTTACCCAGTGATTGCCTTGTTCCCCAAATTGCCCCATAGCATGTGTTGCCCAGGTCCCTCAATGTCTTCCCCACTCACCCACAGCCCTTACCTGCTTCCCCAGTCACCCCCTTCTGGTTTCCATTCCCTTTTCTGCCTACTTATATGTAGCTGCCATCTCACAGGTTTTGCCTGAGGTCAGCAACCTGGGCAGTCCCTTCCACCAGCCCAGCATCAAGCCATGGTGGTGCTCCTGGTGTTTTAGCTGGCTGTAAGGTGAAAGCTGCTTCATTCTCATGTTGAGCTTGAATCATACCTTGTCACACCCACTGGAAGGACTGAGGCTTCTCCCAAGTTATCAATTAGAAAAAACATTATCTCTGTTGTACTGTTTGCCTCTGTTTCATTGATGGCTGTTGGCTGCATTTGTCAGAACTTTCCTGGAGCCCTAATGAAGTCCTCAACACTTCAGTATTTATGGCAACGGGGACAGCCCGACATGGTGGCTGCTGTGTCAGCTCTCCTGGAGTCAAGCTGACATTTTTAGAGGCAGTGAAGCAGGCGTGCACTGAGCAAGCTGTGCACAACTAGCAGAAAACATTTCTTTGATAAAAACCTTTAACAAATGAGAACTGGAGAAAATGTTGCCTGGATTTTCTTTTCAAAGTGGAAATTGCTGCCTCCCAAAATTAAATTACAGAAAGCTGGGCAAAGAAAGATAGCAAACCACGTGCCAGACAAACTGCAACTCAAATAACATATTGCTTTCTAAATATAAAAACATCCTACTGACAGTTCGGTGCATAAGCAAGAAGGGAGTGATGTACAACACCAGGCTGAGCAGAGGCTGCAGAAGAACCGATGAGTTTTAGTTTCCTTTCCATGAGAATTTACTGAAGAATGCTGGGGAGACAGGAGAAGGCACCTCCAAAGAAGTGGAGCAGCAGCACAGAAGTCACTCAGCTGAGCCCATGCAGTAGCAGTGGCTCTCCAAACCCACAGCAACAGCCAAAGGACTTCTACTCTATTCCCCACAGGATGCCTTTCCTTGTCCTTTCATCTAACTACTTATTAACACTCATGAAAGTAATGCCTATAGGCCACGGCAGTAGCTTCTCACCTGCTTGGCCACAAAGACAACGTAGGGCTCTCCCTAAAGTTACCCTGAATCTCATTCCTGGAGAAAAGCAGGATATGAAATGTTCAGGTGCTCATACCCTTTCCTGTCTTGCTCAGCTCATTCAGCACTGCAGATAACAAACAACCTTCCATCTCCACCAATGTCAAGTATAGGACACCGTGCAGACTGACAGGTTTATTATTTTATTGCAATTCCCCAGTCTCATTCAGACAGAGAGTAAAACAGTGAGGAGAAGAAAGGAGCAGATAATTTTCTTGTTCTTAGTTCTCTAACCTCAATTTCTCATCTGGCCAATGCCACCAGAATGCCATTCCTACAGTGGGCTTCTCATTGCTTTTCAAATTATAATAAAATCAATTCACTTGTGTATGAAGTTATTTTTAGATCTCATTTAGTAAAATTAAAAATTCATCTGTAACACTTCTCTGTAGTTGAATTACCTAAAAAATCAGCATTCTTGGAGATCATGATTCATTACACTGAATCTCACATATAAAATCCAATTGATAATGTAAAGACTTACAAAATTACATCCTTTTTGTTTGTTTGTTTGTTTGTTCTGTTTGAAATTTGAAGCAAGATTTCAGATCTATTAGATAAGGAAGAAGTTTTTTACAATAAGGGTGGTGAGGCAGTGGCACAGGCACCCAGTAAGGTGGTAGATGCACCCAGTAAGGCACCCAGGTAGACACCCAGTAAGGTAGTAGATCCCTGGAGACACTCAAGGTCAGGATGGCCGGGGCTCTGAGCACCTGATACAGCTGTAGGTGTCCCTGTTCACTGCAGGGAGTTGGACTAGGTGGCCTTTAAGGGTCCCTTCCAACTCAAATGATTCTGTGATTCTATGATCCTGAAGACCCTGAAGGTCTTTGATTAGGTATAGGTATGTCAATGCAAAGTAAAGCTCCTTTTCCTTGAAGGAGAACATTCTACCTTCATGCTGCTCCAGCACTCCAAGCTTCAGTTCTCCACAGATTTTCAATGCCGTATTCTCAGATTCTGAGAACCAGAAGCATTGTCATTAGTCATCAGCTCCAGCAGCTAAAGTCAGGTTAGACTTGAAGGTGAGAACTGAGAGCATTAAGAGAGCTGGGAGCAGCTCTACTTTAAAGTAGTACTCTTAAAGAAGCAGGGTAATAAAAGAGAATTTTACATGCTGCTGAATTCTAGCATAAGAATTACTAGTTCACAAAACCTAAGCTAGGGAGGGTCCTCTGGCACAGTTCTATGTCAGCAAAGTATAAAAACACAGATTACTGTGAGGATGGCAAATGCTGAAGATGAAATCTCTTCCCACACCTGCACTTTAGTGGCCCTCTGGTCACAGAGAGATTGTGCTGTGGCAGGGTCTCTGTGGGGCCAGCTTGGATTTGGGGAGAGAGGAAACACAGCAGCTTCCTGAATATTCATTCCTCAAAATTCCAGGAAATTGTTGATACCTGACACAATTTAATGGTGCAAAAATGTTGAGAAACGATTTTGATTAATTAGATAGCTCCTGCATTTTGAGGCCGAGCGTTGCATAACCTGTCTGGGCTAGGAGTACTTTGGAAGTCCATGAAGAGGAACTTCCAGCATCAGTTTCAACGGAGCAGAAATTACAGATCTGCAGCACAGGCTTTCTAGAACCTTTTCTGAGTAACAGACCTGAAAAGGACAAGTTTGGTTTCACGGCTACTTTCAGCAGCTGGACCCCCAGCCAGCAGGAGTGCTTTGTATTAATTTCAAACGCCTGCATCACGATTCGAACATGTTCCTATGCCAAGTGGTTTCCACTGAGTTAACAAACAGAAGTATTCAGCCTCATGCTGGAAATCTATTTGCATTCCAGAGGACTTGAGTCGATGGGCACTGGCTTGTCATTCACATACTCTGTCTAGCAAAACAACGTTCCCTGCTTACTTACACAGAGCAGAAGTGTTCTAGGAATTTGCAAGTGTGGTGTTCTTAGAAACAGTGACTTGCAGCCACTTCTCCTTAAAGCATTAACTTTTCTGGTGTGATGGGGGTAGAGCTTCTGTGAGGAACATTTTCATTGAAAAGGTCAAATAAGTAATGGGTGAACAACTTCGTTAAAGTCACAGTGCTACTGTTCCCCTCAGGGATATTTCACGGTGTTGTAAGCACAGGATGTAGGAAAGGCTTCCCGACTCTTACCAGGATGAGGTGGGGGCACTCTCCCCCCAGATGTCCATCTTTCTGTCTGTTTAGTGGAAGGTTGCGCCTGAAAGAAGGTAAAACCTGATGTTCCCATATAGGAAATACCCTGTCTGTGCAATCAGTAATCTAAAAATAGAAAGGAAGTGTCAAATAGAGAAATGTAAGAGAAAGCAAGTTCAGTGTGGAGCTGGAAGGAATAAACTGCTTCCAGCACTGAGCCATTTGTGTAAGAGACTATAGACACTTGGGTATCCTCACAGCATTTCCTATTTTACAGCTGAAATTACATCAATAGGGCATATCAGGCAGACACACTGATGCAATGTTCATGTGGTTTTCAACTCAGCATCACCGTCCATCCTGTGAGGGAACTGCCACCTCCCACTTCCTCCAGTTTTAAATATCGCTCATCAGCACAGGGAGTCATTGGCCAGGAGCTCAGATTCCCTCAGTCTGCCATAGTAAGAATGACCAAACAATTCAGCATTTCGTGACTGTCCTTTAGAGCTTCTTGTGCACTGTGGGAGCTCCCAAAATCACCCTTTGGATTGCTCTTCCTTGGTTTGTCTCACATACAGAAGAAAAAAAGTGTTCAAGATTTGAGGAGCATGTGTGGCCTTGCATGGTCTGTCAGACTGGAGTCCAGTCTGACAGAAAATGGCCAACTTAAATATTGCTCCAATGTTGCATATCCAAAGTATATTTTCCACACAGGTCTCTTCTCTTGAACTGTCTAGCTCAGCTGAAGTTTTCTCCCTGAAGGCTTCGGTTGCTGTTGTTTTTCCACCTCTAGCAAATAAGGCCTCCAATGCCTCTGAAATGGAAGCTTTCCACTTTGGAGGGTTTAAAATATATTTTAAAAAATCCAATAAGAAATAATTCTAGTTCTTGTATGATGTCCTAAGAAGGTTTTTCACGTCTGTGATCCAGGTTTTCAGACACACTGTATTGTGTTCAAAAAATACATGCGCCGGTTCTAAATAACAGGTTGGCCTTTGCATATATTTATAATGAAATCATTTGGTAAAGCAATTTGCATAGCTTCCCTCTGATTAGATAAAAAAAACTCAGACCTTGCTGAATTCAGCAGCAAAACTGTGACTGGTATTCACAGCAGCAGGCGCTCGCCCGTCATCTATATCATAAAACCATAACTGGCTGTCTCCATTAGGACCAAAGTGATAGGAATGTTGTAGCTCGGGACAAAGGTGTATTTGCAGCCTGCATAGTTTCTGCACGCATTAATAGTCCTTCATGAGTATTATGCTCGCATTTTTCAGAATGTATTTATGGTATTTTATTTGCTAAAGCCTGGCCGGGTGGTCACTGCTGTCTGAGACATAAAATTATGAAAGCCCCTGGCCTAATCTGCAAAACCAAACAGTCAGAGCTCACTCAGGCTGCTCAACAAGCCGTGCCTGCCTGGGAGAGGTGCCATCCACTGAGTATCCTTCTTGTTCTGCCTTGGCTGGAACATCAGCAATCAGAGAGGAGAGGAGCCTCCTTGGGAAGGATGTGAGAAACGCTGAAAATGCACAGTGCGCACAGCAGCAGAACTGTACCGTTTGCTTAATTTACCTCTTTTTTTTTTTGTCCCAGCATGAGAGGAAGCTGAGTTTACAAAACGGCAACCACCTAACAGCAGGGAACGTGCTTACCGAGCCCTGACTCATGCTGCTGGTCTTTCCAGGGTCAGGAGCCCTGCTTTTGCTTACTCACTGCCGCAGCAGTCAAAGAAAATCAAACCTGGTGCATGAAACAGGATCAGCGTCTGCCAGTGTTCTGCCTGGCAGCTGCATAATGTTTGACTTTCAGGATCGGCTCATCAGCTTTGACGGAAATTTTTGGGTGGCCAAAAGAAAGGCAAGCAAAGGGTACCCTGAGCAGGAGGTGAGCCCCTTCCTGGTGCCCCAGCTGTGTCCCCACCACAGGAGCCACCACCTCATTCCTTGGGCTGGCCTTGCAGTGGGCATTGAGGACCAGCATGCGTGGGCCTCCAGCATCCTCATGGACAGATGAGCCCCTTGGACAACACTGCTGTGAGCCCACAGCTGCCTCCCCACCAGCAGCAGTGTGCAGCAAGCAAGTTTCTGGAGCTCTACAGCAATAAACGTCCCTTGCAGAGAGATTATGTTTTCATCTCTCTCTCTCTCAACCCTTTGTTTCTCAGCTGCATTTTTCTGCAATTCAGACAGGTCAGTCCAAAAGCTGGTAGCTTAAAAGCTCCAGTAAAAGCAACCCACGTGAAGCAAAATGGTAAAAACTCCCCTAAAATTCCACTGGTCCAGGTTCCACAGTCGGTACTGACACTTTTTCAACAGCTTCTCCTCAAATATGTGTTGTGATTAACACAAATTAAAACCAAGCCTGATAGCCTGCTAACTGCAGATTAATTAACATTCCAGATGAATGTTTTTTGTTTTCAGAGAAAGGACCAAGCTGCTGAAGGTCACTGTGCTCAGAAGGAGCTGGGAAGAACGCACTCTGCTGCATCACACTCTGCAGAGCCCAGAGATTCAGTCCTGGGAACCGAGTGCTTCTAGCAGATCTCCACATTTTGATACACAGAAATAACTGGACACGACACTGTAACACAATGCTTCAAAGCAGGGACAAGGAATAGGATTAGGGTTTAGTAACTGCATCCCATGGTATGAAAGAGGCTTGGCTCATTGGAGCCCCCGGAGATTATTTTTTGTGAAGGATATGATAGGACTTCTCTGCAGTACGTACTATTGGGATGTTCCGGAGTGCTGTGCCCAGTTTTGCATGACACACATGCAAGTCAAGAGGGACAGCAAGAAACCAGAAAGAGTCTAAACTTCAGAGTTACTGAAATGGTGGCAGCAAATCACCTGCAAGGACAGGTGAGCATCCTGCAGCTACCTGAAGGACAGGGACAACGAGACTCAAGCCAAGATCAGAGCAGACAACAAAGCAGGGAAAAGCACAGGGAAGACGAGGGGCTTCCAAAGCTCTGTCAGTGAAATACCTATTTGAGCCCTTCCACTTCAGCTTACTAAGTAACACAGCCATCCATTTTTGGTCGCTGTCAAAGACAGTTTTCCAATTTGGAGATTTCAGGAGCCAGTGAGCTCTCTTTTTATGGATCTCACCAGAGTTCTGGTGCTGAATGCTCAGCTTCAAAAAGATTAGGAAAAAAATTCAGGCCAAAACTTCAGTCAGAAAGGGCAATCATTCTTTCCAATGTTTCATTATAGCAACATTGCTTTTTTTGTCTGATATTCTCTAGATTGATTTAATTTCAGTTCAGAAATCCAACATTCTCCTATGTTTTCAGTTGCCATACAGTCAAACATAGACTACTTAGCTGCAGGTAGAATCAGATGCCTCTCAGAACTACAAAATGTGTTGAGATATTGGTGCATCAATTCCTGTTCCAGTACTCATCCAGTTTGGAGACCAAGATGTCAATGAGCATGATTGCAGCAAGAGAAACACCTCTGCACAAAACATGGGGTCATGTATTCGAGGAGCAGCATTGCAGAAGAAAGGAAAACTTCATGGTTTTCCTACCTTCTCTCACCATTATGCCTGATTCATTAGTTACATTGGTTATACTGGTCAGATATGTTTTAGCTACCTCCAAGCCAGAGTGTAGCTATAAATCCATTTGCATGCAGATAAATTAAGAGCAAGTTTTTCACGCCTTCAGTGACTCCCTGTGGTGTCCTGGGGATTTTGCAAAGAAGGACATTGGAGTCTCCTCACATTGGACACTCTCACATCACAGCCACCGTCCTCTTTGCCATTTGCTCATGTCAACTTCCACATGGTTTGCTTCAAAAGTAATGCCTCCAATTTATTTCCATGGAAACCACTACTGATACAAACAGCACAATAACATTATTTGTTAGAGCAAATTCTCAGCTACAAAACTCTATTTTTCAATGTAGTCACTACCATTAGCTAGGCATTTTTGCCAGCGATGAATAAGAGCCTGCATGCCACGCTTGTAAAAATCTGCATGGCTGTCCGTAAAGTGGCTTTTTTTTCACATAGCTGCCATGCACTTCCATGTCAGACGCCATTCTGTCAGACTGCCCCTCGGCTGCCATCTGTCACACGGCAACAACATGTAACAGGATATTGGTGGGAAGGTTCAGCCTCTACTGCCATACCACCATCAACTGCCTCTGAATGTCATGGGCCAACATAATGGAACAGGAGGCATTACATTCAGAGCAGCCCTCATAGCTCTTTGCAGACCTTAGCACATGCAGAAAGGGCCCTGGTCCCAGCAGGCTGCAAACCAAACTCCCCTCTTTGGTCTGAATGTTTTTAGTGCCACTTGAATTGTGAAAACAATACTAGAGGACAGAGATCATTCATTAAAGGTGCACAGTGAATTATCTAGAGCAGCTAAAAAGAAAAGATATATTTCCACGATCTGTATGTCTTCATACTGTGCTAGTGTTCCCCAGGCAAACCCAAGAGCTTTGTTGAATATCTTTTGAGATGAACCTGATTTCCTCCATTTCTCTCTCTGCCACCTCTCTCCTCTTTACAGGGCTGTGGCTTCACCTGCTTGGGAAAGACTTTTTCTGCAGAGTCTCAGCCTGGGAAAGCCCTTTGCTCTGGTAGGCGCTCAGCCTCACAGCTGGCAACAGGCAACTGAGGGGAAGGTTTAATGAGCGTCTGTGGCAGGTGGGCAGTAAGCGCTTTTACTGGGCATTAAAGGCTCAGCATAGCCATGTAACAGCTGAACACAATCTCCAAGACTACATTTCTGTGAACAAATCACATTTTCCATCAAGGAAACAAGCAGTGTTCTGCTGCACATTGCTTCATAGGCTGTGGAGAAGTTCACTATTATCATCTCTGCAACTGTGAGTAATGAGGCTTTGAATGTACAATTTCAGCTCAGGGTTATCTTGACCAATTTTTAAATGGTTATTTAAGTAATGTGAAAACAGAATTGGAAAGGAACATATTCACATACACTCTCAAGCTTGTTGTTCATCTAGAGCATGTTTTTTAACAAGTCACAACCACTACAGTTTTGTACCAAATGGTACCCTGGGCTCCATCAGATGAGGGTTGGCCAGCAGAGGTGATTGTCCCTCTCTCTCTGCCCCTGTGAGGCCCCATCTGGAGTACTGCATCCAGGTGTGGCACCCCCAGTATAAGAAAGACAGGGATCTGTTGGAGAGGGTCCAGAGGAGGGCCACTAAGATGATCAGAGGGCTGGAGCACCTCCTCTACGAAGACAGGCTGAGGGAGCTGAGCTTGTTCAGCCTGGAGAAGAGAAGGCTGCGGGGTGACCACATTGCAGCCTTTCAGTACCTAAAGGGAGCCTATAAGCAGGAGGGGAGTCAACTCTTTGAAAGGGTAGATAACAGCAGGACAAGGGGGGATGGTTTTAAGTTGAAGGAGGGAAGATTTAGGTTAGATATCAAAGGAAGTTCTTCAAAGAGTGAGTGGTAAGGTGCTGAAATAGGCTGCACAGTGAGGTTGTGGATGCTCTGTCCCTGGAGGTGTTCAAGGCCAGGTTGAATGGGGCCCTGGGCAGCCTGGTCTGGTATTAAATGTGGAGGTTGGTGGCCCTGCCTGTGGCGCGGGGAGGTTGGATCTTCATGATCCTTGGGGTCCCTTCCAATCCAAGCCATTCTGTGATTCCATCTATGATACCAAAGAGAGTCACTGACAACTGAGACAGAACTTGGTCTATGTTCCACAATGTACTCACACACTCTAATAGAGTACAAGTCTTGGGACGGAGCATCCTACCTTCATCCAGGCAAACAAGAACCTTCTGGCATACACCCACAGTGCAGTTTTCAGATTGATAATGAGACCAACAAAATGGAAACATTAATTAAGTGTGTGGAATATGGGCTGAAGGGTGAAGATAGTAGGTGTACATTCTATTGAAGCCAAGTATGAAATCCTTTGTGTAGTTCTGGAAAGAGGTTTTTTTTTTTCTTTTCCTGAGGGAACTCCTTTTGTAGCAGAAGAAAACAAGTTACAGCATCTTCCTGTTTGTACCAAGCAAACACCTAGCAGGAACTCTATTACAGAGGCTGAAACAAGCAGAAGACATCCTGCATGGAGAAGAGCAGGCCTTGACATTATGTGAGAACAGTCTCTTAGAGTATTCGGGGAGCTCACTGTACAGGAACTTTGTAGACATTGAAAAAAGCTTTTGATAGAATGGCAGAGAAATAATGGGATATTATGGACTTCCCATAGAAAGGCGGTTAAGGGTGCAGAAACTTCTTCATATGTATCTTAACAAAGGAAAGTTCACATTAGCTCTCCTTCAAACCCACTTGAAATAAAGGGTAGCATTGTATAGTCTTCTTTTCTGTCACTGCTTTTTCTGTTTTTCCTTTTTCTCCAGTGAATACAGGCTGGCTTGATTAGAAATGAGATTGAATTAGATCTGACCACAACCATTACAAAAAAACAAATTTCCTAGACAATATCTGCCTCAACATCCAAATACTACAAAATAGCATTAAGAACATTAAAACTATTGGTTGGAAAAGGACAAAAAAGAGAAGAGCTAATACTGAAGAGCAGGTGACACAGCAAGTCATTTGGTAGCGATTCCCATGCCCACTGAGAACACCACAAGAACCACTTTCCTCTAAAGGACAGTGGGATGGACTGGCACCAGTGAGGAAAACTTTCTTACTGGATCTGGGAATGTGTACGTGACTTTCATTCTCCAGAATACACCTCAGGTCTTATGACAAATGTGACTGACAAATAAACTTTACAACTTTAACATATGTGTTAATTCATTACAATTAAAAGAGCTGCAGGTGAGAAGTCATAGAATCATAGAATGGCTTGGGTTGGAAGGGACCTCAAGGGACCCCATCCAGCCCAGCCTTGAACACCTCCAGGGATGGGGCATCCACAACTTCTCTGGGCAGCCTATTCCAGTACCTCACCACTCTCTCTGTGAAGAACTGCCCCCCGATATCCAACCTAAATCTTCCCTCATTCAACTTAAAACCGTTTCCCCTTAAAAAAGGACCTGGAAGTCCTGGTGGATGAAAAACTTAACATGAGCCAGCAGTGTGCTCTTGCAGCTCAGAAAGCAAATGGGCTCCATCAGAAGAGGGGTGGCCAGCAGGGACAGGGCCACAGATTGTCCCTCTCTATTCTGCCCTTCTGAGGCCCCATTTGGAGTACTGCATTCAGGTGTGGGGCCCCCAGTATAAGAAAGAAGTACTACAATGAAGCTGAGAAGGAGAGACTTCAAGCTAACCAGGTCAAGAATATATCTACAGTTGATTTTTAGAAATTAAGTGATCTTTACAGATGATAAACAAGGACAGATGGAACAGAGAAAGACAGAACAGAGAAAACACTTTGTGGAAGGAGAAGTGAAAATGTGTCCATCACAAATGAATAAACTGATAGAATATATGGGGCAGTCTTCTAATGAGTCTGTTTGGAGGCAAGGGGTGAGATAGACCCAAACCATCCTGAAGAGGAAGATATGAGCACTGATTTCATCTGGAGTCAAACTAAACAATGTTTCAAGGGAGAAAAGGCACTGACAATCACAAGCAGAAAGCCTTCTGCTTCCTTGGAATGAAGATGAGGCTGGACACGGATCTCAGCCCATGGCTTCTTTGTGGAGGACTATGAAATTAACTGCAGTCTCCACATGAAAAATACTTGGTTCTATCAGGAAGAAAAGAGAAAGAAAAAAATAAAAAGAAGCTAGCTGAGAAATGTTATGTAATATTACTGTCTTGTCTGCCAAAACATGGGAGAACCAGAAAATGAGCTTATCTGAAGAAGGCAGTGGTACATAATTTAGCTGTAACAAAGTCAATGTGTGTAGGATATTTATACCAACGCAAAGGTTTCTAAAAAGCAGTAGAAATTACATTACATAAGAGGTGTAAAATAAAGAAATAGACACTCAAGCACAGCTGCAAGAGAATATTTCAAGACACTGCTTCAGACATCTACCCTTTCAGAAGAGGTAGGAATAATAATAGTTTTATTTAAAGCTACACTCAGGGAGGCAGTTTCAATAAAATAAATGAATTACAGCATTTCAGAAATGCTCCTTTCACTGAGACTTACTGCCTCCAGCAGCAGGATGAACATACATACATTCAGGCCCTTTGGACATGGAAAATCTACAGGACACAGTTTGCATATCACCAGAATTTGATCGTCTGTGATTTCTCAAGAAAACAGAAATGGGAGAATATGTTGACAGTTCAGTCTAATTGCAGAATTCTTTTGATGGTGCCATAGTTGCTACGTGTGAGCATTGCATATAAAAATAACTTTCTCTGACCTAAAAAAAAAAAAAAAAGTTGGGTGTTTTGTTTTGTTTTGTTTTGTTTTGTTTTGTTTTGTTTTGTTTTGTCTTGCTATGAGATGAAAACCCTCTGCATCAGTAAGCAATACACAGCTAAACTGTAATTTATACACTGCTATCCATGGTAGGACATTTGTGAGTGTGTGTTTGAGAGACTGGCTTAATAAAGACTGTGTGACTTGAGGACTATTTTAAAAGATCTCTCCCATGAAAACATCAAGATAGAATGCTTTATGTAATCAATAATGTTGCAGCCCTCTGTTGATAGCTATCACAGGACGAGGTCATCCTATAGACTACACCACCCAGTCTGAGCATCACTGCAGCATCTTTGTAATGCACGTAGTTGTCTGTCCTAACCAAGGATCTCACGCTGACTTTCCTGCCGCAGGGCACAGACCAGAATAGCTCCAAAAAATTATATGTAGAAAACCAGACTTCAGAAATGCTGAATGAAAAACGAAAGAATCTTTTCTAATAGAATCAGGTAGGGGAAAATGTACACAAGCTATTAAAGGTATATAATCATCGGGGGGGAAAAAAAGGCAACAGAATTGGTTTATAAACTCCTTAACAGGTCGAACTCAATTATTATTCTCATTCTAAATTTCCTGATCATTAAAAAGTATTTTTTAATTTCAGTTTTCAGGTCAAGCACACAACAGAACCATTGAGACAGCTGGCACAATAGCATCTCCCTTGTTTTAATCACTAATCGTTATGGGTGTTTATGTCCTTGATGGATAAATTTTATAAATCCTAAATTTCAAACACAAATTAGTCATGTCCTGCTCACTTTGCAATGCCAAATGTTCAGCTGCGAGGTCCTGGGCAGGCCTCTCCCACTCCCTGACAGCAGGAGGTCAGCTTATGTCTCTGGTATTGAGTCAGGGGACAGACGCAAAACCCCCTTGGAATGCTCTCTGAAGGTGAAAACTGATGCTAAGGCAGGGCAGCACTGTGCTGTGAGCAACCCATGGAGAGCTCTAGAGCGTTAAGAGCAGAGATAAAAGTCTGGAAAACAGAATTCTTTTGATTTTTGTTCTTAGATCAGTAAATGATGTGCTACGAGGAAAAAATATTAAGGAGGATGTTGGTTAATTCTTCACTGTGGTCCCCGCTTCCAAATACAGCTGCCTACATCTATCTAGCTACACCAGCAGGGGCCAAATCTCCAAGAGTTCAGCAAAATTCTAAAATAAACAGAACCTTGCATGTCTGCAATAGAAGCTGCAGTTGTAAGGAGCCAAATCTCCACATTTGCAAAGCAAGGACAATTTGTAACGGGCTTCACAGGGACCATGAGTGAAGTCATGAGCTGGGACAGGAGCTTGAACAAAGAGGTACCCAGTATAGGTGGCCACCCATTTATTTCTGCTTCCATAGACATGGGTAGCAGAGCTGGAGCTTGTATTTGCTTCTTTGCTTGGTACAAGAAAGACTGATAGAGCTGGCGCTGTTCAGCCTGGAGAAGAGAAGGCTCTGGGGAAACCTGAGGATGGCCTTTCAGTATTTAAGGGGGGGCTGTAAGAAAGAAGGGGACAGACTCTTTAGCAGGATCTGTTGTGAGAGGACAAGGGGAAAAGGGTTCAATCTAAAAGAGGGGAGATTTAAACTGGATATAAGGAAAAAAAATGTTTACTACAAGGATGGTGAGGCACTGGTACAGGTTGCCCAGAGAGGTGGTGGGTACCCCGTCCCTGGAGACATTCAAGGTCAGGGGCTCTGAGCAATCTGATGGATCTGTATGTGTCCCTGTTCACTGCAGGGAGTTGGACTAGATGGCCTTTAAGAGTCCCTTCCAACTCAAACAATTCTGTGACACTGTAAGATTGTGCAGAGCAGAGTACAGACTAAGCAGCAGTTGGAAGCGACTCTGAGACATGCAGTGAAGACATGGAAGCTCCAGGTGCATCTTTGCCTACCTCCTGCCATTTTCCATTTCCAGAGAAACCTGAGACTGCCCTGGAAGCAGTCTGATCACTTCCCTGTGGTCCGTGTTTATTAAACATGTTTATCTTCTTCCATGAGGACAGTAGCAGTGAGTGACTTTTTCAGAGACCAGAGTCCCATCTCCAGCCTCCAAATGTTACACCAGTCATTCAGATAGGCTTTTTTTTTTCCTTCCACTTGGCAGCAGGCAATTCAAGTTCTGCACAAATTAGTGGTAGTCTAAGACAATTTTCCTCTGATTTTTCTCCTTCTGCTCCCTGCGCTGCAAAGGTTTCACCCACCCCACTTGGCTTGGGAGCTCAGCCTGACATGGTGTGCTTGCAGCCCCAAACCAGTCAATGCCATAACGCTTCTCTGGATCTCCATCGCCTTTTTTGCCCATGCTGCTCACCCAGTAGTTGACAGATCACTTGGGGTGAAATACTTTATCCATTTTTTGCTCTTTCTTCCAACTTAACAAAAAAGAAAATCCTCCTGGTCTTGGTCCTCCTGGAATTTTCTCACATCCTTTCCAGGCTTAAAACGATGATGTCTTTTTGCAATCCCATTATTACAGATATGCACAGTTATAAGAAAATGCTGTGAAGGCACATCAAGCAAATAATACCAATTTTCCAAATTCTATAGCAATGTATTTATACAATTTACAGAATTCTGTATGTATTTTACACACCATTACAGAATGTCAAGTAAATAACACCAATTGCTCTGTTTTTTCCCCCTCAGATTTCCCTTCAAGTGAATTTTAATGCTGGAAAGGGGTGTCAGATCAGCAGCACTAGGAAATGAAGAGTTCTGTCTGTGCACGGCTGTGGGGCAGCAGCAGCACACGCGTGCCCATGTCAGCTCAGCTGCCTCCAGCCCTACGCTGGGACCAAACCAGGGAGGAGCGAGGAGCAGAAGCGCATCCATGCCCCTGGCACGGAAGCCAAGCAGCACCCAGGAGAGTAAGGCTTTGCCCACCCCCACCAGAAAACAAGCAGAAATAACTCATTTTGCACAAGTGACTGAACAAAATCTGTTGATCGGTCCTTGAGCCAGGCTGGATTAGGCCCAGTCAACCTGCAACGAGTGATAAATTGCCAGCTCCTGGACCATCCAGTCTCACAGTAACGCCTATGTTAAATTACATGTTTCCATATTTACAGAAAGTCAGTATTTACACACCATTATGGGTTATTAGAGTAAATTGGATACAGTTTATTTATATGGACTGCCATAAACTCATAACATTTTTCTTGGTTTTAATCCTTTCTTTAGAAAAATACAAAAAAAAAAAAAAAAATAGATAGAACATGTTAACGAGTAGTAATGATTTGTCTATGCCTAAAAATCCAAACCAATTGAACATGAAGACTCAGTCCGTGGCCTGGCACCATGGCCTCAACTCATCAGGTTTTTAACCTTTGCGATTCGCTTCCTGGCACACGCAATGTTTTCTGCCAAAACGCAGAGTCACAGCCGTCCTTCCTTCAGTGCGATCGCTCTGTTTGACAACGCGTGGTGAACCCAGCACTTCCCAGGAGCTCACTTACTTGTTCGAGCTCTAGCAAGGCTTCGTGCTCCTGGCCCAACCATTCAGCACCTGCTTAACCTGCTGCCACATTTACACGCAGGCTGGAAAGGGTTGGAAACCAACCGCTGTGCTGTGGATTGGGCTTAGACCCCTCAGCAATAGCAGTCCCCAGGCAAGTGCGTGCGTCCAACTGCATCTTACAAATCAACAATCTGCTTTGATGTGTCTTTATCACTCAGAAACATTACAACAAAATGCCGTGTTTTAGTGAAGGTTGCTGGTATCTCCCAGTTGAGGCGTGGCTTCTCCTACCCACAGAGCACAGGGAGCTCCCTCTTGCTCAGGACACCAAGCCATGAGCTATTCCAGAACAGATTTATGCTTCGAATCATATCTGTTCATATCGCACAGACAGGTGTGCATCAGAGAGAAAACAAATCAGGATTATATAATTATGAATAGGCTGCAGTTACAGCTACGCCAAAGTATGTTTGGCTCAGCCCTAGTGCTGCCAAGGGCAGCTGGGGTATCACACTCCCTGCAGACCCCACAGCAAAAGCTGTACTCACATTAATGGTACCAGGTTCGAACCCTAAAGGATGCAACAGCTCCAAAATGTCGTGTGGTCCTTATGTGACTTTCCTCTCTCTCTTTTTTTTTTTTTTTTTTAATTTACCTTCAGAGTACTGGGAAAAAAAAATGTTTCTTTCTACAGGTTAATTCCCAAATGGTAACAGCTCATCAGTGTGTTTGTGTGCTTAACATACAATGCTACAGTTCCTTAAATATTACATACTGTTATTTCACAGTTTGTGAATATCTGAACATACTTTAAAAAAAAGTCTAATACTTTCCCCCCATTGTCATTATTGATAGAGATTTATTAGTTTCATTTTGCAAGTTTTACTTTGAGAAGGGTGCTAATATCATGTATTATGACAGTTCACACTGAAAGCAATTTTCCATAAAAGATGTTACAATGACCCCTATGGAACTTGTATAATTTCATAGTAGATAGTCAAGTGCACAAATAAAACACATTTACAAGAGTGATCCTTTTAGCCTGGTTCTTGCCCTCTAAAACCCTTATGTGCTATTTGAGGAATCTTAAAATTAGTACAACTGTTGATATTACTTATGTTGTTTCTGGCATTCTGCTTTAGGAAAACATAAAAAATAAAAGCATACTTATCATTTAGCTTTGGTATAATCTGCAATAGGTTTTAACAAGTAGAATATATTCCAACCCCTATATTTTCCGCAGCCGTGAAGTTTACAATGATGTAATAAGTCACTTTATCAGAGAGGAAATATTACAGACACAGAAAAATAGTTGGAGACCCAGTTTTGTTTTTAATCCTCTGGGGGTAAGCTATGAAACAAGCAGTCAGAAGAGTGAGTACTCAGTGTCATGAGTGGTATGCATACTTTTACAATAATACGGGCACAAAAGAGATTGTCGCCTTTAGTACATGAGGGTCACTAGAATTCATTATTATTACCTTTTTATTGTTATTCTTTTTATCCATGCACCTTTATATTTACTTGCATGAATTTACCACAGGTTCATAGTGGCCTTTGCCATTTTAATGCTTACAGAGCCTAAAGCTTCCAAAATGCCTATCTGGCCTGTACATATTTCATTAAAAATAAACTCTATATAATAAATAAATATATAAAATAAATAAAATGTTGCCTTTGGAATTTCTATAAATAAATTTAACTTTTTATTTTTATTTTTATTTTTACTAAGAGGTCTTTGCTTTAAACTCAGCGGGGTGAGACCCAGCGAGCGATTAACTGAAAAGTCTCTTGTCTACGTAAGACTGCACCCTCCATGCCTTTGTAAATGCAGCGTACACTTGAGCAGGCCACCAGCCAAAAATCCCGATGAATCAAAGTATGGCAGCTATGCTGATATATGACGAAGTACAACTGATCAAAAATTTAAAAGCGTGTCCATTCCCCAGCATGCATCAGGCCGTTCTCCTCCTCCCTCTGGCTCCCCTCTCTCACTCCCATTCACGCTCTCGCTTCCTCTCGCTCTCACTCACTCTCTCGCGCTCTCCCTCTCGTACTAAATCAAGCGAGTGGGCATAGGCTCTCCTCCAGGAGGACAAACCTTTAAGTGCAGAACAAAATCAGCATGTTCCATCCAAGCCTCCATCATACATTATGCATGCGACAAAGTTTGGCAACAGTGGAGCTGATGTGATGACACAGCTAATCAATAAGAACCCACCGCATGAAACCTTTATAGTGGTTACTTTTTAAGGGCTCAAGTGAAGGAATTGTCTTTGTCAACTTTGGCTTAAAATATCCTTATATAGTTCAGGTACTTTCTCAGGGTCCACTGGTCTAGGTAAAAAATGTGTAAATTTTTGATGCCGTTTAGTCCTAGTCCCTTCTCTTGGAGTTCCATCTTTATTTAACGCCACGTAGTATCGTCTTCCAGTGTCCACGTGTTTATATAGATTTGATGAATATGTGTTATACCAGTTTTCTTCAAACTGCTCTCTGAATACACACTCCTGGGTTAATTTTTCCTATGAAAAGAAAAGAAAAATTGGTAAAGACCTAGCCATAAAAATAATCTGTTTTGTAAAGAATTACTAATTTCACTGCTTAAAATCAGTACCTCCTTGTTCAATTTACAAAATGAATCCTTGCAATATTCCCACTTTGAACTAAATAAGGCAGTATTGTTGAGTGTTTTATAAAGCAGTCACATGGGTAGAACACAGCGCGTGAAGCAAAAATGATCCTCCAGAAGCATTGTTGTCAAAATCAAAACAGCAACAATGAAAATAGAAACAAGGATTTTAATTTATGATCATCCCAAAGCAGCTCACAAAATATTACTGGGCTTGTACAAGCAATTGCTTGATCTTGAGTGCAAGTACTTGAGCAGACATTATGAAGGGTTTGTAGAGTGGTGATATCATTTAAGGTCTTAAAATCTCTACATCCTTTCATCACAAGGAGTACTCAGTGCATCTCATTAATTACAAAGGATACAATTCAATACCCATCATTTGGTTTGTTATCACAGAACCACAACTCACAAAAGCCTCAAACAGAAGCAGTAACTCTAAGTGCTGAGATGAATTTAGGTGAAGAAGGGCCTCCAGACTTTACAAGCATTGTTTCTGTGTTCCATCCTACAGAAAACATCCACTAAAGGCATCAGCCATTCACCATCTTCCCTGTCAGGGAGTCCCACTCTTTCCAGTTCACCTTCTCATTGAGTCAGTACATATCACCTACACTCCTTTGGTCTAAATGGATGGGGTTGGCTTAAAAACCAGCTGCTTATAACCTGATTTATTTTGAATGAATTAGGAACTGCCCACACAAATGACTGAGAAAGAAGATTGGAAAAAAACTGTTAGCCTCTAATATGGGAAAGCTGATGGAAAGTTGGGAAGAATAAACTTGGGAATAGTCTTATCAGTTGGTACAAAATATAGTACTAATAACTTAATATTTTTACATGAGAGGAGTTTTCAATCAAATAGCACTCACATGTATCAAATTCAACTTATACTTGAGGATCACCTCCTCTTCATTACAAAACTCCATACAACACTGGATTCAATAAACATGTAAATATGTAAAACATGTGTGCATATGCCTCAGAGAAATTAAAACTTTAAATAACCCTTTTAGATAGATACACAGAGATGGAAAAACAGAGATCAAGGCCCAGGTGCAGCAAAGCGTTTATGGCACATACACCTACAACCTGAGCACAACCAAGGAGCCACATCTCAAACTCCAGTTCCTTTCAAGAAACCACCATCTACAGCTTAACCCAGGAGCTTCACAAAATGTATGATCACTGTGCTGCAACTTGGCCTGGGGCCGAAGATGCCTTTGGAGGTCACTTCTGTGTCTCAGTATTCACAACTCTAAATCTTTTCCCAAAGCAACGTGCTTCAGTCCAGAGGTTTTGCTGCTGTTTCAGGGTATGCCCAAAAATGCTTTCTCCTTGACAGAGCCAAGATGGCTCAGCATGTACCTTGAGACCAAAGGGTTTGGGTCCATTGGGAGTGGAGTGGTCCCAGCAATCCATGAGAGGCCCTGGCACCAAAGCACTATGTCCTCAGGGTGACAATCCATCTTGCTGACTGCATGGCAAGCACCATGCTCCCCAGGAAGGGTCTGCACCCCACTGGGGCTGGAGTCCAGGGTCCTGTTTGGGTCCAGGGAGCCCTACATATCTCCCAGGAGTCACCCAGGAACCCACATGACACAGCAACCAGTCAGCACTCCACCTACGACCTGGAGACAGGGCTGTAAAGCCAGGATCCTCTTCAATGCCAAAATGGTAAGGATTTGGAGGGTTTTGTTTGTTTGTTTGTTTGTTTGTTTTCCTAAGATTAAGCTGTGATTATTCTATTAGTCTAGAAAGGCAGCAAGCGAGCAGTTCCTGACTCTCTCTGGTGGGTGTTGGGAACCTCATCACTTCTCAGGAAGGAGAAATCCCCTCCAAGGCCAGGCAGGGGGACATTGAACACTTACAAATTCACTATGGCAGAGGCAGTGGCCCTGCATAGATTCAGTGGGCTGTAGCAGAGGAGAAGACCGCAGCCCCATTCCTCACAGCATCTCCAACTGTTCCACCACCAGATGTCCCTCCCTGTGGCTCAGCTGAGCAGAGTGCATCAAAACATGAGCAGGTCCGCAGAGCTGCTGCATATAATCGTTTATGTCATTTTCTGACTACGACACTTCTACTGTGTGAAGTAGAGAGGCTGTGGAGCCTCCCTCCCCGGAAATTTTCCAAAGGTGTCTGGACGTGGCCCTGGGCACCCTGCTCTGGTATCCCTGCTGGAGCAGGAGGTGAAGCAGGTGACCTCCAGAGGTCCCTGCCCACCTCAGGCATCCTGCTTTGCTGTGAAGCAGCTCAAACACAGCAACACCCATGCTGTTTAGAGAAGGAAAAGAAACACATACCTGTTTACATTAAATCTTTGTATATGAGCCAAATCCTGCAATCAGCTATTGATAATTTCCTCCTATGTAGTCTGACAGATAGAAACTGCAGCAGCAATGTGTACCACCAGACATCTGCAGCAGCCAAATGTTAGGCACACTGCAGGAGCCCCTTGTACAGCCTCTAAGTACTATAAAAAAAATACTCAGCTGCTATAAAGACCATCTTTAAGCACAGCTCTCATTAGTGTTTTATTTTGCATGATGTTTAAAATCACTTTCTTTGCTTTAATGCAAAAGCAGATGCTAAGAGACACTATATGCTGAATCTATCAGTCCATCGGGGAAAGAGGAACTAATGCAAATTGTTTTCGTGCTCTCAGAAGGCAACAGAATCACATGACAAGCACTGCAGAAGTGCTCCCTACTAAAAATAGCAACATTTTAGGAGGATATTTCAGTCCTGTCTTGAATTCATTAATTATTCACTTCATCTGCATTTTTTTTAGCATCACCATAAATTTCTATCTTTGTGCGAGCAGTACTTCCCCATACCCTGAAGGAGAAATTTTAAAATAGCCTCTCTTTATCTGGCAGGTTTGATCGATTATGACAATGCTGTGGTGTGCTTAGCTGGCAGACCTTGAATAAGGTCTGCATGCTGGGTGAACTCAATGGATTTCAGGCTTACAAACTGAATCTTCACTCTACAAGTTCAGCCTGCTTTTACTTTTCATTCTCTCACAATACAGCTGGTTCTTTCCTATGCTTTATATAATTCTAGAAATCCATGTGCAAACTGTAGGGAAATACTTCAATACAAACCTCACAGAGCAATCAGGATGCAGGGTCGGATCTGTAAGTATACTAATAACCACACATTCAGAAAAGCTAAATAATCACACTTGCAGTGAAGTTCAATATTTTCATTAGAAGTTCATTAAACAGTTCCTAGAAATTCTGGTTGTAGCAAAAGACCACTGAAGGAAATCATGTTGCCCAAAGAAGCTGTGGACGCCCCACCCCTGGAGGCACTCAAGGCCAGCTGAGATGGGGCTCTGGGCAGCCTCAGCTGGTGGGTGGCAGCTCTGCCCACGGCAGGGAGGTGGGCTTTAAGAACATAAGCCCGTCTATAATTCTATTAAACAAATGCCACTGACTCTGAATTATGAATATGTATGAGGAATGTGAGGAATAAAATCCCAGTATATCCTTCTTTCCCATACTGTGGAAGATCCTTACGAGGATAGTTCATCCGGTACCAAGACAGGCAAGAACTGATAGTCAACAGCACATTCATCTCTACTATACTACTTAACACTAGTTCACACTCACGCTTTGAGCATGTGTTTTATTCTGCCAGCATGAAGATAATGCAGGGGCGAGGCCAGTCCATCCTGCCAACACACATCTTGTTGCCTCACCAGGTTGGGATGGGAAACCTCCTGGAAGCCACCACTGCCAGCACAGGGAGGTGATCACGCCTGCTGATTGCAGGTGGCTGCATTTTATAGAATCACAGAATCATTGGAGCTGGAAGGGACCCTTAAAGGACACCTAGTCCAACCCCTGCAATGAATAGGGACACCTACAGCTCCATCAGGAGCTCAGAGCCTGGTCCAGCCTCACCTTGAGTGTCTCCAGGGACAGGGCATCCACCACCTCTCTGGGCAACCTGTGCCACTGCCTCACTACTCTTATCATAAAAAACTGTTTTCCTTATATCCAATTACAATCTCCCTTCTTTTAGATTGAACTCATTTCCCCTTGTCCTATCACAACAGACCCTGCTAAAGAGTCTGTCCCCTTCTTTCTTACAGCCCCTTTAGATACTGAAAGGCTGTTCTTGGGTCTCCCTGGAGCCTTCTCTTCTCCAGGGTGAACAGCCCCAGCTCTCAGCCTGTCCTCATAGGGGACACATTCCATCCCTTGGATCATTTTTCTGGTCCTTCTCTGTACATGCTCTAACAGGTCCATGTCCCTTCCCTTCTTCTGGCTGTGACCTTTACAAAGCCCCTAAATACAGCTGAAAATATTTAGACCTTAGATTCAGAACTTCTAGAATCAACTGACTTCTCTATTATTTTCCAGCGTCAATATTTTATTGCACTACACTTGATGTCACCAGACATCTCTGACACAAATACCAAACATACCCAGATGGAGCAGTTAGTGGAAAGCAACCTGCATTCCTGCGGAAGGGGAAGCTGCCTGCCTTGAGCAAATCATTCAATTCAGGGACCAAATAAGGAGGTGACCTCAAAATTATATAAATCATCTGTCTCACCACATAGCACATGTTTTCAATGAGGGCCGTTCATATAGTATTCCACTGTGAAGTGATCGATCCCCACTTTACTACGTTCCCACTCTCTACCTGTTTTTTTAAGCTTTTATTTAACTCAAATGTTTGAGTAATTCAAGTGTTCAAAGATGCACCTATCACAAGGGCAAATAAACCAGTGGATTTAATTCAGAAGCCTGACAACATCTGGTTAGCAGCTAAATATGGAACGAAACAATTATATTATTCTATTCCCAGGTAGACCCATTAAGAGTGAGACTGTAAATTAGTATAGCAGAGAGTTACAGAAACCACAAGGAAAGCTTTGGCAACTGGTTTAAAATAGATATCCATGTGAAGCAGCTAACTGGGAATAAGTGGAAATAGGAGAAATAGTGCCCAGAGGATGGTTTCATGCTTTAAAGGATGGTAAGACATTTGTGTTGCTTCACAAATGAAAGCACAGGACAGGGTCCTGTATAACTCTCATCAGTATTTTTTTTTCCAATAAACTGCAGAGCTAAAGCTTACATTTATTTTGCAATCTGACAAAAGGAGATAGCTCAAGAGGACACAAAAGGAATGGCTCTTCTGGCCACCAGACCTATTACCACAGCAAACAGGTTTCGTGTTTATCGAATGACTCCGTGCCACATACAGTTCTGCCTTAGGTAAACTACTGCACTGAATCAATACAGGAACTTCCCAAGAAAATGCCTAGTCCAGGAGTCCAAACAACCATTAAAAAGAAGCATATAGGATGCAGTCAGCACTTCCTACATATCTGCTGTGTGTTATCATTGTGTTAATCCACGCTGTGTTAATAAAATTATGTTTAAATAGATTGTCTCCTAAATAAGTTCACACAAATCCCTTTCATGCCTGTATAACATTAATAAAAACTGCCTGTGTGGTGAAGAGAAGCAAGCAAAAAATTCCCTGTTCTCCTCTGAAGTGGTTTTCTTTGCTCCTCTGCCTACAAACACATGCATTTTACATATGGTTGGCCCTTCCCACGCCATAAGGCAAACACCCTCTAGAACACACTATCTTCAGCTAATAATTAACACTCATCCAGAGTGGTCATAAATAAAGGTGCAGTTTAGCATGCTACGTTGGGAAGTCTCTGGCTGCATGGATAACCTCTAACCACAAACAGAAGCCAAATCCCAGAGTCCAGGCAGTGCCACTTTCCTCCTAAGTAAGCAGGCATCCATGCTGCCATTCTCATGCATTGCATATTCCACAGCAGAAGATAAGGGAAGTGAGGCAAGTGCCATGGCAAAACCACAATTGGGCAACTGCATTTTCCCTACCTGAGGTCACCCGGTACTTTGGCATGAATGGAGTGCTCATCAGCTTCTCCTCCCAAACTTTTGATTCATTTCATACAGGCCTTACAGGCCTTTATTATACATACACTCTCATTTAAACATTAAAAAAAAAAAATTATGTATTTGTTAAGTTTGAATGCACTGTACTGTGTGAAGTAGTTATGAGAGTGCCTGAAGATGAACACTTTCACACAAGAAGTTAGTAAGAGCTGGCAGAGCCTGGTCTCCTTGGGAGTGTTACCATAAAAAAACAGCTACACTGGCACAGGAGCAGCAGTATCTCCTTGTCCTGATGAAGGCAGCAGAAAACCAGCACTCTGTGAGCAAAGTCAGCAGGTTTCAGCATCAACAATGGAATACCAAGGGGACCTTTGTGGTTTCTCCCTTGTGCCCCATTGCCCCTCTTTTCCTACTCCCACATCCTCTGCACCACCCGGACCTCCCCTGGCAGGAACAGATGGGGATCCAGCACTACGCTATCCCAGCACACCAGGGTTGTTTACAGAGCTCTCCAACATGAGAGATGCCAATTAGGCCCCCACCCATTTCTGCCACTGCCAAATCTGCAGCTCATGGTTTTAGTGATATCTGCTCCTTGGAGGTTTCAAGTTTGCAGCAGCTGTCACGCTTCAAGCATGCCCTCCCCAAACACAAAGCCATTACAGGAGAACAGCCCCTTGGTGCTAGAGCTTACATCTGCCAGCATAGGCCACCTACTACCAGCCATTTTCTGTCCCTCAGGGTTTGCTTTGACCCTGCCCAGCCAAGTGAGCAGGAGGAAGGCCCACTGCCACCTCAGCACCTGGGCTCTGCTCACACTTCATAGAATCACAGAATCAGAGAATGGCTTAGGTGCAAGGCAACCTTAGAGATCATCTAGTTCCAATCTCCTGTTGTGTTCAGGGTTGCTCCCCACCAGATGAGGCTGCCCAGCACCCCATCCAGCCCAGCCTTCAGCACCTCCAGGGATGGGGCACCCCCAGCTCTCTGAGCAGCCTGTGCCAGTACCTCACTGCCCCCCGAGTAAAAAATTTCTTCATCACATGTAACCTAAATCTCACCACTTTTAGTTTAAAGCCATTCCCCCTTGTCCTATCACTGTCAGACCATGTAAAAAGTTGGTCTTCCTCCTGCTTGTAAACTCCCTTCATGTTCTGGAAGGCCGCAGTGAGGTGTCCCCAGAGCCTTCTCTGCTGCAAGCTGAACAAGCCCAAATCCTTCAGCCTTTCTTCACAGGAGAGGTGCTCCAGCCCTCTGATCATCCTCATGGCCCTCCTTTGGACTCACTCCAGCAGCTCCACATCCTTCCTGTACTGGGGGTCCCCAGACCTGGATGCAATACTTCAGACAGGACCTCACAAAGAGAGAACAGAGGGGGACAATCCCCTCCCTCTCCCTGCTGGCCACCACTCTTTTGATGCAGCCCAGAACACATTTGGCTGCCTGGGTTGCAAGCGCACACTGCTGGCTCACGTCCAGCTTTTCATCCACCAGGACCCCCAAGTCCTAATCCACAGGACTGCTCTCAGTGAGTTCTCCCAGTCTGTACTCATATCCGGGATTGCTTCAACCAAAGTGCAACACCTTCAGTCGAAGGTCAAGCTGACATTCCAGGGAGAGGCCATGGGCCTTGCACAGTGCCACAGTGCCATTCTCCTGAGAGCTGGGAGCTCCCTCCTCCACGCTGGCAACAACATGCATGGCATGGGGAAGAAGTCAACTTTTCAAAACTATGCAAACAAGCAGGTGTGTTCCCCTCTGTCCCTGCCAGCAGGACCAGACCCATACCGTGCCACTTACTATTCACACTTCTGACCTCTATTTTATTTTTGGTTTCCCTGGCATAATCAAGAGCTGTAGTCATCAATGTTATCTAAGCATCTAATTCATCACGCTTGGCTGAATCCTTCCAAGAATCAGAAAACAAGGTGGTATGCAATCTGATACAGGGCCTGAGCCAATTTTTAAAGAAGACAGCAGAAAAGTTACCATCAGTTTAAATGGAACTTGAATCAGGCCTGCGATGATAAAAAGGCAGCAAATATTTTAAGACAGTAAAAGAGCCATTTCAGGCATGCTCAGATTTACTGAAAGCTGTAACCTGACCCACCCCAGCTCCCCGCTCCACAAAGTCTCTTCTATCAAAAGACAGTGTGTATGTCAGCCCAGGTCTGCTCTCCTGCAGCTATACACATACTCTTCAGGCTGTGCAACTGAAATGCTAGTCAAGCTTTTCACTGAGTAGAGATTATAAATAGTGTTTTGTTTAAATACAGGTAAGATTGAGCACAGCATCAAAGGGTTTCACTGGTATTTTTTATTTTGCTTTTCAGTTTTCTAAGTACAGAACATCAGATTAAAGGAGATAGCTCTCCTTGAGCAGAAAGCGCATGACTTCTGCAGGATCAGCTAAACTCACATTCTGAAAGACCTTATAGCACGAGGGATAGTAATACTTGACCTGCATGAGTCTTTACACTCAGCAGGTACCCCCCAGACTTGAGTTACCCATAATTAGAGAAGCACGTGATCCCTCCACAGTGTCATCATAAAAGCTGCAGAACACTCAAGGCTCTTCATAAAACACATTGCCACAGGGATCAAATAATTATAATAGATATGCAGTGATAAAAATTCATCCCGTTCAAGTACTTTATGTTTTACTCTTTCAGCAAGATGGTTTGGCCAAGGACTGACAACAAAAGCCTGACTTCAGATAGCTTTACGTAAAGCCAATAACAACATCTGCTAGGTGCTAGCTCAGAGGACAGAGGCATCACTAAGTGCCATTCTGGAAAGGGATTGATCTGGATTTAAGTATCATCAAGCAAAACATCTTTAAGTATCATCAAGCAAAGCATCCCAGGCTATTGCATTTTGGAAAGATCCAGTCTTTTATCACTAAAATGCCAAGCACCATCCTGGAAAACAGCAAATTTGCCAGAGAGGCTTTAAAAGCTGTACTGCTCCAGTATCTACTGCTCTGAGATATTCACACAGTGCCAAAGGTTTCCACATATCTTTGGTGCTGATGTGCCCTCACTTAGATTGCCAGTGACACAGCTGACCCATCAAATTCTTAAGCAAGTCAGGTGGCTCTGCTCTTATGTTATCCCCCTGCTCCTCACAGTCGCACAATACTGGAACCTGTCTTTTAATGGATCAGACTTGAGCCATGCAGTTAATTTTGTCTTTGATGAAAGAAGTTGTCAATCTGCCTGGAAAAAAAAAACCTAGATATATAGTAGCGACTTCAACAGAAGGGGTGAGTGAAGAGGTCAGAGATCAGGCAGTTGGACTAACAGGTATTAACAGCATGTGGACCTTCCAAAGAACTCAGTTTTTAAAGTGCAAACAAAATCATGAGGTTTTGTTTGTTTTTTTTTTCAACTTTAAACTTTATATATTTGTATATTCTAAAGTCACCCAAAGGATTATCCTATCTTCCCAACCAGGTTTCCTGTTCTGAGTTCAGATTATGTGTTAGATGCTTTCCTAATGAAGGCATCAGAAGGCCAAATATCTGCCTAGGTATTCAAAAGCAATAAATGTTTATACGCTAAAAGTCTATCTTTAGATTGCAGACTCTTACAGGAAGGAACTCCGTCTAGATTTAGGTTTTTAAAATGATGAATATCTCTTATCTTGATCAGGGTCTGCTGACACAACCATAAAATTAATAGGTGGTTTTACAGGAGCAGGTCCAATCCTGCTTCCATTAAAGTCAGTGTCATGTCAACCGTAATAGAATCAAGTCAAAATTTCTCCTGAGTCACAACTGCAGTGCCTCCGTAATTGTGTTGAAGCCAAAGAACGAAGCTGAGCAGATGAGATGCCCAGCCTGGGCCTGGCTCAGGAGCTTGCGGCATCTGCAGCAGAAGCCAAGTTATTCTCCAGCAGTGGTCATGGAGCACAAATTTAAAATCTCAGCTTCAGATCAAAAGTAACAGCAGAAGCCTGCCATTACAAAAGGAATGAAAAAGAAGCCAAAGGGCCTCAGAAAAGGGGAAAAAATGGATTTGCACTGTAACAAGCTTTGTTTCTTAAGCTTTCTGAATGCAACACAAATGAACTGCGTTACTGAACATCACCAGATCAGCCCAAGCACATTCAAACTGCAAAGACAATCCCAACCTAGACAAAATCCCTAATGAAGTCCCTGCAGGGCAGACTTTTTCTGCTCTGCTTTTGAAAATGACAAATGGTGAAGTGGAAAAGAGAGCCACATTCACATCCCACTGGCTCCTGAGTCAGAAACAGAGCACATCAGATCTTTATCTGATGCAGCGAATAATCCCCAAGCATATCTCGGTATGTCACTGCTGATGATGCTCTTTTAGCGTGTCATTTCAACATGCTATTCTCAGATCAACTCAGCTTTTCACACTCCTGTACTGCTAACAAGGCTGGCTCCAAAAACATTCAGGGCAACAGAAACTGGGGAGCTGTACGACCACAGAGAAGCAAATCAGAAGAAATTCAAGCTGAACAAGCCCAGCACTTTCTGAGTGAGTAAGATCTGGGCTTATGGTACAGTTCAGCCTCTATAAGACTGACTGGTACCACCAGGCCAGTACCCAAGATCTTGCTTTATCAGAGCTTAGCTAAATTCATAGACACTGTCCAACAAATTCTCTTTATCGATAAATAAGCCCACAGAAGATATTCTAAAACTCTCCTGTTCCAGGAATGTAGTGACAATCCATGTTCAGCACAGAATCATAGAGATGGAGGTAAGGAGATCACTGAGGGTTTTCTCTCTTATAAAACTAACGTCTGACCTAGCAAGCAGCTGCAGTAAGTCCTCTGAGGAAAATCAAAGACCTGAGGAAAAGTGCAGTACCTATCCCCCAGGGCACTGTTAGCAGCCTGTGGTGACAGGTGTTAGCATCTGTGAAAGTCTGATCTGAAAAACAGGCTGAAATCTTAGTTTAACAAGAACCACGGTAGCTGCAGTTCCATACACAGCTTTCCCAGACTCCCTGGGTTAAGTGTATGGATTCACCTATCAGTTTTTCCTACACCACTACCCCTATCTCAAAAGACCTTTTTCCGTGCAGGATCCTTCATGCCTTGCTACCATCCTGCTGGCTGGCTTGCATTCACTCCCAACGGTGGTTGGTCATCCGAAAGTCACCTACAGCAGTACACAGTTTTCAGCAAGGCTGCCCACGCAGATGCAGAGAGGAGCTTTCTGCAGAGGTACAGGAGACGAGGTTGTGGGCAAATCTAGCCAAGTAACTCAAGTTTCAGGGCTCTTCTGGGAACTACACCTTCAGTGAAGAAATTGTCCACAGTAATAGATCTGTTGCCTACCATTTAGTGCATGGAGGAAGTGGTTTCAACTTCATCTCCCAACTCCCTGCAGAAGTTCTTCAGCCTAGCTCAAAATCTCACTTCCTTCTGACCCAAACTTTCCTAGCTATCCAGCCTCGGCTTTCTTATGATCCATTAAAACTGATTTTCTTGTCCTTTATTTCAAGGACTTTTTTCTCTTCTTGGCACTAATTCTCAGTGTATTTACAGAGACCAAGAGTGTATCCTTTCAGTTTTAATTCCGCAGGCTAAATAAATCAAGATCTTTAAATTCTGCCATTTAATAGCCTTTTCATCCCTCTGATCATCCCATTCTGCACATATGCCAGTTTCAATTCATCTTCTTTATCACAGAAGACCAGAACAGCACTCTGCCTTTGGACCAGATCTTACCAGCAGCAATGACAGCTCTCCCTGAGCCCAAGCCTATGAATTCACATTTTCTGCACTGTAGGTCACAGAGTCCCTTCCATGAGGCAGACTTCTGTGCTGAAAATACTGCCCAACTTTGCAACATCTGCAAATTTCAATAACACACAACTACTATTTTTTTATGACAAGATGTTTAATGTCCCTAATAAAAACAGAGCATAAAACCAGCCCAAGGACCAACTCATAAAAACTCCAGCAATAGCTTCACTGTAGTCTAATACCTCTCAACACTCCTCATTGCTGTCTTCTCTTCAGTTCTTTTGTCATCTATCATACAAGTTTTCCTCTAACTCCCATTTTAAATACTTTTTCTGCTGGGCCATAACCTAGCACAGTCCTGCAGTTTAGAATAATAGAATGGTTTGAGTTGGAAGAGACCATTAAAGGCCATCTGGTCCAATTCCTCTGCAACGAACAGGGACATCTACCACTTGATAAAGTTGGTCAGAGCCTGGTCCACAGAGCAACCCTATTTCTCACTTCTAGAAGAAGGAATTCCCACATAAAGTAAAAGAGCAAGATTTCCTGATACTATCTATCCAACTTTAGTAAGCTCACCTCACAGGTCTTCTTCCATGCAACAACATCCTGCCATACACTGAGCACAACCCAGGTCAGACCAAGAGCTCTGCAGCTTCCCAGGTCCTGTCCCAAAACACAAGCCATGCATCCAGAGGTTCATCGACACTTGAAGCTGGTAAGCACCTGCATGCACTGCCCCTGACAACCTCTCCCTTGTTCAGGTTTGTTCCCCTCTTCGCACATCATAAGGCCACACAGTGAACTGGACAGGGATCCACCATTGCTGAACACAGCCATTTGGCACGGCCAGGTTGATTTCCAGGTTCCCTGCTTCAATTTGCCATGCAGCAAGAGAAAGGTTCACGCCACAGTGTTCAGAGAAAATGGCCACTTATCTTAGTGGCCTCTTCTCTGCCCACACTTTGTCAGCTCGTGAAGTGAGTCAAGTGACAACCCAAGGTACCTATCAGATACTCACTAACCCAGACAGTGTGTTGTGCAGCCACAGGCAGATTAGCCCACATCTGGACAGTTAATATTGTATAATATATGCTATAAATTATATGTTTATTATGTAGTACATTCATATTATTTATATAGAGAGTTTGTAAAGATCATAGAATCATAGAATGGCTTAGGTTGAAAATGACCACAATGATCATCGACTTTCAACCCCCCTGCTATGTGCAGGGTCACCAACCACTACACCAGGCTGCCCAGAGCCACATCCAGCCTGGCCTTGAATGCCTCCAGGGATGGGGCATCCACAGCCTCCTTGGGCAACCTGTTCCAGTGCATCACCACCCTCTGTGTGAAAAACTTCTCCCTAATATCTAACCTAAACCTCCCCTGTCTTTAATTCCTATTCACTTTCTACTTCTATAGCTTCAAAACTTTTTGCCTATCCTTTTTTGTACCTCACTCAGCTTCACTGCAGCAATTGCTGTTCCGTCCCTGTGCTTCCCTCTAAGACCCTTTTACTTTTGCTTTTCTGCAACCTGTCCTTCTTCCTCACAGACCTTCTGCCAAACATTCACAGCCTGTTAGACCTCAGATCTCTCCCTGCACTTAATCCTTGCTGGAATACTGTTTCTTCAGAATTTCTGACAAGTTTTGATTTTCCTTCACATCCAGGCCCATTAGTCATAAAATCATAGAATCGTAGAATCATTTGAGCTAGAAGGGACCTTTAAAGGTCCAACCCACATGCACTGAACAGGGACACCTACAGCTCCATCAGGTTGCTCAGAGCCCCATCTAGCCTGACCATGAATGTCTTGAGAGATGGGGCATCCTCCACCTCTCTGGGCAACCTGTGTCAGTGCCTCACCACCCTTAGCATAAAAAATATTTTCCTTATATCCCTGCTGGCCTCACTTCTTTTGATTTAGCCCCTCATATGTTCGGCTTTCTGTGCTGATCATAGAACCATAGAAGGCTGAGGTTGGACAGCACCTCAGAGAACACATAGTTCCAAACCCCCTGCCATGGACAGGGTTGCCAAACACCATATCAAGTTGCCCAGAATCCCACCCAATAAGGCCCTGAATGCCTCCAAAGATGGGATATCCATAACCTCTCTGTGCAGCCTGTGCAAGCACCTCAACGCTCTCTGAGTAAAAAATTTCTTCACAGTGCCCAACCTTAACCTCATCTCTTTTAGTTTAAAGCCATTTCCCCTTGTCCTATCACTGTCAGACCATGTAAAAAGTTGGTCTTCCTCCTGCTTGTAAACTTCCTTCAAGTACTGGAAGGCCACAATGAGGTCTCCCCAGAACCTTCTCTTCTACATCCAGGCTGAACAAGCCCAACTCCCTCAACCTTTCTTCACAGGAAAGATGCTCCAGTCCTCCGATCATCCTCATGCCCTCCTCTGGACCCACTCCAACAGCTTCACAATCCTTGATGTACTGAGGGTCCCAGACCTGGAGAAGTACTCCAGATGGAGTCTCACAAAGGCAGAGCAGAGGGGAACAGTGCCCTTCCTCTCTCTGCTGGCCAACACTCTTTTGATGCAGCCCAAGATGCCGTTAGCCTTCTGAGATACAAGAGCTCACTGTTGGCTCATGGCTTTTTATTCACTAGGACTTCAAGTCTTTCTCCATAGGGCTGCTCTCAATGAGTTCTTCGCATAGGCAGTACTTGTATTTGGGATAGCCTCAACCAAAGTGCAGCACACCTTGCACTGGGCCTTGTTGAACCTCATTAGATTCTCCTGTGCCTACTTTTTGGGTATGTCTTTGTCCCTCTGAACAGCATCCCTCCCTTCTATTGTGTTAGCTGCACCACTCAGCTTGGTGTCATCAGGAAACTTGCTGAGGGTACACTCGATCCCACTGTCACACCAGTCCCAAGATGGACCCCTGGGGGACAACACACGTGATTAGCCTCCACCTGGACACAGAGCTGTTGACAACAGCCCTTTGGATACGACCATCAAACCAATTATTTATCCACCTGATAGTCCAGCCTTCAAATCCATCTCTCTACAATTTAGAGGTAAGGATGTGGTGCAGGACTATGTCAAAAGCCTTGCACAAGTCCAGACGGACTATATCAGTTGCCCTTCATTTGTCCACCAATTCCATCACTCCATTACAGAAGAGCACCATATTGGTGAGGCATAATCTGCCCTTGGTGAAACTATGCTGGCTATCTCAGATCACCACCTTGCCTTGTCTCACATGTGCCTTACCATGATCTTCCCAGGCACAGACATGAAGCTCACCGTCCTGTAGCTCCCCAGGTCTTCCTTTCTCCCCTTCTTGATTATGGGAGTTATGTCACATGTCCATTTCACCTGACAGCCACAATTTTTCAAATATGATGGAGAGCAGTTTGTCAGCCACATCAACCAGTTCCTTCAAAACCCTGAGATGCAAGTCATCTGGACATACAGACTTGCACACATTCAACCTCATGAGGTGGTCTCAGACTTGCACCGATCTAACACTGGGAGACATTTTGCTCCCTGGACCCCCACTTAGATATGCAGTAACAGAACAGGCATAAGAAGCCTGACTGTCCATGAATACCAAGGCAAATAGCTCATTAAGTACCTCACTTTTCTCCATGTCTGAGGAGGTCAGCTCTCCCTTCCTATTTATCAGAGGGACACACTCTCCTTTGCCTGTTTGTTCTGCCCAATACATCTAAAGAATCCCTTCTTGTTGTTTTTCCACATCTCTTGCCAAGTTCAATTTCATCTGCACTTTGGCATTCCTGACTCCATCCCTGCACGTTCAGACAGCATTCCTATATTCTTCCCAAGCCACCCATCCCTGCTTCCATTGCTGACACTTGTTTTCCCTCAGCCTGGCCAGCAGGTCCTTGCTCAGCCATGCTGATTTCCAGCCTGCTTTCTTGTCCTGAGGTCTTGTGCTCTCAGAAAGGCATCCCTAAAGTGCTGCCAGCTCTGTTCTATTCCTTTGTCCCTAGGGACAGTTTTCCAAGGGAGCTCATCCAACAATTCCTTGAACAGTCTGAAGTTCACTCTCCTGAAGTTCAAGGTTCTGACTCTACTCTTTGTCAGGCTCACGCCCCTTCAGATCATGAACTTGATAGGACATGATCACTGCAGCCCAGGCTGTCTCCACTGTTAACCTCTTTTACGATCTCTTCCACAGTGGTAAGCACCAGGTCCAGCAACACTTCACCTCTGGGAGGTCATTGTAAAAGGCCTCCAGGAGTCTCCTGGACTGCTTGCAGCTCACTGTGTTGTTTTCCCAGCAGATGTCTGCGCGATTGAAACCCCCAACAAGATGAGAACGTATCAGCGTGACACCTCTCATAGCTGAACCAAAAAGGCCTCGTCAGCAGGCTCCCCTGACCAACAGCTATCATTTTTCGGTCCAGTGACTAATTGTAACCCACAAGCTCTCAACCTGTTCATGGCTGTTTCTTAGGGGTACCTCTTCACAGTCTATCCACCTCTTAACATAGAGGACAACTCTCATACCTTGTCTATCCCTTCTAAAAAGCGTATAGCCCTTAGTCACGACATTCCAGTTGTGTGAGTCATCCCACCATGTTTCTGTGATAGCAATAAGATCCCAGTTTTCCAGTTGCACCATGGTTTCCAATTCCTCATTATTCCTCATACTGGGTGCACTGGTATAGAGGCACTTCAGCTGGGCCTTAGGATGCATTGCCTTCTTGGAGAAGCCCCCCCAAAACCCTCTGGGAAAAAATCTGAGGTTTCCCCCCACTGCTTCCTAAAGCGAGAGTGTTCCCTGACTCTTCTCTGCTTCTCAGCAGTACAGCCTCTTCCCCCATCAAATCTAGTTTAACACCCTGAGCCCTGACAGCTTTCTGCCTAGAATATTCATCACAAGATGCAGCAGGCTGAGGGCCCCCACTAGCACCTTGTGCTTCTAACTTAGCTATGCTGTCCCGCACTTAGTTGTGGGCAGGCTCACTATCACCCCCTACTCCCTTCATAGTATCATGGACAGTTTAAAGCCCTCTCAGTGAGCCCAGACAGTTCCTGGACCTGAATTCTTTTCCCCCTATGACCCAGGTGGACCCCATCAGCAGCCATCAGTCCAAGTGCTGAGTAAATCACCCCATGGTTGAAAAAGCCAACATTCCTGCAGTGGCACCAGCCTCTCAGACGTGTATTTATCAGATGGGTTTTCCTTGTCCTCTCAGTATCCCTCACTGCTACTGAAGAGATAGAGGAGAACATCACCTGTACCCTCGCTCTGTCCACTAACTGCCCCAGTCTCCTGAAGTCCCTTTTGATAGCCCTCAGGCTTCTCTCAGCAGCATCATCACTGCCAGCTCGAACTATCAGTAAGGGACAATAATCAGATCTGGTAATAAGGGATAATAGTAATCTGATAAAGTCGGCTTTCTGGGCCGAGAGTACCTTTATGAAGTTTTTGAGAACCTTTATGACCCACTCCCTTCAAATCTCGAAGCCTGCTCTTTCAAACCACCTGCAAGCCTGCTTCTTGCAACTGTCCTGCTTAAATCAGGGGTGCTCAGGAAAGCATGAGTCACTGCTGCTGCTAACCAGCACTACTGGGTAGTTCATCACGGGGTGCCGCATCCTCCTGCACAATTTGCTTGAGTCGAAAGCCAGAGCGCTCTGCTCCCCACAGCTCCACTGTCCCAGGGGCTGCCCTCTGTCTCCCACATCTCACCATTCAGCACAAGGCACTTTATTTTACTTGCAGGCAGAAGAGTGTTTCAGGTACTATCAGAGCCACTGTCCCTGCTGAGCTTTGACCACTCTCAGCCTGGAAGTCTTCACCTTCACCTCCCTGTGCCCTGTTCCCAGGCTCACTTCAGGCACAGGTGCCTGCATGCGCACTGAGGGACAGATAATCTGGGTTAAAAAAAAGAAGAAATAAATAAATTGGAAGCCTATTGAACCCTTCAGATGAGAGGTGTTTAACATTAATGGGAAAGTGTCAACAACTCTGCAGGGTAATTTTATTATCCGTCCTATTCTTGGATACCTGCGCTGACCATGCACTCGGTCCCAGAGCTGTTCCCAACATGCATCTGCACTGTTTTTTTCTTCACGTTGTTTTCGTGCACCTTGCCCTGTCATTGGAAAGGCTGAGCAATTCCCTTCCCTTATTTGCATGGGAACATAAAAAGTATTTCTAGAGTGCAGCAACACCTACACCAACTCATTTCCAGTGAAGTACAAAAATGCGCCCCTTTTTCCTCAAAAGCTTCTGTTTGCCTCTCTCTGTACTGCAGTCCTCCCCAGACTGTGGGACCCAAACAAGCACACAACGCCTGCAGGTGCAGCTGCTGGGACAATAAAGAGGCGTATCGCCACCTCCCTGCACACTTA
Source organism: Gallus gallus (assembly GCF_016699485.2). Classification (NCBI taxonomy): domain Eukaryota; kingdom Metazoa; phylum Chordata; class Aves; order Galliformes; family Phasianidae; genus Gallus; species Gallus gallus. The sequence continues at coordinate 178,248,733 of NC_052532.1, forward strand.
CTGGGAAAATATGTTTCCTCAAGGACAGCACTCTCCCTTCCTCCACTGTTTCCCCAGGAATTACAGAAGCAAAAGGCAGGTCCAGTGTCCCAAAAACATTGGGACAAACAACATTCCAGTTAATTTTTTGAAGGACAGCAATGTATTATATATAAGCAGTCCTAAGTCTCACTGTGCCACGTGTACCTGTAAGTCTGAATCACAGAGGTGAGGAGCCTCACTCCCCACCTCCAAATCTGGGCTCCTTGGCTCTGTCCCAGCTGCTCCGTGGGCACCCTAAGTCTCTCTCTACTCTTCCCTCTACTTTCACATGCTCCCAGCCCTCTCCCCTTCCCTGGCAAGCCCACTGGCTTCCTTCTACCTTCTCCTCTTCCCAGCATAGCAGCCCTTGTAGCTGCTCCACATCTTCCCATTATCATTTTTCCTCCCAGTCATCCAACCTGCACTGCCTCTTGCTACGTGCCTATGACACAAGGGGCAATGGGAACACTGGTATTTGTGGAGGAGTGGGGCAGCTCTGTGACTGTGGGAAACAAAGAGGGCAGGGACACCAGCAGAGAGATGGAGCACAGCTCTCTATGGAAGGAGAACCCAGGACACAGAGGGCATCTGGGCTGAAGGTGTCAAAAGGACAACAAAACTGGTGAAGGGTCTGGAACTCAAGTCTTATGGGGAGCAGCTGAGGGAACAGGGATTGTTCTGTCTGGAGGAGGCTTCAGGGAGACCTTATTGCTGTCTACAACTGCCTGAAAGGAAGCTGTGGCTATGTGGAGGTCAGCTTTTTCTCCCACATAACAGCAATAGGACAAGATGGAATTGCCTCAGGTTGTACCGAGGAGGATTCAGGTTGGATTTTAGGAGAGGTTTCTACTGAGAAGGAGTGGAGAGGCACTGGAACGGGCTTCCCAGGGAGGTGGTGGAGCCACCATCCTTGGAGGTGTTCAAGAAACATAGAGATGTGGCAGTGAGGGATATGATTAGTGGGCATCGTGGGGATGGGCTGATGGTTGGACTACGTGATCTTCATGGACATCTTTTCCAGACTTACTGATATAATTCTATGTCCCATGGTCCTGCCATGTTCAAGGAAGCATAAGGACTGCCTGAGAGGACAGCCCAGGTTGGGAACCTCGTGTGCCATGTGAGTGCCAACTGTGGATACTCACAAGGCAGAGGTGTGGGGCAGTGTGAGCTTGGGGACAGCCCACAAAGGCATGAGGGTCACGGGACTCAGCATGAAGATCTTCACTGCAAAGCACCAAGGAGCACAGCTACAAAACACTTGTTGACACTCTTGCCAGAGGTGTTAGAAAGTCTCAGTTGGCACTCCGGGAGGGAAAAGGAGTTCACGTCTCATCTTAACACCCTTTGGATCCTATCTGGAGTTTTGATTTTTTCTCCTCCCCAGTGACAAGCACAGGAGCTGCTGTGAAACATGATGAGTCATAGCTGCAGGCAGCAAGGGGAAGGCAAGGTAAAAGGAGAGCAGGAAAAGAGCCAGACAGAGTAAGGAAGGCTGCTGTCACCAGCTACCTCCAAGTCTGCACTACACAGCTGCTTCTGGCTTCCTTGCTGAGCTACACACATATACCTGCAGCTTTGCCTAGCTAAATCCATGGGGTGAGAAGGAACGTGAGAACAGCCACCCTGTGATATATGGTCCCAAGAACAGCACAACCAGAAGATGAACAAGAAGATGCGATGCGAACTACCCCCAGTAAAGGTGACAAGTTGGGAAGTGTGTTTGTTGAGCAGCTAATTTAGATTTAGGAGGAAAGCAGCACTTTCAGAAGCCAAGAGGAGCACGTCTGGATCAAGATATGCTAAAACTGCCTCTCTTGTTGCCTTTCAAGTAAATTGGCAGCAAGTTCCCATCCTGGCTGATCTGCCTCACCATCTGTCCCATCCCTAGTGGCACCACAAATAAGCTGGGAAAAATCCTCCTGTGCCCAATGTTTCACACACATCTGTAGAAGAACATGTGTCTTTCAGGGAGCTGATTCGATTGCACCTCATGTACTTTTCATACAGAAATCTGCGTATAGATCTGACGCTGCCACAGACATGGGGCACCTCCTCCAGCAGCGCCAAGCGTGGCAGAAACACACCTGGATAGATCCACAGTGCTGATACAGAGCAGGACAGGGGTTTCACTGGTTGCTGCTCAGTTATGAGTGAGAAGCAGTTTTCCCAACTTACAAAGCATTTTCAGTTTCACAACCATACCTGCTCCATGACAAAGTCAGTGCTGTTGTTCACGGCCTTTTGTGAAAGACCCACGACAAAGACAACCAGCATGGATACCTTGCTGGTGCTGTAGCACAGTACGGCTTCAGTGACCACTCTGCTTCATCCAAGTGACAACTTTAAATCCCAGCCAGTCATAAAGCAGACACTAATTTCAGTTAAACTGATCTCCTCTACCCTTGCCTGGATTGTGACTTGTTTCTGGTTCAAACTGCAGCATTTATTCCCACCAGAGAACTTCACTTTCAGTTAATCATCCTTTTTTTTTCACCGAAACCAAAAGCAAAATGCTGTCACTTAAAAATGTTCAGCCATTTCTACATGAAAACATGCTCTGAGGTCTGCTTATCTCAGAGTTTCTACCAGAGCTGACAGTTGCTGAAATATAGGCACTAGGATTGCTAGTGTTGACAAGGCTTTAAAGCATCATCACACTGAGTAGCCATTAGAGGTTATATTTCATTGGAAGTAATGTAATTCAATTACCATCACTCTTCAGCATGTGCCATCTCTGGAGGCTGACAATAAGCCATATCATCCATCAGATTTTAACCTGAACTTTGCATTCTGGCCCTATAGATTGCCACTTCTCCATTATGAATGGCTTCATATTTTTAGCCTCATTTATTAGGGAAAAGAGGTTATCCAATTACACTGTCCATCCGTCTGCCTGCCTGCCTGCCAGCCCTCCTCAGCTTTTCAACCAGTTTCAATCAAGAGGCAAAGGTCTTCAAGAAAATTAAGTCCCTATCAGTTTTGCAACTAATCAGAGGCAGAGTAAAGTAAAGAAATCATTTGAACATCCCACCTGGGAGCTCCATGCAAACCAGCAATCCGGCAAGCACGGACATCTAACACCGCCTCTCTACATGCAAGGCAAGCAAAAGCCCAGGGAAACTGTGTTACTGCAGGGAGAGAAGGTAAGAGAGATCCACGCCTGGGAATGAGGTACAGATCCTTAGGAAAGTGGGCTTCAAGAGCACTGCTCTTTACGGAACAACTATTTTATCAACACAGCAGTAATTCACAAAGAATTTCTCAAGCATATATCTCACAAAATACAAACTACACAGAAAAAAACAATGTAGCGTTGGCTTCCCAAGTCTATGCATTTAAGCTCTATCAATACCAGCCACTTCCACAATTATTTTCTGAATATCTGAAACATAGAATAACTTCACTGTTTCACTGACTGTGTGTATCTTTTTAAATGATTCCTCCTACTGATGATTTTCAACCTTACTGATTCACAGTACTATTGCTCTTCTGCCTCTGTACTGCCACAGAAGTACTCCCGACTTGGCTACTTCTTTATGCCATGGATCAGCTGCACAATTACTCTGACTTATGAAAACTTACTCACTTTTCACAGGCAATTTGTGTGCATCTGTCATTGCATCTATTCCTTTTCTCTCTTCCCCTCCATCCTTGCAACCTTTTCCTCCTCCTCCTCCCTCATACTGCCATTTATTCTAAATCCCTTTCTTTTTGCTATTCCCACTCATTGGTTCCTGTCATCTCTGTATCTCCCCTTTTCCTCCTTCTCCACACGTTCTCCATCCCAGCCTTGCCCCTCATTCTGCCACCTCTGCCTCTGCCTCCCACATACACTTTCATGCTGTGCACCTTCTGGCTTCTTCCTCTAACTTATTCTTTGCTCAGAAGATGGATTGTGGATGCCCCATTCCTGGAGACACTCCAGCTAAGGCTGGACAGGCTCTGGACATCCTGATTGAGCTGAAGGTGCACGTGTTCATTGTGGAGGAGTTGGAATACATGACCTTTAAGTTTCCTTTCCACTCAAATGATTCTATGATTCTAAGATAGTCATCTTCCATCTCTTGCACAGAGTAATACAAGAAAGAGATCAAACTGGTGTCAAACTGGACACCTTGTGACAACACTTCTAGTCTTGTTTCCTCTCACTACTCTATAGATCACACATTGGGAAGCTGGACTCTCACTCCTCATTTGCTCATCATCTTCATCATTCCTGCCACTCTCACAATTGTCCCACTCTTCCTAGTTACCATTTCCAGTTATTTCCCAGTTACTCCCCTGTGACACAAGGAACTTCATCACACCCAAGACCATATTGGCAATTCAGCTCTTTACTGAGTGTCTTTCCCTGCAGTGTTCATGCCATCAGGCCCTGCCTCTGGTTGACCATTGGCATCTTCTCCTCTGTGCCTCTGAAGAGCCTCAGTGCACAGAGCCTCCCTTCACTTCAGACATTTGCTTTGCCTCCAGACCTCTTCCTCCAACACAACAGTTTCTCCAATTCTTGTCACTGTTTGAAGTTGGCACTTGCCTGCTAGAAGTGGTTGCCTTCTATTGACTGAAAAGTTACCTACTTCATGTCAGACACCCACTGCCCACTACGTACTCCACAGGGAACCCCAATGCACATCAGATGTCCAAAGGAAGGGACATACACCACACACATACACAGCTGGGTGGCCATTCTACTCCCACAGCAGAAGCACCAAGCCTTACTCCTGCCCCAAGCCCATCGCCAGCTCCTGCCGAGAGCCCACAGAAAGCACCAGCTGAACTTTCAGGACAAGACCACCCAGTCTTTTGCCTTCTTTTACTTTTTATAACTTTTATCTACTCTTACTTCTCATTTTCTCTTCCACACATGCCACCCTTTACCTCCCCCTCGACTCGCTTTTGTCAATTCCTAGCAAGTTCTCTGCCCACACACAAAACACAGTGACTTTGTCACAGTGATTTCAGTCTCTACAGAAAGGACGCTTTTGCAAACCCTACAGTACATCCCTCAGTCTTCAGTGGCCAGCAGTCTCCACTCTTCGTACCCATATTGCCATCAGCCCACATTATCACTCATTCTGGTTTTTGTCACCGTTTTCTCTCCCTTCCATGCTACTTGTTTCTTATTAGACATCAAGATTCCTCAAGCAGAAGCAGTTCTCACACAGCAACAAGGCCTTGCAGGAGCTGCCAAGTATTCTTACCACAGAACAGAAGGATTACAACCTCCTAGGACAGCTGGGAACTTACCGAGCCGTAGAGCTCCCCTTTCTCATTCATTCCAAGGTAGAGTCCGCTGTCTACTCCTCGGATGCTGACCAGGCCCACTGCTATACTGATGAACTCCAGTATACCTAGAACATACAGGAGAAAGCACACAATGTACATGTTGTATGCACTGGAAGGTTTTTTCCTAGATGTGACTGATCCCTCAGTGACAATGAGCTGGTGCCAAGGGCCTGCTTTCCATTTTCAGAGTTGTTTGGACAAAGATGAGGAATAAATAAATGCACCTTAAAATAGGATGCTTGAATGGTGAAGTCCTTTAATCTCTGCTCAAAGGATGCATTGCAGACAGTATTAATGTGTCGAATTAAACGATTATCCTCACGCTTTCTTATCATTTCTGAACACAAAACTAAAGCTCAGCCCTACTGTAGACTTGTCAGCATCGTGATTTGTGCAACACATAAAGCGTTCAATGAAGAAAATTGAGTTTTGGGACAGATAGAATCACCACTATTAAAGCACCTATGAAATCTGTCTTGCCAAGTAAATTTAAAAAGGAAAAAAAAAAAAGAAAAAAAGAAAAACCAAAAAACATTTGAGTCAGCATTGTGAGATGAAAATAGCTTTACACATGGAACCAGAACTCTACTTCCAGGCATCAATGAATCAGGAATACGTGGAAAGGTTTACTCACAGTGTCATCTTCAGAGGCTTGAGAAATGAGATCTGTAGCACAGTCCAGAGGCTCACACTATTCCTCTAGATATTAGGCATTCTCACTGGTATGGTATTTTTTTACTCATCTCAAACTTGAAAATCGAAATACTCTAAACCCAAGGGATAGTGTATGAATGGTTGCATCCTCTTGTACAGGCAGCAGTGAGCTCACACAGACGTTTGTGCCCCACAGACAGGGCACTCTGCAGACAAGCTCTCCCTCCTTCTGCAGAGCTCCCAGGTTCAGCATCCGTGTGCCCAGTACTGAGAGAACCACCTCAGGCACCACCTCCTCTGCGTCTGAGCTCTGGGTTTCTGGCAGCCTTTCCCTCTCGGTGAGGATGCCACCAGCCAGACCTCACCCACAGCCAGAACTGCAAGGAACCAACGAGGATCGCTCCCTACTCCAGACTGTTCATGAAGACCACAGTGAGTGCAGAGTGACCCAGCCCCGCTCAGAAGCACCACGCGGCCGCACCATGCGGCGTTCCAAGCCACAAAGTAAAGCCCAGCGCAGCATTTCCAATAGAGTTTGTGAATTCTCATGTCTAAGCACACCACATAACTATTTTAAAAGCTCGTTGGGAATTATATTTGCATGAAACAATAAAATAACAGGGTAGTATGTGTTGAGCCTCACGTGGCCAATAAAAAAGCACTTTCATGGATTTTTGGAACAATTAATTTGGCATCTCCCACAAAATAGTTGCGCACTAATCAATAGCAGGCATGAATCACATAAATTTAACAAAGCACGAGCTGAAGCCAACAGGGAGAATTTACAGCCAAGCTAATGTAAAGATGAAATGTATTCCCTGCAAGGGACTATTGATCATTGCCTTATATATTATTCAGCACTACAAACGCCACAGTCTACTGTTTTGATAACCCTGCTTTAAGGGTTCGTCTTAAATTATTCTCTACGTATGCACAAATCTTAAAACACTGGGAGGAAATACTCAGTAATTACGGAATTATTTGAAGTCATAAAAAGTGGCCCTGTGCTGTTTATCTGGTGTGAGCAGTATCACAGATACAATCGATCCATTGAAACAATCCAAACATGCCCGCTCCATCCGGCAGTGCAATACACCCAGACTTCTTACTAAAGCCTTTTCCGTAAAGCTTTTACCAAACGATCACATTACTCGATACGTATTACCAAGCAACTTAAACTGAAGTTAGATGTTATGTGAAGCATTATCCCGTGCTGCGAGTCTGGCATCTTTCACATCGATATGAACGCAGACTTTAATTGCTGTCCTCGTTGCAAACATTTGGGCGCATGCTGCTTAGTGTGTCAAAGGGACAAAAAGCACTGTCATGTCCCACTGCAAGCGTACCAGGACAATTCAAGGTACTTGGCAAAGAGCATCCACGTATTTGGAATCAGAATAGAGATTTGCTCACTTAAAATAGTCAGAAGCCTCTTTGCAGCATTACGCACCGTGCTGTTAAGGCTTCAGGAGACTATCTGGGGCCAATCGTGCAGTCATAAACGCGCTGAAGTGTTTCATGGTTTGGCCCAAACGTCTGTGTTTTTTCTTTTTCCCTTTATCATTTCTGTAACATACACACAATGCGCAGCACCTGAACCAGATATTAAAATAGACATCCCTCAAAATGAGGCTGGGCCAAAGGAAAATCAGGACAGCTCCAAACTTTACAAGCTATGGCCCTATTTATAGCTGACAGTGGGGATGAGAAGAAAAGGAGAGAGGAAACGCATCTCAGTACACGGAGTCCTGAGCATCATCTTGTCAGACAACAGGCATTTGCTACAGTGAAACCACTCCAAGGGAAGGACCCACAAAGAGCTTGGGAAGAACGCGTGGAGAGATGATTCCTTGCACCTCCCCATCAGCCCTCCATGCACCTCCTTTGCTATGGCCCAGCTTGGGCATGGGATAGAACGCTGAGCACGTGGGACCAATCCCATCGCCATCCCCACATCGCAGGTCCCTCTCAAAAGGTGACATTGTGACTTCCACAGGAAGCGCTTCCCCCAACTCTAAGCAATGAGCGTCTTTGCAGCCTCCTTGGTTCGTTCTGCCCTTTGGACATTTTGGTCGTTTTCTATATATAGACTCTTTTCCTGTTGCCGGATCAAAGCAGCACAGCCTCCACTGCGCATCCACGGCAATGCGAGCAACGGGGGAGGCAGGAGGGGACCTGCGGACAGTATATGGGGTGCTGCAGTGCGGTTGGCATCTGCGGCGGGGGGAACCGAGAGGAGAAAGGAGCGGGACTGGGGCTTTCCCCCGCCCCCAGCTCTCAGCAGCCCCGGTCGGGCTCTCAGTGGCGGAGCTCTCAGCCGGGACGCACCCGCGTGTCCCAGCTGTCACCGCTCCTCCCATTCCCCCGCCCGGTTCCAATTAAGCGACCGGAGCGCAGACAGCCCCGGCCCCCCCAGCGGGGCCCTGCTTCACTTCTAGGCTGTCACAGTGTGCATCGTCCCCGCACCCTCTCATGGGGACACTTCGGGAGAGCTGCGCAGACCCTCCCCAGGGGCTGGACCAGAGGGCGGGTGAGGGCCGCTCCTCTCCCCTGTAAACCCACCCCCTTCGAACTCACCCCCCACAAACCCACTCCCCGCAAAGCCGCCCCCATTTCCCCAGCCCCAGAGGGCTCAGCCCCATGCCCTCATCCCTGCCCCGCACCCAGCGCTCGGGGAGGGCTGCAGCCCCGATCCGCGCCCCCCGCCCCCGGCAGCGCCCTAAGGCGGAGGTGCACCCCCCGGCCCCAGCCGCTCCCGCAGCCGCTGAGCGCCGCGGTTCCCTGCGGCAGCAGCACGGCAGCACAGCACAGCACAGCACAGCACAGCAGGTCCCAGGGAGCGGATTTCACCTGCTGACAGCTTTTTTTTTTCCCCCTTTTCCTGCACGCTCCTATTTTTTTTAATGCTGTGCATGCAGTCCTTGTGCTGACGCACAGGGGCACGCCTCTCCGCTCTTACAGAGTTCCTGAATTTACAATGACTCCACTGTGTGGCAAATGCCCTACACGAAAGGAGACTGCATCAGAAAGAAAAAAAAAATCCTTTTGTCACCCAGATGAGATAATACGGCTTTGATCGCCCACAACTGCATTCCGGGGGGAACCGGGCCGTGCCCTCCCGGGGAGCTTTTCCCTCCGAGATGGACATCTCCGAGTGCTGCTGCCGCTGCTGCTGCGGGCATTGCGAAACGCCGGGCTGCCGGAGCCGGGCGAGTAGAGACACACAACATGGCTCGGCTCATTGTATGCCACAGGCACGCATCCAACATCGCATCACAAAAGAACTGCTCTTATCTGATGTCTCTCCAGAGGGGTGTGTGTGTGCGTGTGTGTGTGTGTGTGCGCGCGAGCGGGGAGGGGGATTCCCACCGCGCAGAGCCCCGAGAAGAGTTTGCGCGCAGCCCCCGGGGTTCTCTTTGTCCTTATTCTTGAAGGAAAACTTCCTCCCCCCACCAGAACCCCCCGTTCACGCAGGTTTCCCCCACACGCTCCGAGGCTCCGAGTTCGCCTCTCCCCCTGGACAGCCCCCGGACATCACCACCCCAAAACCCGAATAGCGACCGCCGCTCGGTCACCTCCGGGCGGACACAGCGGCAGCGCAGCGGCACCGGTACGGCACGGCCGCTCCCGTCGCCGCACGTAGAGCAGCGCGGAGCCCCAGCGCATCCCGCGGCTCCGGCTGCGCGCGGGGGGGACACCGGGAGGGGAGAACCGAGAGTCGGTGCCGCGACGTCGCCCGAGGGACCACATCGATGGGGACGAATAAAAATGATGTTTAGAAAAAAGCATTTTAAATCTACGAAACGCCTGGGGTGCAGGAGAGCTGCCCCCGCAGCCCCCCAGCAGCGGCCGCCAAGCCATTTTTAAAGGCAGGGTCCCGCAGAACGCGCTCCCCGCCGCCCCGCAGGCAGCAGCCGGCAGCCATCCCCCCCCCAACCCAAGGGGCCCCCCGGTGCCGCCGCGCTGCCCTCCACCTGCCGGGCCCGGCCCCGCGCTGCGCTGCGCGGTGTGCGCGCAGGGAGACCCGCGCGGGTGTGCGTGTGCGGCGCGGCAGCGATTCATTGCGTCTCCGTGTGTCAGGAAAAAAAAAAAAAAAAACCACTGTGGGTGCGAAATTCCTCCATTCCCCGCGCCGTGCCGCCGCCTCTCCGCGCTCCGCGGGCACTTTGCGCACTTTCTCTTCGCACCGCTCCCCCCCGAGCGCGGGGCGGCGGCGATGGGCGCAGAGCCCCTCCGCGCCCTGCGGGGATTCCCTCCCGCAACCCGGCGATCGCCTACACGGCTCACAAAGCCGTAAAACGCAGTTTAGATATCGCTCAACATCTGGCATTAAAACACGAGAGGGAAAAAAAAAAAAAAAAAAAAAAAAAACAGGAAAAAAAAAAGCCTTTACCACGGGACTTTGTTTTTACGACCGAGTGCGAGCGCTGTCAGGTTGGGTCGCTCCCGAGTTAACTCCTTCCCGCAGCGCGGAGCGCCTCGCCTTACAGCCTGGCGCATTACCCTCACCCCTCCGTCACACACAGCCCCGGCTCCCCCGGGCGCTTCGGTGCGTTCCGTCCCCGGCCTCAAGGCAGCTCGCCCCCCCCGCCCCCCCCCTCGGGCTCCGGGGTGCGGGCAGAGAGCGGAGCCCTCCGCCGAAGCCGCAGAGAGACCCAGAGCCGCGGAGCGCTGCGGGATCGCCGCGGGAGGGGCGCACGCTCCGCCGGGAGAGCCCCGCACCGAGCGGGGGGGGGGCCGCGGCCCGGGCAGGTAACCGGGAGGGAATCGAAAGAGGAAAACCCTCGTGCATTTGCGTACGGGACGGCAGCCACTCCCTTCGGGAAAGTCGGTGCGTTTTAAATCGGAGCGGTTAATGATTAAAGCCCCTTTAAACTCGCGAAATCGCGGCGCTCGGGAGAGACGTCCCGAGCGAAATTTCCTCCCCGCGTGGGTCGGAGCGGAGCTCGGCCCCCCCACTCCCCCCCACCGGCCCGGACCCGCACTCGCCGCACCCCGCAGCGCTCCGTTCGCCCCCGGGCAGCGCCGCGGCCCCTCTGCCCGCCGCCCACCCCCCCCGCCCGCGGTCCCAGCGCGTTATTCCATCACATGACCCCTGAAGGGTTAAGGAGAGTACCTACCGAATCGGCTGTGGTCTTGCCTGGTGCCCTGGATAGTACCATTGGGGAAGATTTCTAAATGAAATCCAGTCCTGCAGTAGAGCTGCCTCCTCCTGAGGATCCCCTTTAAATGGTCCAAGTCCGTGACCGCGGGGCCCCTGGGCAGCCCACCTGCCTCAGCCTGGCCCAGGTGGTCACTGAGCAAAACCGGGCTGTCCGCCGGCAGCGCGGGCACGTTCCCAAAGGGCACCGCGTCCTGCACACCGAAATAGTTCCCAACTTCACCTAAGGGAGCCATCAGAAGATTCTGCTTTTAGAGAATAAGAATAAACAGTAATGATGGTGCCAAACCCAGGAGATATAAGATAGGTATATTCCACTCCTCTCCCCTCCCTAGCGCGGTTACAGAGAGAATGTTCTTTCTTCAATCCATTAAACGCATAAATAAAAGTAATATTCTGCTTTGACTGGTACAGGTTCAAGGTCAAACCAGTTAGTCTAAGAAACCACCACTTTATACTCACACACTGACATATTTATAAACATATAGATGTGTATATCTATAGAAACGCATATATCCCCAGCTCTTAGCAAGCAATAAGGTCTTCAGCCCATCCAACCGTAATAAAGAAAAAAATCCGTAGTTTCTCCATTTGGTTTAAGAATAGAATGACCATAGCAACTTAAATACCTAGGCGGTAGAGGGGTTTTTTTAAGATGCACAGGCTACGTCAGGATTTATGGATTCTGACTCCAGAAAGGCATGCGCTGTTTTTACTCTATAACAGACTGCATACATCAGCATGAATCCCGCAAAGGGGGAGGGGGGGATCTCACGGTGTTGGCTGAGATAAATCCAAAAAAAAAAAAAAAATTGCAAAAAAAAAAAAAGGAAAAATGCAAAAAAAAAAAAAAAAAAACAACTTTTGACGTCCAATTCTATTATCCAGAATTCTCAGGAGGCTCAGCAGATGTCCACTGGTTTGGGGGTATTGCCGATCCACAAGCAAAGCAGCACCATACAAGTGCTGGTGTCTCTCTTGGCTGGCTCGGAACAGGTGTTGCTCCTGCAGGGCTCCCTGGGCAATGTTGTACTCCAGCACTGAGCTGCGGCTCTTGACTGTGGATCTCCATCCAGCACGCAGAGTGGCGCAGGAAGAGGCATTGGGCTGGGTTTAAGGTAGTCCTGAGTGCTGCTGGAAGGATTCTGCGAGGTCCTAGCGCTCAGCCCTACCTGCTGCAATACAGAACCGCTTCCAGCGCCGGGCACAGCGCTTACTGCTCTGCGGCAGCGCGGGCGGGGGGGGCACCGACCACAAAGAAACCACCGCGAGAATTATTTCTTTTTCCCTGTGGGCTGCGCTTCGGGACCCGCTCAGCATCCCCCGCGACCCCTCCCCATATTTGCACCCAAGTGGGGCGCAAACTCAAATTGGCACTGCCAATGGGAAGTTCGGGAGAATTTTTATAGCATTTTCTTTTCTCTCTTTTTTTTTTTTTTTTTGGGGGGGGGGGGGGGGGGGAGGGGCGTGGTTCAGTGCCACTCCACATGGTTTCCCCTCCCCCCACGATCCCGAAGCCCTCCCCGCAGTGCCCCGAGCTGATTTTCGGGGATGCTCCGTGTCGCCGCAGGGTGCCCCAAAGCTTCAGGCCCCCGCCGCCCGCAGCGCTTGGGGCACCCCGCGGCGCCAACAGTGTTCTCCTCCCGCATGCAGAAGTTATTTAAAACCGCCAGGAGAGAGCCACTGGAAGCGGGAGGGGGGGGGGGGGGGGGGGGGGGGGGAGGAGGGAGAGGGGGAGAGGATTTATATTTCTTCTCGTGATGTCGATGATGGATGTTATTGTTGTTTCACCGCGCTCCGATATAGCTGCATTAATTAGCAAAGGGACAGAAGGGTCTCTCTCCTTCTGGAAGAGCTCGAGGACCGGGCGCAGCGCAGAGGTTCTTTGGGATTGAACGCAAAACCTGAAGACAGGCTCTTTTATTTATTTATTTCTCTATCTATCTATTTGATTTTATTTTTGCAAGGGAGAGAGAGGGAGAAAAAAAAAAAGAAATGCAGTATCATGGGAGTGATAGCACGGTGCCAATGATGATGTGCACCCCAGAGGTGGCAGGGCACAGGAAGGTCCCTTGGTGGAGGCTGGAAACAGAGCCCTGGGAGAGTTTCATAAAGGTGGTATTTAAAAAATGCTCAACTCTGAGCATGTTTCCCTGCTGGGTGGGAACAGCTCTCCCGGGCTTCCCCACCACCGAGCCAGCAGCCTCACTGCATCCCTTGCCATCCGACTTAACGCTTGGGAGGAAGGAAGGGGACTCCCAGTTTCCACGCCTGTGGGGAAGGCTGGGTCCTGAACCCCCCAGGATGTGCAGGGAGGAGAGGTGCTCCAACCCTTTCAATCACCTCTATTGGTCCGTATTCCCATCTGAAAGATGGGATTCAGAAGCTTCAGGGCAGGGTCCCACGCTGCCCATCCTGCACAATCCCACCAGAAGCAGCAGCTCTGTGTCAGCTCACGCAAGAGCCAAGCAGCACCCCCACCCCAAAGCAGGGACGTCTCCGGTCATGTTCCACGGCATTTGCCATATATATCAGGTTTAAGGACACTCCTCGCACACACAATGGATGTATCAGTGTGAACAACTGCAGAATGACTTGGGAAAAACTGCAGAACTCGCCATGTCAAAAATCATTACTCTTTATCAACTTGATCACGGCAGCACCCGGAGGCCCCGCTCGGGGATCACAGTCCCATTGTGCTGGATACTGTAGACACATGTAATCAGAGAGATGGTCTATGCCCAAAGAGCTTATGATCTTAACCCATGATGAAAGACAACAGGTGTATACCACAGACACATGGGGGAAGGATAAGGGAAAAGCAGTGTTGAGAATAAAAAGCAACAGGCTTGGCCAATGACAAGAGTTGTGCGGCAGAAGGAAGTTTTAAGGAGATTTGAAGGAGAACAATAAAGCAGCTTTATGGTTATTAATGGGAAGCTTTTTCTATGCATAATGTGTAACTTGGAAGAGAACATAAAATTGCTTGTTAGGAAATTGGGCTGCTGAGGAGTGAAGGCTTGTGCCACTGGCAGACAAAAAGGGAGTATCGCACAGCGGCCAAAGGGCCTGGGATCTGCAGTGCTGCTCCTTCTGGGAACAGCTGAGCTCCTTCCAGTGCCTCAAAATTTACAGTCATAGTCCCAGAGAAAAGGAAGAGAGAGAATTTTAGTTTGTTTTTTTGTTTTTGGTTTTTTTTTTTTTCTCTAGGCCAGGTTTCATTATTTTCTATCTTGTACTTCAGGCCAGCAAACCTCATGAAAAATATCTGAAGGTAAGAAGGAGGTATTGGCATCGTTACTTTTTTTTTTTAAGGAACTTAAAGGAAAGCCCACATATTATTGGCTCTAGGAAGTTTAGTGTTATAAAAGTGTTATCTAAGTTGAGGCTTTGATGTCTGAATTACTCATAAGTATCAAAGCCACACATGAATTATGCAGGACATCCCCAAAATTATACCCATCTGTGAGTAGGTGGTGTTCCAACCCTGCTTCACATAAAATCTATGTGTGATGTGTAATGTCAAACTTTCCCCTTACAGAAGTATGGCTTCACTGATAGCTCAGGCTGTATTAAAAACCTACACTTTTATCCCCAAGACACAGAGGCAGGAACATCCCCAGCTCCCCTCAACTAGAGATTCACACCCACTTCCCCGATACCCTCCTGGAATTAAAGACTGCATCCGCCACAGTGACTCATCTTGAGCTTACTCATCAGCTTTGTGCAGGATTTTAGCTCCAGCTAGCAGAGCTGGTCAGAAGGATCCTGCATTTCTTAAGTAGTTCCTGGCACACGTTCTCCTCACACACACTGTGCTGATGTGACACCTCTGGCAAGCTTTAGGCATCACGACTTCTTTCTTTTTAAACTCTTTCACCTGTACTCTGCAAAACCATTGAGATTAATAAGAAATTGTCACATAACAAATACTGAATGTCATTAAAAAAAATCAGACTGCCATAAGAATTTTGTTTTGTTTTGTTTTCCATACAGTGCACAATTTCACCTATTCTATTGCATATAGAATATGCAGTATGCATACATTGCGTACTGCATCCTATTCTGAACCTACAATACAACCAACCTGCTTATTTCCCAGTCCTGCAGATGAAGAACTGGAAGATTTGTACAAGTAAATGAGAGCTTCTACAACTTTCCAGTGAGACAGATGGCATTTGCCAATGTTACCAAAATGCCTTGAGTCAGCAAACTGTAAAAAGCTGCCTTTGCATAAATAGAAAATAGTACAGAAATTAATGTTGTTTTCGGATTTGTTTACAAACTGGAATTCTTAAGGTATTTTGGAAGCACGGTATAAAGATGAATGTGATAAGAGCATAATTCATCTCATGTCACTTCAAGCTGTGGAAACGGAGACATGTAGATAACTTTAATGCAGAGAAATTGGAGCAATTTTAGGGCACAAATCATCTGATCTATTTGAGGCGTCCACTTGAGGATGACATGACTCATGCGCTACAGATGCTCAATTCTTTCCTGTGTATGAAGGAAGCCTATATTAGATGTAGACTTCTCCATGACGGAGGTCTAGATAGGGTTGGATGGGTCCCACCTGCTGTGCCATACATGTGATTCAGCATTTCCCCAGAACGGGTGGTGAGGGCATTAAACTATTAATACAGCCGCACACATTAATCCTCCACATAAAACTCGTGTTGTCTCAGCAAGGAACCTTCACTGAAACGCGTGATTGTGAAACGTGAGGTTACCTGGCAGTAAGTATCTGTGAAAACCTATTACCCCTGCGACTTAAGTCGATTGGATTAACTTAAGAAGTGCCTATGGGTTTAGGAAAATGGATGTAGAGGAATGTCTTTGCTTTCTCACTTCAGAATTGGTAGGAAAAAATATAACAGGAGAAAACATGACCAAGAAAAAAAAAAATAAAAGCTGTAGGAACATATAGGCCTATTTCAGGTGAGGTGCACCCCGTTCCCACATATTCAGATGAGGGGATTGTAAAACACAATGCAGCTGAGACATAATGCTGCAATAAAACATTGGTACCAGAGTCAGCACACACGCAGGGCTGCAGCACCGTGCATTTCTCATGCCGTGATGGTGTTCTGCTGTGTACAGAAATAAGTGACCAAACATTAAATAAGCACGGCAGGCTGCCATCTCTGGGACTGTCCCTGAGAGGAAGCTATCGGGTTACATCTGTTAAGACAGCTGAAGCACAAAAGCCATCATGTCATTATTCGTCAAACACAGCGCGGTGCTTTGGCACAGGTATCGATAAAGCCTTGTGGAACGCGCGTACGCCTCGGTGACACAGGAAGGTATGCAAGGTGATGGAAGCGTGAACACCGACAGATAGGTGTTTCTCTGAGGCATGCCCCGTGCAGGGCTCACAGCTGGTTTCCTACGGTGCTGTGCAGCCCTCGAGCCGCGACACCGGCCAGGCGTGAGGCGCAGCCGTGCGCAGGCCGCGGTGCCCCCGCAGCGCGATGCTGAGGGCTCAGCTCAGCGCCGGGCCCGCCCCACTATCACCCACCGCACCCCAATGCTGCCGCCGGGCAGCACCGCTTCTGCCCGAAGGGATTTCTGCCTTCGCCGTGCCCCCACCCCATGCCTGCTGCAGGCTCGCAGCTGGGCGGCGGGCTGCAGTCCGCCCGCGCAGCCTCTAGGGTTCCCCTCAGCCCTCAGCCACCGGCGCTTCTCCTTCGGGCACTTCGCCCTTTGGAAGATGGGGCGGCAGCCCTACGCCGTGCACACACCGATCCCTTCGGCCGGAGCCCGTCAGCAGCGCCGGACCAGGCGCAGGCCCCGCTCCCCGCCCCGAGGCCGGGCGGGAGGTGCCGCCCCGGAGCCGCCGCAGCCCTCCCCGCCGGAGCCTCCCCATCCGCCCCGCACCGGCCGCCGGCTTCCGTGCGGCTGAGCCGTGCCCGCCTGCAGGCCTCCGCGGCACCTCGAGCGGCCGTAACGCGGCCAGCCGCGACGCAACCCCCTGCCCGGCCCAGGGCCCGCCCTCGCCCTCCCCCTCCCCCCGCACACATCCATCCCCACGAGGCCGCGGGCCCTGCTCGCCGCGCTCCCCCCGCCGCTCGCCCCGGGGGGCCGCCACGCCGCGCTCCGTCGTTCCCCCGGGCCGGGCAGGAAAGGGATTGCGGGCGGGGGGCAGCCGGGCAGGACCAGGGGCACGGCCCCGCCGTGCTTGTACGGGGCTCTCTTGCCCTCTAGCGGGCAAAGGCAGCGGGGCGGCCCCGCAATGCCCCCGGCGGCCTGCCGCTCCTCCTCGGCCCGCCCGCCTCCGTCCCCGCCCCGCCCCTGAGACCCCGTGCCAGGGGACGCCCCCGGTGCCCCCTCCATCGCGGGCTCTGCCGGGTGGGAGTGGGGGTGGTGGGCGCCGCGGGCCGTGTGTGAGGAGGAGTCCCAGAAGAGCCCCCCGCCGAGGCACAGCGGTGCGCAGGTGGCCCCAACGCCCGGTGCAATGCTGTGCCACGGCAGCGTCCTGTTCCTTTCCAGATCCACATCAGTGAAAACTTTGGCTTTTCTCACGTTATTTCAGATGTGCTTTCTCCATCTATCGAAAGGTTTTATACCATCCCCAGGAATTCTCGTGTTACAAGGATGGTTTAGAAAATGTGCTTAAGGCTTTCTGTGACTGATGTGCTTCCTCTAGTTCACAACTTACATTCCTATCCTGTCAACCAATTTCATACTTCTGCTCTCTGACCATTTTTAAATTATCAGTATTATATATAGCATTTTTGCTCTGGCTGCTGTAGGTTCAGCAGCTGAACCGCTGTAGGTTCAGTAATAGAATATTAGAAAAATATTGTCCTTTTTCTTTTCCTTTTTCCTTTTTCTGAAATACACGATTTGTCTCCTCTCGGTTTTACTTGTCGTTGCCCATTCTTTGGGAAGCCCTAATATCTGTAGGGCGCCTGTCTTCTCTGCTCGTGGCCCCATGAGGCTGAGCCATGACGAAATCCCTCTGCTTGCTGGTAGCAAATGTAGTCAGGTCACTTGGAATGTAATCCCTTGGAAACCTCCGCTCTCTGCTGCAGCCTTATAATCCTTTGTAATATTTTGCATGCCTGTGTCTCTTTCATTTGCTTAAACGCTATCCAATTACTTTGTTGATAACTAACATATTTTACGTGTTTTTGCCTGTTGATTTCGTTAATCTTCCTGCCACTATTTCACAATAATGCAGCAGCATAGCATGTAACTGCACTCTGATTCAGTGATGTGAAGAGAGAGAAAATAATATACCCATTTTATTCAAATAATTACTCTGGATATGTACTAATGTTTTTCTTTTAGCTGGCCAAGACAAAAGCATCTCTGACTAGAATGCAGGCTTAGTGTTACCTCAGTTTGCTTCCCTTGAATTTCTTGCTTTTGCCAAGACTGGAGACTCCTCCCTCTAGGACATGGAGTGGAAGGGATGCTCAAGCAAAGACCATATTTGTGGGGAGCAGACGGACTGTATGATTCCTAAGCCATTCCCCGTGGAGGACGGCCATCTTCTGTTTTATTTCTGTTTTATTTCTGTTTGCCCAGTCTGAAGGAGTTTATAATGGAACCGGACAAAAGTATGAGAACAAATGCCTTACATTTTGGAGAGAGTGGACAGTCATGGAAAATGCATTCCATCTTTTGGGTTCGAGAGACTGTGTTTGACATGCTTGATTCTCTAATTAAAGTAAGAACATCAGAGTGTGGTTCTTGGAGGCTTGGGTACAGCTATGCCACCGCCTTCTCTAAGACAATGGCCGTGGAAACACCATTTGGGGAGTACATGTGTTCCTGGCCACTTAGCACAGTCTGTCCCTCTGGTTGTCCCCTAAGAACCACAACCACTGGATTAAGGATGTCGGAAGGTACATCGCTGTTACTCCTACTACTCTCTGTTTATAGTCTGGCTGCTCCTGAATTTGCCTGACACATTGATCCTGACTCCACACTTTGTCTTCTATGACAACAAATTCTGGAAATTCACTATTCTCTGTAAAAAAATATATGTGTATATATATATATATATACATACATACATATATATACGTGTCTTATATATATATATATATATGTATAAGACTTTCTTCTGTCAGTTTCAAACCAATCTGTTATTAGTTTCATGGACCAACTCCTAACCCAACGAGTCCCAACCTATGGAGCTTCTTATCACACACTCAGGAGGTGTGAGGGTCTTAGCTTCCCTTGAGAAGACAATAAACACTATAAAGGTTGCTGAAAACTCGGGAAATAGCAGGCTGAGGGCTTAGTAAGCAGGCTTGTACGAGATGTTATGTGCAGCCCACAAGGCAGGCTGTCGCAGTCATTTCAACCAAAAGAATCCCAGGGACATGGTTTTGTTTGCTCACTGTTAGGAACTGGTCATGTGTATCGTGTGTCAAATATTTAGTGGAACCAATCAATTGCTTAAAAACTACTTTCAGTGTGAGCATCATCATAGATACAGAGAGTAGTGGACATTTCACATGACGGATCTACTCGTGCACCAAAGAAGTATCCAAGTGTTGACCATGATATAGCTCTGGTGAACACAAAACACAGTTTTAACCATATCAAAAGTTTACCTCAAGTCCTGATTGACTGACTAACCATGCTAATGCTGTGTGCAACCAAAAATGCTTGTTTGATCCTAGCAGAAAATTCAGTGGCGGTCAAGACAATAACACAGTCGAGTGCTGATCCTCAGCAGCAACATCACAGGCAATTTAATGACACTGGGTAGACTTTCTGTGTTTGGTGGTATTCGCTGTCTTACACTGATAGCGTACCCTGAAGGTGGTGAAGGGAGAGAAGATGGACTGCATTATATAAATCGCCATCTGTTTCATCTTTTCACGTGTCACTGTGTGCCTCCAAAAGTATTTTCAGTATCATCCCAGGTGCTGGTGAAGAGTTGGAAATGCTGGTGAGTTTGAGTTGTTCTCGATCTTAATAGTGGTCTCTTCAGGTTTTTTACTGCGTGAAAAACTGACTTTAAGGAAAAGAACAGAGCAGTGGTTCTAAGCTGCTGCACATCCCCAGATGTGACTCTCCCTCCCATCTAGTTGCCAGTGCGCTGTTCTCACAAGGGTCACCAACACACTTCTGAATGTCAGACTGTTTCTCCTCAGAGGGTATACTTCCCCATGGAGGAGCTGAAGAGGAAAATGTCTCTGTGTCTCTGCCTCCAGCCCTCAAAATTCAGAGTGGGAATCCACATCCTGTCCTTCATTTCTCAGAAAAAAATCTCCCTGCTTTCATAGCTGCCCTTGATAAAGCAAAGCTTTCCCGTTCCATTTTTCAGAGCTTTTGTCAATGTCTGTGAACCTGAAATCCACCATGGGGATTCCAGTCCCCCCCGGCAGCTGTTATTCCAAGGGAGCTTAGAAATTTGTCAGAGGGTCTGAAAAACATAGCAGCCGTAGGAATTCACACCAGAAATAGATGCTGTCTGAACAGCTTTGCTTTCTCTAGATATCGCAGTAAAAACACTGACAGGCAGTTGGGGTAGAATTCATTCAGGAGGTTCCTCTGCTTCCTCCACTTTAAACACTGCTCTAGGTTTGAGGAAGAGAACTGCAATTAACCATTCTCAGGGAGTGGATTTATAGCACAGCCATGCACTGAGAACTCACTTCTTCTGCAGATACTGACAAATTGGCTCTGACTCCTGCCCTTACTGCAGTAGTACTGCAGCCAACAGAACTATGCGTGTAAATGTTGAGACATCGGGCAGACCTCTTGTATTAGGTATCCTGCTTTTTTTAGTGGGGGCCAGGCTTCTAAAGAAACACGTGGCAAAACTGAAGGAAAATTATCTTGCCAAGCCTCAAGTTATGCTATTTGTAAAAGTCTTGATATGAACAAGCAAAAAAAATTTGCTTGAACTCCCCGGAATTCATACCTCTTATTCCTGTAATCATCGGGTTGTTCCAGCTCTGTATCTGGGAATCTGGTTCTGCTGAGTGCTCAGATACAGAGCCTGTAAGTTTGCTCCCTTGTTCAGGGAATGTCTTTTTTGGTTGTGTCTTCCAGCAGCCACATTGCAAACCCCGTTCCTCCAAAATACTCTGGATTAGATTCTTCGCTTAGGTAACTTGGCAGAGCACCATGCCATTGCTGGAGCTCTGACAACTGATGTGAACAGAGGGTAAGCACATTTGGGTCCTTTATTTCTCCAGGTTAAAAAAAAAAAAAAAGAAAAAAAAAAGAAAAAACCCTCTTCACAGTTCATCGTTGTAAAACCTCAGAATCTGTGAGCCATTTTTGGCTGCAGCTTCCATAATGATGGAAAACTGTACTCAGCTGCAGAAGTGTGAGAACCGAGTCCTTCATAAATATTCTTGAATATTTCTTTCTGTAGATTTCACCATCAGTAAATTTTTCCCTCATGCAGATTTTGGTCCAGTAGTCTCCATATTTCAGTTATAATTTGAGTCATATGCCGCTTTCCTAATTTCTTGTCTAGTCATTTTAAATATCTTTGTATGGTATTCAGACAACAACAGCGAATCTTGTAGCTATTATTATCTTTGCAATTTCCCCTGAGTGTTAGCAAAGTCTACATAATGCAGAGCCCATCCACTACTTCAAAGTTATTGCATTCCAAAGCTATTAAAATGAGAAGCTTTTATTCAGGATGTCTTTTAATTTAACAGTGGAAATTAAGCTTATTTCTCAGCATTTTTGAAAGGTAAAAATAAATCTAGAAGACACGTACAAATGCCATGCTTGAAAAATAGCAGGATTCTGGTAATACGCTTGGATAGTATTGATCATTTATAGGGGTATTTTACATGCAGTGTCTCTGTTCAGGAAAGAGAGTCAAACCATTTCCATGACTGAAATTATTTGAAATCTTGTGTTCTGTAAGGCCAATGACAAATATTCAAAGAACAAGGACAAAATTAAGATTGAAAAGCTAAGGTTCTCAAAATGGCTCTTAGGTGTCTCATTTTGGGCAATTAAGTTAAAAATTTCTGAAGATGCCTCATGTGAGTGCTCAGAAAGTGAGCACTTTTCAGAAAGTGCATATGGAAAACTAGATCCATTAAGATTCCCTCAGTATCTTTAATTATTTACTTACTTCACTTAGGATGAAGGTTTTGGTGCCCGACATTAAGCTACCACCACTGTCTTAAATTCCTGCCCTCACCCTCCTACAGTGGTCGTACACTTTCATTAATCTGTGGCATTTTTGTCACGTGAAAATCTCAAATACTTGCTTTACTTCACTTCGTGCCTTCTTAGCACTTCTGAAAAGAATGTCAACCAAGTCTAAATCACTGAAGGTTTCCTATGTCATAGGATACACAGCTATGATGTATGCATTAGGGTATTTGGGTAGTCCTGCCAGGTTACAGAGAAGCAGATAAACACTGTACTTTTTTTATTCATGGCACATTTTTATTCACATAATAATTATGAAGTAAACTGAGGAGGGAAGCTGGTGCAGGCAACAAGACAACACCAAGACTGTATGCAATAATACACCACAAGACAAAGTATTCATTTCCTACCAAATTCTGCCTGCACCTGGTCTTCCAGTCTGATCTTGCAAGTAACTTCTTTCAAGACTGGTCCTTAGAAAAGGAAGCTCTGAAGTAGGAAGCTCTAAAATGGCTTTTCTCTCTCTCTTCTTCTTCCCTCCCTCCCTCCCTCCCTTCCTTCCTTCTTCTTTCTTTCTTTCCTTCTTTCCTTCTTTCTTCTTTCTTTCTGTTTAGCATTTAAGCAAACAGAGATCACAGACTTCACTGCTTTCCCTTTCAGATGCAGAGCAGCCTACTTTCCTTCTCCAGTATTCATGTTATTGAAACAAAAGAAAGGAAAAACTCAGAATTCCCATCTAATGAGAGATATTTGTCCCAGTCCACTAAACACACCACCAGTATAAAGGGGCAGGACAGCATTTTCCTCACATCACAGAATGCTGATGCTCTTCTGAAGACTTCTGCTTCCAGTCACTGCTCCAGTTGGTTCCTATCACTTCCAGCATTGCACACAGTGCTAACTGCTGCCGCATGGCCATTCTTGCTGAGTCTACAGAAAACTCACAGTCTTTTTGCTGACAGCGTAACCCATAAGACTGCAGTGTCATGGAAGCAGTCTCTCAGGTTGTTTTGGGATTTTGTTTTGTCTTTTTTTGCTCTGATTTCTTAGAATCATTGAAAACTTCTTACTCTTCTCTGCTTCTTTACATTTTACAGAAGGTGCAATCAACTGAATTCACTCATCGATTTCACCTCCAACGTGTTCTCAGCATGCGGCTATCTCATCAGCTCCACATTCCACAGCAGCCTTGCCTTTCATCTTACTCATTCTTTGGTGTGGCTGTTTGATGACTGGAGCAAGAACTACTTGTTCATGTATGGAGTCCTTAATCACCAAGCGTCTAGAGCAGAAATTCCAGTGTTTTGCCTTTAATAATACCCACTGACCTTGCACTGGGTATTACAGCATTTCATCTTGTTCCTACTCATCTACTAAAAGCTCCCTTAGTTCTTCTTGTGTAACAATCTGATCTCTTCCATTTTGCTTCTCAAATCTCTCATCCTCAAACTGTTTGATTCTTCTATGTGTGTAAAAGAGAGACTAAAATAACACAGCATTTTCGGGTGAGATCATGTATCTTCCTACCAGCTGTGGCTCCTGCGCCATAAACTCATCACAGCTACCTCCAGCACCCAGGGCTTTGCATTTTAGCATGCACATCTTCTGAAATATCAGGAGTTTGTGTATCCTCCTCCCTTTCCTGATGTGAAATTCCCAGCTGTGCATAGCTAGAGCAGAGCCAGGAGAATGGCTGACTTACTCTGTCCAACAGATGATATGCCACATCCACAGAGTGCCAACCCGCTGCATTTAAGGAGCTCAGTAGGCATTGTCAGACCTCTAGGTCTTTCTTCAACTAAGCTTTTCAAAATCAAGTAAATTTCATAGATCTCCAGCACTCTTTTTTTCTCTTTGTGTGATCATTATTCTTGGTGTTATTCTTGGTGGCAACATGCCTTCAAGGAACAAATACCATGCCATATCCTGGTTCTCTGTAATACCGCTTTTTTCATCCTCCTTAACCCCCCTGCCAGTTTTTGCATAGCAGACATGCTTTAACAGAAGATGAATCAAGGAGATTCACAACTTCAGAATTTAAATATATGAAAGTCAGCAGAGGTCACTGTGAAGTGCAGAAACTCCTCTTAAGCATAAATTGAGTACACAAAAGCTGGCAGCACCTTTTGGGATTAAAAATCTCCACCGCACAAATGCAATTAATGTGATCATGAAGTAAAAGCTACATTAGCATCTGAAAACAAAATATGGTCTGTGTCACAGACCTAGGTAACTCATAGGAGAGAGGTCTGGGGGACTGAGACTCAGATAAGATTAATGTCAGCAATAAGGAAAGACCGCTTGTTTGTTTGCTTTTGAACTTTGATTGAGGGCTTTGATTGAGGTTTTCCTGATGTGAGAACCTGGATGTGGAAGCCTTCCAAGCACAGACCTCACTCAGAATTCTGCAGAAGTTCTGTGGATGTAGAACTTGCAGGATTACATCAGGTATGCAGCACACCTGCACATAAACAACTGCATCTGCTTCTCTAGCAGTGATTTGGAGATTTGTAGGCAGAACTGCAGGCTAAGTCATAGAAAAATCTAAAAAGAAGATGCTTTCTCCTTGACTGTAGTTCTGGGCTCAGGTTCTGGCCTTCACTTCAGCTTAAATGCACTCTTACATGTAGAAGATGCAAAGACAACAAAATATCCTCTTTATCCCATAGGTGTGACGCTCTTGACCACAGCATCATCAGACATTTTTCAGGCTGCCCATTGGCAGTTCTGCTCTTTCCTCTTCAAATAAACTTTTACAGGTATCTTCTCTAAAATTCACACTGGGCAAATATATATTAAAAAAAAAAAGGATTGTAACTTAGGTTACTGGGGTTTGTTTTCTGTGGGTTTTGGTTTTGTTTTTTTTTTTTTTCAGCAATAGTGCAGAATCTAAAGGAGAAAAAGCTGCAAATTACAGCTGACAGTTTCAATGCTCTTATAACTACTTTAATAAAAGATGTTGTGATTTCGCTTAGATAACATGTCTTGTAAAAACAGCTTAGGTGAACTGAGAAAATAATGGTAACAGCTTTGCAAAACTTTACTTGCAATTTAAAATAATTTGGGCGATGGGGAAAATGTGTCTGACTCTGAAGACTACAAAGTGTTCCAAACTACATTAAAATCACAATTGCAGAATCTCTGCTTTTGTGCAATACAGTGGCAGTAATTTCTACTTTAATAGCTGTCAAGGGCAGATTAACATCAAGTATGGAGAAACTAGGCAAAACACCTTTTGCAAGTAAACATCTTGCAATTTTTCTCATTTACCAGAACAAAATATGTAGTTTACAATATACACTTAGTTTGTATTCTCAGGCTTAACACATAGGATTATTACCGGTATGATAACAGGGTAGTATATTTTACAGTATCGATGTTTTAGCTCTGAGACTCTCTGGAGAAGGCAGGCAGAGGACTTTAATGACACATTAAAGGACTCAGAAAGAAACTAGTAGCAATCTACAGCACAAAGAGTGGCACTCTTGTCCTTTGACCCAGAACTTAATCACCTGAAACAAGCTGCGTCACTTCTGTTTGTACATGACCTAGAATTGCAGCCCTTTTTATTTATGCCATTTAGATAGAAAGCCTGGCATAAAATAAAAATCATCCTGTCACATTAAATAGTCACCAAATTCCTAAAGCCTACCTGAAATGCCATCTCAAATTGACTGTCAGCAACCCACAGCTACTTTTCAAAAGTAGTATTGCTGAGCAGTTGTCCTCCTCTATCCTCACCTTCTAGTGATTTTGTCTAGGATGTACATCTTTAGTTACTTACAAGTATCAACAGGGAACGGAGTAATATTTACTGCTTCATCTGTATCTAGTAGGCCATATGTAGAAAAAGGACATTCATTTGGTTTGGTATCACATGTTGTCGAGAGACGCGTGTCAGCAAGTTTTTATTGCCTTATCATGTTCTAGGCATTTAGAAACTGGTTATTTTTTTTCCAAAATCCAGGAAGTTAGTTAGGCTACTTAATTAAAATTACTTGGGTACTCTTCCATCTGCTTTTCCAAGAGTTATCATGTTTCTTTTTCAGTCTTCTGCTGTCTCTTCTATCCTCCATGACTTTTCAAAGCTATGTGAAATACCTGAAAACAGTTTACTTAGGCTAGTTCCTGAATCACTTCAGTAGTCTCTTCAAAATATAAGTTACAGCAAATTAGAATCAGTAGATCACAGCTGAGAAAATTAAAAAATTAAATGTAAGTTGAATATCAGCAGATAGATGAGCAGCAGCACAATACAGACACAGACATCCTCGGATGCCAAATGTAGACCCCAAAAGATCAACAGAGCAGAAATTTTCTCTCTAAAAAAGTAATTAATGATCAACTGAAAACCATCCAAACAGTGCAATATTTGCAGAAAATATCTTATAAATAGCTTTTGTCTTTGAGAATTATTTCCATCTCTGTCATAAACCCTTCACAGATTATATAATACTTGGCTCTTGTTGAGGTACCTCAGTCCTTCCAAGCGGTCCCCTGTTTCTGGAGAAGAAAATAGATTGCACGGGTGTTAAGTAATTCAGATCCCACTTAATATGTAACAATTGCTAACCAACATTTTATTCAATATAATAATGCAATACTTATCCTTCAGACTTGCTTTCCACTTCCACTGTTCAGGTCTGATACAAGTACTTGGCTCTTTTGGGTGCCAGGATGTTATCAAGTGTAATGGACAGCTGTTCTGAGTAAATCTGGGGTAAGATCACACCTTAGACAGTCCCTGGTTTCCAGCAGTTGGCCTATAGGCTCTGCTGGTCCTCAGTCCTCCACTGTTGCCACAGCCTACTGGACCTTCTCATTGCTTATGAAGTGGGATGCTCGAGGCAGACCTCAGGTCCTCTGAGTCAATAAAGCTGTCTCTTTTGCTGCTGTGGAGAACAATAAACAGCTTGTTTTCATCAGACTCCCCCTTCATACTCACAATCAGCCACTCAACTAAGTTTAGGAGCAGTTGATAGCATGGTAAGAAGCCTCAATAAGTACACAGGTTGTTCCAAAAGTCATACCTCCTATTTATTTCCATGGAAACAACAACAGATACAAAGAGCACAATAATGCTATTTGATCGATCAAATTCTCAGCTACAAAACACTATTTTTCAACATAGTCACCATCATTAGCAGATTCATGTGGATGAGCTGATTGAGATGCTCTTCATTTCATGGGATGGCATCTGTGCAGGGCAGCTGGGAACATGGCTTGTCTTTCACATCACTGTTGCTACCGCTGAAATGCACCACCCACCACCTCACTGTGCTCACAGCTACTGTTTGGTCTCCATAAATGTTCAGCAGGTGCCAACGAATGTCAATGGGTGCAATTTTTTCCACCTTAAGGAATTTAATTCCACACCTTTGCTTCATATGCACTTCCATGTCAGAAAGTCATTCTGTCAGACCGCGCCTCTGCTGCCATATGTCACACAGCAACAAAATATAATGGAATACTGGTGGAAGGTTCAAGCTCTGCTGCCATACATCTGCTTTTTATGTCACAGACTAACATAATAAAATAGGAGACATTACTTTTGCAGCAGCCCTTGTACTTTCACCTAACACATGCAAGCAGGCAGGCAGCCTCTGTCACACCAGGCCAATCTGCCTTTATGTTACAGCTGATTTGCTATGGATCCTGACTAGCATTCTATGGGTACATCTTTTGTGTTACATAGAGGCACAGACAGGGCTCACAGACCAGAACCAGCATCACACAGGTGCCCTGGCTGCGCTCTGGACTGCTCCAGCTAAATTTCTCCATTCCAGACCAGACTGATAGAAGCTATACCCAAGCCACATAAGCATGAGCCCATAAACACTGTGAATGCTATGTGAATAAGTGATCACCCCAAGCATTATGAACATGAGCCCATCTGTGTATCTCGGCATCCTGCTGTCCATACAGTTTGCCTCCTTGCACATGAGCAATTCAGATGCTGTCCCAGACAGGATCTGGTAGCAGACTAGAAGTCCATGCTGAGTGCACTCAGCTGTTCTCCTGACAACGGCCAACTCTTGTCTGAACAGAGGTGGGTGCCATTCTCCAAATAGCAGCATCGTGCACAGCTTCTGCAGGATTTTTATTACTGTTATGCCTTTGTGAGTGGCCGTGCAGACCCTTTTGGTTGTAGTGGCAGACTAAGAACCCCTTTACTAGCTAATATACAAAGACTGCTCCTGATATTTATACAAATAGTGTAGATGATTTTCAACTCCATAATACCCAAAGGCAGACTTCAATGGAAACAGAACAACGCTGCCAACTACAGTGAACCTTGGATTAGGACTTCCACATTTTTATGAAAGGATCTCAGAAACTTTTATAGTGAAGGTCTGTGTCTAACACACACGTACCAGTGCTCCTAGCTTAGATCAGATCCTATACTTTTAGCTACTACACTACCAAAGATGAATATTTGGAAAATAATCCTTCTTTCCCTTATACAAAAACATTTGTAATCAAACATCATAAATGGTATTCTGAGCAAGGGAAGTAAACACTACCTGAAATACTGGCATGCGTTACAGAAAACAGTAATTTAACATTCTATAATTCCTTTCTTTTTCAGAGAAACAATTATATACACTTCACCATCTTCAGCAGTATTAAAGATGTTATAATTTAAGATAACTTTAACTAATAAATCATAGTGGTAGTACAAAGTGTTGCTAATATTAGCCTTAGGCAGTGGTCTGGGAAAAATAAGAAGGTATTTGATGCTTCTTTAACATTTTTGGAAAACATGTATTTTTAAAATATTTTATAGGTTAAAATACTGATAATCCTCTATGTTTCTTTAGTAGCACTGTGAAGTAACGTCTTTGCCATCCTTTTGAACTACATAACAATAATTATTTAAAATTATATCAGTCAAATTGCACTTAAAAATATGGGACTGAGTCCCTAATAAATCTTCCTTGTTTTTGCAGTAACCCAGATAAAATTAACTTTGCTAATCTTGACTTGTTTTATTGTACCCTCTCTCTCTCTTCTTATGTACAGAATTATGTACAGAATACGACAGAAAGTGTTGGGCAACCTTAACTGCATTTATTGCTACAACTCTTCCCATAAAACTTAAGGTGAAATACTGGTATAATTAAACTGAGGGGAGTGCTCACACTGATTTCAGAGAATGAAAGAGAAAAGAAGTGTTTCCTGAAATACAGTAATGTCTCCACAATAAAAATTTGTATTTACATGGAAAGCACTGATAATATTTCAGGAAATCCAATAATTGAAAGTATTATATGCAAAAAGCATATATAAATGTCTCTAAAAATGTGGCTATGAATATAAAGATACATGTAAAAAGTCTAAATTTGATTATTTCAATTAGATATGCATTTGTCTTTTTTAATCTATGCTAGGAACACTATCAAAATCATTTGAAAGGAAAGAAAAATGAAGTACAATTTACTCATCCGGAACCACAAGGAAAATACTAACCACTAAAGTATGTAATGTAATTCCATTACTTAAAACACTTTCAAGGGACTGTGAGACTTCTATTACTGTCGCAACAGTACTGTGGGATCTTATCACTGAAAGATAAAAGAGCAGCCAAACCACAGATCTCACCTAGTAGTGAGTAAGTCCCCAGTCTTCAGTGACTCGTGTATACAATCTATTTTATGCAGCAGCAATCTTGCTTCAGACCACAAAACTTACCAAATATGCAAAGTTAGGCACATACCTTTTCCTAAGCTGCAGAGTCACAGTGAGTGTACTTGCACCAAGATATGCACATTGCTTTACAAACAGTATTAGGTTTGACCTGCTCTGGTTTTATTCACATAAAAGCATTACTTCAGCAGTCTACATACCATTTCTTTTATGAATCAAATCTTTATCATGAAAAGGTAACTACCAACTTAGAAATTATATTTTAACATCTTCCCAGTTTTGTCTGTAATGTCTTCACATGTCAGAATATTTTTTTTAACATTTAAGAAATCACAGAATCAGAGAAAGGGAGGCGTTGGAAGGGGCCTCAAGAGTTCATTAAGTCCAACCCCCTGCTAAAGCAGCTTCCCTACAGTATGTCGCACAGGTAGGTGTCCAGATGGGTCTGGAATATTTCCATAGAAGGAGACTGCACAACTTATTTGGTAACCTGTTCCAGTGCTCTGTCACCCTTACTGTAAAAATATTCTTCTGCACATTAGTACGGAACTTCCTATGTACAAGTTTTAGGCCATGACTCCTTGTCCTATCCCTACACATCACCGAGAAGAGCCAGGCCTCATATATCTGCCTCCAACCTCCCTTTAAACATTTATAAACACTTATCAGATCCCCCCTCAGTCTTCTTTTCCCCAGGCTGAACAGACCCAGGTTACTCAGCCTTTCCTCATACAGGGGATGCTCCAGGCCCTTTGTCATCTTTGTGGCCTTCTGCTGGGCTCCTTCTAGGAGATATCTGTTTCTTCAACTGGGGAGCCCAGAACTGGACACAGTAGTCTAAATGTGGGCTCACCAGGGCAGAGTAGAGAGGGAAAATCACCTCCCTTGACCTGCTGGCCACACTCTTTTTCAACTTGTTTTTCTTCTGATTTTCAATTAAACTTAAAAAGTAGTTCTGAAGTCTGAGGGAACTCATTACGTATGGCAGCATTATAAGAGGTATTTGGGGACATACGAAATTAATGCACCTTCAAAAAATCATATAAATTTTAATTATTTTCATTTCAAATGGACTCCATCTTGATAAGCTTTTGAGTATCTTTAGTGAGTTGAAAATATTTGAAGACACACAATATTTATATCCTAGCTCCTAAATGCAATGATTGCAGTAAAATCTTTTTTATGAGCTGAATAGTGTTATCTAGCCACAAAATTGCATTTATTCTCATCCTTACTGGTGCATGAATGTTGACTGTCTGGTAGTGAGGTCAATTTCCATTACCTCCAAATCCTATAAAATAACTGGGCTTTCTCTTAACAAACAGCACAATGTCATCCTTGGGCTCCTTCACCACAGGAGGATATTTCAGCTTCCTTGAAACTGCTATCAACTTATTCTTTATTTGCTTTGGAATGGGAATGGGTAGGCACGATGGAGTAATAGTCTCTCTAGTGTATAAAGTGCCATTGGAAATCCCTTAAATCTCTTCCCAGCCTTCACAATAAACAACTTTGGTATAGAACCTTAGAGACTCTGGGTAGAGATGAAGATATCAGTTGGCCAACTTTAAAGATTGTCTAGTTTTATCAAATCACCTTCCAGTTCTCAAGGTGTGCAAGGACTGTTTTATTACATTCAACAAAATTTATCTTCACTGTCCTTATCCCTATCTGATTTTGAGTGTTTTCCTTGTCATCACTGAGAGACAAATAGTTCTCACTTTTGTTAAAATGAAATAGAAGTGATATTCTCAAGTGGACCGATGTTATTTTGAAGGCCTGGGATTGTGAGACCTTCCGTTTCAAGTTTTCTGTCTGACTTTGGGCAGAATTTAATCCACGCTCCAGTTCTTCACTCACAAAATAAAGCTGTGATATTTCCCATCTTTCAGTCTTGCCTGTTCGGTTCCTCCAGGAAAAGTATCCCAAATATCATTAGCACAGTGCCCAGCCTACTGAAATCTTACCTTCGTTTGGCACTTGCTGTCAAATAGCACACATAGTAAATAAATCAGACCATCCCCATGCCTTTTCTCCCCACCTATAAAGGGGGGCTTCCCAGCCCCTCCCTCTGTTCACAAGTGGCTGGTCATCTCTCCTCCCCGAACCCTTTTACACAGCATTTTAAGTCTCCAAAGACAGACTGGCAAGATGGGTGGCCCTCAGACTGGATGATCGAATCCATCTCTCAACTCTTATTCTATCTAAAATAGTAAGAAAGGGCTTGAATTAACAGGAGTTAATTTAAGCCGTTACAAGAGTAAATGAATGCTGGCTTTAAGCCTAATGCTCTTGAGGGGATTGGAGTTCTAACAGAGACTGAATCCATGCTGGAACCTGGCCTAACGCTCTTAAAAGACACTGAGATGTGGAGGTGGATGTTCAGGGATGCGAAGCTGCAAGTTTACTTCCTATTTTAACACTTCACATTGTTATAAAATCATGGAAGAAAATGAAGTTTATGTCAGAAATGATTTCCTAAGTATCAGAGGAGTCCCACGGGCTTTGTTTCATGGCAGTATGTGTTCATTTTTTGATGTGATTATGCATTATGCTCATTATGCCTAATAAGCAATAACTGCATTTTAATACTGCTCTATTACAATTCAGTGGAGCATTGAATCTTACAGGAAAATTACATCCTTAAGCATATAAGAAAATCTTTAATTAGGCTTTTCATTTGCTTTTGAAATTTTTATCAGTGCAAATATCTCTAGAAGTCTGAAGCCAACATGTAGAAAGCACTTGTTAAAAAAACGGGTAAAGCTTGCTAAACATCATGATTGCTGCTTGCGAAGGTCAAGGAAGAGAAAACTGTGCAGGGTGGGAAAGACAGCCTCTGAAATAAAATTTAAGTGCTGCAGATCATAGTAGTTGATGACATTTGTCACCTCTGATGAAACTCCTGTTATGTTTACCAGATTGTCAGTGTAATCTTTATGGATTCTGACACAAACCATCCTGTACTGATACTCTGCACCAGGTGAAATAGGACTACTTCTTCATAGCCTTTCTGGCTACTTAGGTATACATTTGAGCACCCAGAATATAGGAGCCTAGTTACTGCAACATAAGTGTGGGCCTTGAGAGCACAGCAGTAGCTGAGCACTCCTTCAGGATCCTACACACAGGGTGGCTAAGGACATCTCACCTCCCCACCAGCATTGCGTGCTTACAGCCATAAGGGAGTAGCTCTCCTTTCACTTGGCAGCTGTGTCTGTTCCAGTCAAGAATGTCATCCAAGGAAAGGCAAATGACCTACTTAGTCATTCTTACTCAAAGAAAAACTGAAGATGCCTGGCAGGGTGCTGAATTCACCCTGCTTACCTATGCTGCAGTCATATGTTCAACATCATGGGATCTGGCATTCTGAGTTCAAATCCCACAGCTATCCTTTACAATGCTTCTGGGATGTTGCCAGCATCCATGAGTTGCATATTATTGGTTGACACAGAAAGGGAAGTACTCATAATGTGTTTGTGCAAATACTGTGTCAAGTAATAAGGCTGGGACAGAAAATATTTTGTCTGTCTGGAGGGAAGTAGAAACAGGGAACAGGAATTTGCTGTAAGTTTTACTGCTCTGCAACAGAAGTGGGATTTTTCAGTATGTGTTTTAAGCATGACAGAGGGATTTTGCTGCTGTGTTTTACAGTATCTGGGGATTATAAAGGATTTTCTTGTATGAGTTACTTTCTGTGTCTCTGGGGATAAAAAAAAAAAAAAAGATTTTGCAATGTATATTACAGTCCATGGAAATGAAAACCATTCACCCTGCATGTTGCACTCTTGGGTGATTTTGCAATGAGCAGTCATTTATATTCCCCAGAGAAGGTGTTTTTGAAGAGTTTGTGTGCTGCTAAGGATTCAGGTTGCACATTCCTGAAGATGTCCCAGACACGTTGCTGACTGACATTCAATGGACAACACATGCTAATGGAAGTCTGGATAAATTCTGAGATGCCACTATTTAGATATCTGAAATTAACACGTACAAAAGTGAACTCATGTCTCTGAGTTCAGATTGGTGAAGGACAGCAATCTAAAAGTCCTTTACTAGCACAGGGTAATCACCATTTGTCAGTAGACAGAAGGCAAAAAGGCATTTCCATGTTTCCATGTCTGTAACGCTGGCAATGTACTTGCTGTCGTATCAGAAAGAGGTGAATGGCACAGCTTACTACAACAGACCGAATGCCTTCTGAAGGCTTTTAACCAAAGTAATGAGAAACTGCATTTTCTCTCCCAAATGCCTTAAATTTAGAACTACCCTGAGCAGTTCTCTCTCCAGCTTTTTCCACTCTCACATTTGCCAGGTGAACACTCCAAAAACTTGAATCATAGCACTACAAACCTACAAATGATGTTTGGTTTCCCATGTGACCATATCACCAGTTCCCAGATGGCCCAGTCATGGAAGATGAATCACAGAATCATAGAATCTTTAGAGTTGGAAAAGACCATGAAGATTATGTAGTTCAACCATCAATCCATTACCACCATGCCCACTAACCATGTCCTTAAATGCCACATCTTCAGGCACTTCTTGAAAATCTCCACAGATGGTGACTCCACCACCTCACCCAGCAGCCTGTCCCAAATGCCTCACCACTCATTCTGAAAATAAATTTTTGATTGATAAAACATCTAGCAACCATTTGTATTGGAAAATGCGTTTTGCTATTAGGAATAAGGGATTAAAGCAGTATTTGGGACTAAGTAGAAAAGGGCAGGCTTCTGCTGGAAAAAAAAAGGAATACAAAATGTATAGAACCACTAAGGTTGGAAAAGACTTTCCAGAACATCTAGTCCAGCCATCCACCTACCACCAATATTTCCCCACTAACCACATCCCTCAGTGTCACATCTCCACATTTCTTGAACACCTCCAGGGTCGGTGACTCCACCACCTCCCTGGGCAGCCCATTCCAGCACCTGACCACTCTTTCAGAGATCAAATTTTTCCTAACATCCAACCCAAACCTCCCCTGGCTCAGCTTCAGGCTGACTCCCACCTCACCACAGCCTCCTTTCAGGCAATTGGAGAGAGCGATAAGGTCACCCCTAAGTCTCCTCCAGACTGAACAATCCCAGTTTCCTCAGCCACTCCTCATAAGATTGACAATTCATTAACAGCAAATACCAAGCTCAATCCAGCCAAGGCTTAGAGCACTTCAAAACAGAAGTGGCAGTGTGGACCAAAGCACATGTTGAAAAACCCAGGGTGAGTAGCTGTCTCTGACATAAGTGATGGCACGGGTCAGCTCCATCTGTCACGCTCCTCAGCAGCCAGGTCTGCCATGACACTTTGTATAAGCAACATCTCCTGTCATCTGTATCTCATGAGAAACTCTACTCCACAAGGATGTTTTAGGCCCACTCATGATCCAGCTGCTATTCGCCTGGCACACGTGCAGTGCAAAGTATGCCTACATGACATTCCCAGCACTCAGAAAACCCCACAGCACCAAGTCAATGCTGCAGCACTGACACAGCCCCACCTGACTTGACCCGCTCTGCCCGCTGAGCTTCCCACAGTGTCACAGAATCGCAGATTGGTTGAGGTTGGAAAAGACCTCTAAGACCATTAAGTCCAACCACATTAAGTCCAACCACAGCGCATCTCCTGCCCCCGCCATCCCCTCCACCGCCGGGATCGCACCGAGCGGGCAAGTCCCAGCTCCCGCTGAAAGCCATCTCCGAGGTCCTACGCACCTACTCCTCTGTTACCATTCCGCCAGGCCCGCTCGCCCCGCGCCGCGGGCAGCTCCCATCCCGCTGGGCGCGCCGGGGCCACAGAGCCCAGCTAGCCCTGCTAGCCCCGCTAGCCCCGCTGCCGCGCATGCGCCCCATGTCGGCGGTTTCCGGGAAGATGGCGGCGTGGAGAGCTGCGCTGGCGGTGGGTGCCCGAGCTCCGCTGAGGGGACGGCTGCTCGGGCCGCGGCCCGCCCGGAGTCAGAGGCACCCGCCTGGCTGGAGGATAGCCGCTGCCGCCGCCCTGCTCGGGGGAGGCTCGGTGGCGGTGTGCTACGGCAGCTGGGGGCGGCCGGGGACGGGCGGGTTCCTCACCGTCCTGGCTCAGGTGAGTGGTCGCTCCAGGAGCCGGAGGGGTGCCGGGCCTCGCAGCTCGCGGGCGCCTCGGGAGGGCGGCGGGGCCCGGGGGAGGCCGTGCAGAGCGCGGGGGGCGGCCTCGGGCGGGGCGGGGCGGGGCGAGGGCCCTTGGGCTGCGGCTGTGGGGTCGGACAGGGGATGCGGGCACCGGGCGGCGGGACGGGTCGGTGGTTATTTCGCTGGAGCTGATCCCGGCCCCGCTTCGTTAATGAGCACTTGGCCCCTTTCTGCAGCGGATTTTCGCCTAAGCGCTGCTCGGGTGCCTGGCCGCCCCGACGGCGGCGAGCTGGTTGTGAGTTCTCGTAGTCTGTGCGAGGTGTGGGCTGTACTGAGCTGTCCTGTGTGCTGGAAGTGTCTCCTTTCTCCGCGTCTGGCCTCGCTTCGGGCGCTGTGAGACAGTGGGATACCTCTCTTCCCCTTAACAAAGGATAATTCACAAAATAGCACTTCCATCTGTTATACTTCATCTGAAAAGCATGACATGCAGCGGGTAGGATGGCACCTGGATGGTTTGCTCAATACCTGGCGGTGAATGTTGGGATGAGCCTTGCCTTGGAGCATCAGTTCCATTCAGGTTGGGCTCCTGAACTATTTGTACCATTTCCAAAGTAATCACCACAAGTTCCAAAACACAACACATTTGTCTGCTCTGTCCGGAGGACTGAGGAAGCATTCAGTGGTTCCTGTGCTCAGATGTTGTGTCTCAGCCATTGAGCAGGCAGAACTGCAGACAGGTGAATTGCAACTTGAAGTATTCTTAAGTCAAGAACAAGGAGTGATTTGCTTTTTGATATAGAATTGTGGAGACATTCTAAGCTGTTTCTTTATGGAAAGCTCGTGTGTGTGTGCCTGTTTCTGAAATAGATTGTGCTAGTCCTGAGTCCTTGAACAGCACATGTTAAAATGTTGGTTTTCTGGATGTAGCTTCCCATGAGAAAGGCATCCACTGTTCCCCTTAAGCCCTGTTGGAAATGCACGTCCATACTGTATAGAACCAGAAGTATATTTAGCTCAGTGACAGAGCAACTTTATGTTTAAAAACTCCTATCGTAGAGGTCTATTTCATATATATATATATATGTATGTATAGGGACTCTTGCTTGCTTAAGTGGATATGTAGGTAGGTACGTATAAAATGTGTTAATGCAGTGCATAATCATACACTGACAGCATGGCTGGGATTGGAAGGGACCCTGCAGCCCATCCAGTTCCAACCCCGTGCCGTGGGCAGGGCTGCCACCCACCAGCTCAGGCTCCCCATCCAACCTGGCCTCGAACATCTCCAGAGATGAAGACTGTTGAGTTGAAATAATAAAGTTTTGGTGCTTTTGTGTTCTTGGGCTGACTTCCACATAATGCAGCGACAGACCCAGAAGTACACTTTGTAATGTTCTGAGGGAATCTGCAGCTTCTTGGATTGATTCATTTTTGGAGACAGAAAATTGCTGGGCTCTGCAAATGTTAAATAGTTTATTCAATTTGAACTTTCTAGTTTTCTGATAAAAAGACTGTTGGATGTCCTGGTGTAGCGGCAGACATATGTCTTGTATTCTGTGTTGTTGCAATTAATGCAGTGACCTATGTAAAAGTATTTAGTGCCACGCTGTACATGACCAGTTCCTAAGGGCAGTGGGCTGAAGGCAGAACAGGCTTGTAAAAGCAGTGAGGACAGTGTGACAGAACCAAAGCAGTGTGCTGCATTTGTTTGAAGCAGCTCAGATGCTGCTGGTGGCTTCTTGCTATTCATTTAGTTTATGTAGCTGAAATTTATAGGTGTTTCTATTTGCCATTAGTGTCCAACTAGTCTACATCAAACTAGTTAGGACATTTTCAGCTTTATATTTGATTTATGAAGTTATTTTCATTCTCTGTTTACTGACCAACTGTTTAAAAAGGTGTAGGGTGTCCTTATTTATGATGGGAACTCTTGACTGTACAAAAACGTTATAGCAAAAGCAACGTAATCTTTTTTTTTTCCCCCTTAGTCTGTGTAGATACCAGACTCTAAGTTCATCTGTGCTTCCTATTTATCAGTGAAGCTGACAGAGCCTATGCTGGGAAAATCTGGATCTGTTTTTCCAGCTGAAAGAGCTATCAGCTTTTATAAGGGATCGGGTGGCAGTGATGAGAGCCTTCGTTCTGCCAGTGTGATTAAAATGCTGATTTTCCCTTAGGTGGGTCAAAA
Organism: Gallus gallus; assembly: GCF_016699485.2. Taxonomy (NCBI): domain Eukaryota; kingdom Metazoa; phylum Chordata; class Aves; order Galliformes; family Phasianidae; genus Gallus; species Gallus gallus. The sequence continues at coordinate 178,286,897 of NC_052532.1, forward strand.
GTGTTCATGTTGCACTGTGCACTGCAGTGATGATTCCTAAGTTGCTTTTCCATGACTCCATTGACAGAATGATGTGTGATTGAAAACCTTGATCAGACATGCAGTATTGTGTCATCACTTGCTGTTTGTGATACTGAAGTGGCATTGTATGTCCTAAAGCTGTTGGAATCCTTTGGTTAAAACACACTGTTATCACCAGTCAGCTTTGCAGTCTCTACTACCTGAGTAGACTTTATCAGGGTCAAGCATCAAGTACACAGCACAGAGCGTGCAGTTGACTTTGGGATGGTTCACATCAGGAAACCATGCTGTCTATGTTGGGAACTTGCCAAGGGACTGTAGCTTCGCTCTCATGCTCACAGATGCTACAAATGGCAAGGCAGCTCTGAGCAGCACCAAGCTGCCAGAGGCAGCATCTCCTACCTCTCTTGAGGGTTTTATGGACATGTTTAATTCCTGGTTTCTGAAAGAATAATGCAATTTGATTCATCCTGAAGTAATTGCCATCTCTGTAGCATTTATTTTTATTTTTATTTTATTTTTTTGCTACAATCTGTCGCTGTTTCCAAATGAGAGTAAAGTTGTTACCAGTACTTGTTTGAAATTCTACCCTATGCAAAGTCCTGTCTGTTTGGTGCCCATAGAAGTGGTTGTGTTACAGCATCCTTTTCCTAGGACTCTAGAAGCATCAATTGGTGGTTAAATATTTGGTACTGCTTTCCTGAGCTGAAGTGGGAAGCACAGCTTGACCTCCAGAGATCCTTTCCAGGCTCAACCGTTCTGTGAACTTAACCAACAGCATTCTTCTCTCTGTTTTTGTTACTGTTTTCTGTTATGTGATTGTAGCCATTGTTTCTCTTCTCTTCTCTTGGTGGAGCTGCATCAGCAACGTGCTATGGTTCTTCCAGATGAGAAGAGACTCAATTCCCATCCTGGTGGTCTTAAGCAACACATTAATTGTGTTTGATCATACTGAAAATGTTAAGAGAATTCTACTCTCTGAACAACATAATATAAACCACTTGTGCCTTTTTTAGTGGCTGATGTTTATGAAATTCTCATTTTATTTAAAATGTGTTTATTGAACCAGAAAATAGATTTTATATTTGAAGGAGGGGAGGGAGGAAGGAAGGTCTGCTAATCTTTTCTGAGCTGTGTTAAGCTGTGTGGAGTGCTTCACCCTTCTCCAATTTTCTAATGTTAACAATTGCCAAGAGAAGACGTGCATGGCAGTGGTGATTCGGTGTTATAGGACAACTCTTATTCTGAACAATTGTAAAATACTTCTGCTGATCAGAACTTGACCTTCAGTTCATTCTTGGGCTCCCTGTGTAACCACCACAAAACTTTATTTTGGAACTACTGCCTGACACTGTTTAAAAACTGTAGAATAATGTAAAGGATTCCCCGAACAGCAGATTTGTTCTGGGATGGTGCTCTGGGTTCTGACACTGCAGTAAAGACACAACTTCCCACTGGGGGCCTCTCCACCAATCCAGGAGCTGTAGAGAGTGCCACAGTTCATAGCATAAACTATGGGGATAGCTTAAGTCAAATGTAGCTCAGACTTTGTCAGGGTTGTGGTAAGAAGTCCTTTGGGCTTCCAACCTTGGAAGCTGACAAAATGGGTTTGAAAGCTCTGTGATACTCCCTGTGTTTCTTGGTCCCGTTTTGGGTCTGCGAGCAGCTCAGTGCTGAGATGGATCTGTTTCAGAGAGGTTCTGGTACATCATGTTTGATTTTCACTTGGATAAAGTTTCCAGTCCAAATCAATAGGTGACTTACTAACTGATGTCAGCCACAAGGATGTTACCTTTTTAGCTTATATTTGCTCGATGAGTCAATTCAGACATAGACATGAATACAGCGTGGCAGTATTGTCACTACCCCTCACATGCTTCCAAAAGGTATCAGTTGCATTCATGTCAAAAGCAGCTTTTTGTTTAAATTGTTTGATGCAGTTTTGTTAGAGCAGTGAAAGCAAGAAGTACATCGCTGTCAGCTTTTCGTGATTTTTATGTATCCTGTGGGCTACTTTGACTTAAGCTCTGTTCACACAACTTTTAGTCCGCAGTTCCTCACTCGCTGTATTCCTAATTCTTTTTAATAATTTGCATCTAGGAAGGTACAATGTGCATAACAGCTGCATGGAGAAGGTTGTCATTATTGCAGACAGGATGTGTACGTGCACCATTTGACTTCAGTCATCAAATAGAAAAAAAAAGAAAAATAGCTTGTTTCTTTGTAGGAACCTCTGCTTGGTTGTAATTCACATGTCAGGGCTTTAAACTGAGAGGCTTGTTGGCACATCTTGCTGGAATGGGAGTTTTAGTGAGGGTTTCTTTGCAACCTGCTTTAAAAGACTGGTTCATGCAAAGGAAGAACGTTGCTTTTAGGATGAGGTATCTTGATAAATATAGAACTCTGGATACAGTTGCATAAGGATTTGTAGTGATGTATGGAATTGCCAGGAGGAATCTGGTTCTAAAATAAAACCAGAGTGAATATGTACAGCCTAATCTGAGAAATAGATGAGAAGGTTCTTGTGCTTTGACATAAAAAAAACAAATTGCTTGCCTTTGTTTGACCAAGAATCCTAGCATAGGTTTTGTGTACTAAGAACTAATTTAGGTGCTCGTTTTTGAGTCTTTATTCTATTAGAAATTGAGAATGCAAATGCAATAGCACGTATGACAGCTGACTGGCATGCACACCAAATAAAACTAAGCATGTATTAAATAAAAGCGTGCAGCATAATGCCTTGATAGGGTATTCATGCAAAGGTTTTTGATGTCAAATATGCTTCTTGGTGATAGCATGCAGACCTCAGTGAAGCCTCCTGCTTCAATTCAGTGGGTGGAAGCCTGACCACACAGTCAGGTTGTCAGTACTTAATAACATCTATCTAATGAAACAAGACTATGTAAAAATGATGAAAATTACCATTACTGTAGTGAATTGGAGCCTCTTTAAGTAAAGATTATAATTACAATCCAGCCCTAAGCTGGTGCCTAGACATCTTCTCACTGAAACATCAGCAAAGTTGGCAGCCTTCAGGTGGGCTCCAGGTTTGCTATCGGTGCTTCTGAAGCACCCGTGTTTCTTTACAGCAGGGCCCAGGGCTGGGAGGCCTTTTGTGGATGTGCAGTGAGTGCAGTCAGTGTTCTTGTCAGCACGGGTAGCATCCCTGTACCAGCTTCGTGTTGTACTTGCTGCTGTATCTTTACTGCTATATTTACTATCCTGATAAATATTACATGGCATATTGTCTTAGATTGTGATGAGACTTTAACTCATCATGGAATCTTTCTACTTTTGAAAGGAAATGAGTAGTCAGTTTGTGATTACTTATCTGAGATATCAATAGTCAGTGCCTACATAAGACGTTTGAGCACAGTTCATTTGTGTATCTTCTCACTCCGGTATATTGTGTGACTGTGTGAAGGTTTTTTCTCTCCTGGGCATCTGGATTTGGTTTGGTTTTGTGCCTGTAAATACCTCAATAACACTGTTACCTCCTAATTCATCTAGAATTAATAAATTTCAGTTAATAGTGTATTCTAAAGTGCATTTTAAAACAACATTGCTCTAGTAATTAAGTGTTAATATGTGACTCCCACCTCAAAGGAGAGAGATTTGGAAGAGCTCAGCCATCCCTGTTCTTTGTTATTTTTTTCCCTCTGGAAGATACTTCAGTCTTTCTGAACTGTTTCACTCGTGCAGCCAAACAGAGTAACCCTAGCTACCTCTTGTTTAATTCTGTATTCCTCTGTGTTATGGAAATACTGTATGTATCAGGTGTCTGCTAAGCAGTCTAAATCAATAACTGAGCTATTAAATATATCACAAACCTCATTCTCCGCATTAGTGGCATACAGGCATTGTCATGTTGTGTGCCCAAAATAGAATGTGATATAGGGAGTATGGAATCTGTAGGGCCATGATGTTATTATTAATTATAGACTTAGATATTACTTATGGATGTACATTTGTTTCACAACTTTAAATATATGGTATCCATTTCAGCCTTTTGAGTGTGAGATATTTATATCCCGAAGTTTTTGGCTTTGAAATTATTTACATTTATTCCCTTCTCAGTATGCACAGAGATTCTTTGTACAGGTGCTTTCACTGATACTAAAACAACACGTCAAATGTAATCTTAGGGGTCAAGGTTAAAATTTAACTCTCTTTCATCAGCTGTCACCAGTGAAATTTGGAGAAAGATGCTGCAACAGTAGCACTGGGGCTGTTCATGCAATGGACTTCTCCTTATTTCCTGCACCGGGTACTTCCAGGTCACTCATATTCATACTTTGTAATGTTGTCTAATTTTCCTGTTACTGTGGTTCCTATCATTACGATACTCAACATAGTAGGCTTCCTTTTGTTTGAATAATATTCCAGAAAAAACACTGCCTAAAATAAGCTATAATAACAGAGAAAATGACATGAATCATATACATACAGCTGGCTGGATCTTCTTCCTGTTGCTCCTGACAGTTGTCAGTGCTCTGTGAGCTGGAAGATAAGAGAAGGGAATGTTGCCAGGCTGAAACACCAAGGCAGCATTTAAATTGGTTCCTTAAGGTTTGTGTCCCATTCCGCGTAGGAGAAATTTCAAGAGTGACTGTCTTGCAGCGATGAAGTCTATATAAAGCAGTTGTAGCAGATGTAGTGAATAAATGCTGTCTTATCTGCACTGATCCCTTCCTTGCTTCTTTGCCAAATCAGCTGAGAAAGTCCTTAGTCAACCTCCACAAACTGCAGGCAAAAAATTGATATGAACTGAAGGAAGTCAGTATTTCCAGAAGATGTTTTTTCTTAGTCTTACCTCTTTATATATATAATATATATATATGAAATGATATATATATGATATCATATATATATGATATTTTCTTTGATGAAGTCTACTGTTGGAGATACTGCCATATTATATGAATGTTATAATAATTTATGGTGTGATGTTAAAATATGCTGAGCTGCATATAAAGCTATATGCATAGATATACTTATAAGGTGAGTTATATTTTATGCATATATTTTAAGGATATCAATTTTGCATATGGATAATGCATACTTA